>NC_087452.1:23661112-23970427 GCF_036321535.1 Camelus dromedarius
AACCAAGTCTTCACATAAGACGATATTCATTCAGAATAATGCACTGGCACAATTTAAACGACTAAATTAGATCTTCGACAACTTTGCCAGCATAAATAGACCATGTCCGTGTGTGTTGTTGGAACGGCAACCCCTGGCCTGGGAGCTGGCCAGCGTTCCTTGCCTGGTCCACTCCATCCATTGCCAGACATGTCCTCTTGATCTTGGCAGGTCATTCCCTGCGGGGCATTCCATGGAGAGCCAGGCACTGTCACACATTGCATTTTGCAGATTCCGTCCCCAGGAATTGCCACCTTGCCCAGGACCGCTGCCTTGGAGCTCGTGTTGATGTTCACGTTGCCTTCTCCTTCCTTGGTTCCCTGCTGGTTGCTCTGCTCTCTCCTCACTCTCATTGTTGTGTCCTGGGTCTCCCATGCTCACTGAAAAAGCTCCTCGTGGCCCTCCGCTGGTGTCACTGTCACAGCTTCTGCTGCTTTACATGTTTCTCTTTGCCCCACTCACCCCACGGTACTCTCCCCTCTCTTGCTAATGACGAATCCGCAGAGAGCTGATCCTGGGTGTGGGGCGTGCTCGCCAGGCTCCGGAGCAGTCTGGCTCGTGGTTCCAGTCACCAGCTATGGAGTCAGACAGCTGGGGTTAGGAACCCAGCTCTGACACCTCCAGCCCCACTTTGTGTTCATGGGCTAACCATCGCCTTCTCTGTGACTCAGTATTCTCATTTATAAAGTGGGAATAATAGTGCTTACTTTGTAGGGCTGCTGGGAGGATTAACGAAAAATCTGAAAACTTCTTAGCATCTTTCCATCTCAACCTCTCTACTTCCTTAGGCAATCCCATGAACTGACTTTCTGACAGTGGCCCTGGTGGAGGGGAGGCTGGGGACAGGCAAGGAAGAGGACACGTCCAGTGATGTCTCGCCCGGAATTCACCTGCAGTATCAAAATAGTTTATCCCAAACATTACCATGAGACTGGACTTCAGAAAGTCTCCTGACCCCACTCTTCCTTTCAGCTCCTTCGTGCCCAGTTTTCAGGGCTGAGAGGATCCCTCAAAGCTCTTCTTCCTCCCCCTCCCTGCAGAATTGTCCTCCTTATGACACCATCCATTTGTCTCATCAGGTTTTCCCGACTTGTTCACTGCACCTCATCCTACCCAAATCACACATTTATAAACTCTCCGTAAGCGATGAACCAAAATATTCCTTCATAATCATAACCACCAAAAACCTTTTATTAAAAATGCTCTCCCTCTAGACCCTTCATATAAAGAAGCAGCTATTTATTGTTCTAGGATCCCTGGCAATTCTAAGTGCCAAACTGCCAACACTCCCCCACTCTTGTAGAATGGGCAGCCAGATGAATGCTCTCAGCACAATGGGGAAGTCTTAACGTCACCAGAAATTTTCTCCAGCATAAATGGTTAGTGACTGGGCCTTGTTGGAATGGAAATTTAAGCATGCTCATCACTCCACTTACTCTCCTCTCATCTGAAACTGGTAATCGGGCGAGGAGGAACGATGAGGAACCTGATGAAGAGATGAGGCTTTGTTTATGGACCGAGAGTCCAAGTAACTCCAAAACACAGGCTTTTGGACGATGTGGACAGACACAGTGTAGCTCTGGCTTGGGCCCCCAAAGAGGCCTCCGCCTACTTTTCTCTAAACTTTAACCTTGAGAACTGCCTGTGGGAAAGATGAGTCTGTAGGTCATTCATTCATCCAGCAGATGTTCACTGAGCACCTGCCCTATGCCATGCACTGTTCTCGGTACCAGGGATGCAGCAGTGAACAAAAGAGACCAAAAACTCCCTGGCTTTACAAAGTAAATTATAGAATTTGTTAGAGGTGATAAGAGCTATGGAGAGGAATGATGCAAGAGAGGAGAGATGAGGAAGGAGAGGCAGAGGTCGGGGAAGGCCCAAACGAGCATGGGACGTTCGAGCAGAGACAGGACGGAGGTGAGGGAGTGAATCGTGCAGATATCTGGAGGAAGAGTTCTAGCCACAGGAAATAGCAAGTGCAAAGGTCCTGAGGTGAGGATGTATCTGAAGGGTTCAAGGAACTGCAAGAGACCAGCATGGCCACTGTGAATTGGGTGCATGCACATGCACATGAGAGAGAGCTGTAAGAGGGGAGTGTGGAGGTGGTGGAGGGTCAGTTGATGTTGGGTCTTGCAGGCCTTGTCAGAACCTAGACTGTTCCTCTGAGTGAAATGCGGAGCCGCTGGTCAGTTTTGAGCAGAGGAGTGGTGTGACCTGACTCTTGTGCTAAACTGATTACACTGGCTCCCATCTTGAGGATCGGCTATAGAGAGAGGACATGGAGGCAGAGGGATCAGACAGGTGGCTATGAAAATAATCCAGGTGGGAGATAAGCATGGCCGAGTTCAGGGGGGCAGCACGGGAGAGGGAAGAAGGGGTCAAATTCTGTTATAATGTCTTATATAATATATATATATATATATATAATGTCTTATACTATATATATAATATATAATGTCTTATGTAACATATGTAGTATTATATATATAAAGTGTTATAATGTAGAGCCTTCAGAATTTCATTGGAATGGGCAGTGAGAGACAATAAGGCCTCAAAAAGACCCCAAGGTGGTGGGCTTGATCACCTAGAAGGATGAGCCCAGCTTTGCTGAGATGGAGAGGAAGTTTGGGAGAAAGCCCAGGAGTTCAGGGTTCGAAATGTAAGATTGGGGTGTCTCTCCTACATCCATGTGAGGAAAACCACTGGGTGTGCAGGTCTGCTGTGCAAGGGAGCAGTTCAGGGTAGAGGTAGACATGTAGGGACCCTGAACGTATTCATGATATTTGGCTGGATGGCATCCCCCGGGGGGCATTGGGTGTAGAGGAAGAAAGGAAGAGGTCCAAGGACAGAGGACCAGGATGCTCCCACATTTAAAGGAGGAGGAACCAGCAAACCAGACTGGGAGCCGTAACCAGGGAAGGAGGAGGAAAATCAGGTGACTTGAAGGCCACTGAAGAAAGCCTTTCAAGGAAGATAGAGTAAGTTGATGGATGGAGTAAAATGAGACCTTTGAATTGATCGCTGGCTTCAGCAAGGTGGAAGGCACTGGTGACCTTTGGCGAGATGTGTCAGCGGGGCAGCAGCCTGACTGGAAAGCCTTTGGGGACGAGTACCAAGAGAAGGGAGACCCTTGCTGTTTGAGGTGTAGCCCTCCGATCACCGTCATCTGGGAGCGTGTTAGAGATGCAGAAGCCCGGGTTCTAGCTCCGTTTGTACTGAATCAGAAGCTGCATGTTGACGAGACGCCCAGGATTCACATGCACACTAACATCTGAGAAGCCCTGGTAGCGATCCCCTCACATGGTAAAGAGAAGGACAGTAGGGCAGTCGCTGTAGGGAGAGGTGGGGTCACAGGGTGTTTTGTTGTTGTTGTTGTTTGGTTTGTTTTTTTTTTAAGGATGGGGAGAAAATACTAGTATGTTTATAGCCAGTAGGTAGCCCACTTGACCCCTGTGCCCCCAGCAGAGCAAAAGCCAGGCTCAAAATACCTCTTTGACATCATGGCCCCTCTCCCGTGGCCAAGAGGGTGTCAGACTTCCTGTCCGAAAGGCAGATAAATGGGCCCTCCCTTCTCCAGCCCAGGGAGAAACACAGAAGCTGCCTTTCTCAGAGCTCAGTGCTGCCAAGATCATTGCAGCTCCACTGAGTGGTTCTTCTGTCCTTTGAACCCAGGTCTGGAGGGTGGCCGAGCCTTCTTCAACGCAGTCAAAGAAGGAGACACCGTGATATTTGCAAGCGATGACGAGCAAGATCGCATCCTGTGGGTCCAAGCCATGTACCGGGCCACCGGGCAGTCCCACAAGCCTGTGCCCCCAACCCAAGTCCAGAAACTCAACGCCAAGGGAGGGAACGTGCCTCAGCTGGACGCCCCCATCTCCCAATTTTGTAAGTAAATATGCCATTTGTTCAAAATAGCCTTGTAGACTAAAGTCAATCCTCCAAAGTTGAATTAGAAAAATCAGTTGTTTTAATATTAACGATTCCCGAAATCATGTTTGCTGGAAAAAAAAAATAGTAACTTCGGAGGTGGAAAGTTGGGACAAAAATGTCAGATGAAAGTAATTTTAAAGTGCAATACTTGACACTTTCCCTCAAGGACTAAACCAAGGAAAATACATTTTAGCTGGATTTTTATCTCTTTGTTTTCGGTGAGAGTTTGGAATTCACAGCCAAACATGTATTTGTTTGAGTCCTTCACACCTAGTAGGTTATGTATGTCCATGCCTCATTGCTTCCTATTAAAAGGAACTTTAAAATAGGGCTTGATTTGAAATAAATTTAAATCTGCAACTTAGAACCATTTAAAAATAAATGATGACATTATCACATGCAGTGGAAAAAAGAAAAAAAGAAAAAAACAACACCGCGGTACTTAAAATCCCATTCTGAGCTAAAATACCAAAACCCAAAAATGAAACTGTCTCCTTAAGCAGCCCCAGTTTATATTCTAGTCTGTTCCCCTCTTACCTCTGCATCTGTTTTAAACTTCTTGCCACCTAGCATGGTTTTTTATCTTGCGACACTTCAGATGCACAGGGTAAGAGGAGAGACGGCATACACTGGGAGATGCTTATTGAAAGAAAAGAAATGGAAACGTTGTAAACCTAAAGCGCCAAATAAAACCATTCATTTTGGTTATAAACATTAACCCTAAGAAGAGATGTTTGCCTTAACCTGAATAACAGGTCAGTTAAGGACAGCTCAGGTCCAAGTCACTTTTAATAGTAACCATGGTGAGGCCTTACTTTAGCGTGGAACCCATTCATTCAGTGTCGTTCGCTGAGCCACTGTCTAGGTGACGAGGCACATGGATGAGGAAGACGAATGAGGACCCTGCTCTCAGGAAACCTACATCTCGGTCAGGGAGTCTAGACAGCAAACAAGTTAAAAAAGAAAAAAATAAAATAAGATAGTTGCAGACATTGAGAAATGCCATAAAGAATGTCACGCAGTGGTGACTGAGTGGGGAGAGGGGATGTAAGACGGATGATCTGAGCTTAAGCCCAAATGACATGGAGTCGGCCCCACACATTTCTGTGGGAAGAGAATTGCAGCAGAAAGGAAAGCAAGTTCAAAGGCCCCACATCAGGAACTTGACCTTTAGCTCGGTACTTGCACATAGTCTCTCCTCTGCTGCAGTGACAGCCACTAAACAGAGAGAATCCTCTTTTCAGTGAGTAACAAGACTATGTTCTTAAGCCTTTTAACTCCTTGACGGGTGGGGTTTTTTGGATGGCAAATGCCATGCATCAGGTGCTCCCAGGAATTCCTGTCCAGTCCTGATGGTTTCTTGAAGGAAGATGCATTCCCTGTGAAACATTGTGAATAATCACAGTCATGTGAGCTTCTATACAGGAAACCCTGCAAGAATTAGAAAGGAGTTTAACAGGGACTCACCAAAGGAGGGACAGCTCTGCTGACCGTAACCACAACCAAGTTCTCTACTTTCTTTTTGCTCTAACATTTGTGGCTCTTAAGTTTATTTGAAAGCAAAAAGAGGGAAGACTACATCTCTTTCTAAATAGTTTAGTCATTCGTTAACATAAAGCACACCCAATATTTATTTAATTTTTTTTAAAAACTCTATAATGGAATCCCTTCCTTCACCTTGCCTGACAGCCTCCTTTTTCATCAATGTGGAAACAACAGAACCTGTCATCTCTCTCTGAGATGGAATTATCCGTGTGTCAGGAAAAAAAAATGCCCAATTATAACCACCATCCAAATCAACCTCATAAAGCATGTATCTCAGGTGATATTTGGAAAATCCTGGTTTATTTCCAAATAATCTCCATTTCTTCTGAAGTCATGTTGCCTTAAATTCAGTGTCTCTGTTCTATCATCTGCCCAGATTAAGAAATTACTACTTGGTTCACGATTAGCCCCACTTTTTCCTCTCTCATGTAGGAAGAAGTATGGACATTCAGGGATACAGTGAAATGGGGACCAGACACTAATTTAAAAAAGAAGACTACTGATGGGGGCTGCTAAAGAGAGGATGGATGTCTCTTCATGGACATAGACGGGGCTCTGGGCTTAGATTTCCCTCTGTAGGTGGGATTCATTTAGCTGTGAGATTAAAATCTAGTCACTAGGCATCAGCAAGAAGATTCAGTTGAGTACACATGAGCTTGATGTAGGTCACTATTCTAGTTGACATAGGGAACTTTGATTAAATGGAGTGTCCAAAGCAAAATTCTAAGGGTTAGAGTTTGAGTGGCTCAGAGCATGTGGGGTGGGCTGAGAGATGAGTGAGAAGATCAGATAGTTCATGCCTCTTGGATTTATCAGTACCTGGCAGGAGAGCCACCATTCTTTTTACTGTCTTCCTTAATCACTGCCCGGGAATAGAGGTTCTCCAGACAGTGTGGGGCCCTACCGCACCTACCAGGTTCTGTAAGAACAAAGGCCACCCCTTTCAGCCATGGAGATTGTGCCCTGCAGAAGACCCTTTTCCCATAGGCAGAAATGTGAGTGGTTCCTATTGACTTGTGCAGTGCCCACCCTGCACAACTGTACATTGCAACCCTGCAATAAATGACAGTCTTTACTCAGAGCTTCAATCCAATAGTGTTAAACCCGGTAATTCTGTAGTTACATTACTACCCCTGAAACCAAGCCTCAACGCTGCTAGATGCAATCTCTTGCCAGTTTGCTGGCAGTCAGAGTACCAGAAAGTGAAGTTCTCTTTCCATACTTTAGAAGCCAGCATCAGTATCCAATCAGGATTTAACCAACTCAACCTTCTGTACCTGATCATTTACCATTAGAGGTGTATAAAATCCATGAGAAAGATCTGAGAAGGAACGAAGAATTATACATTGTGTGGTGTCACTGAGTAATGATGCAAAGCAACCAAAAACTGGCTGGGGGTGGGGTGAGGGGAATATCATAATTTAGTAGAGTCTGCTGCGGAATAGTGGTTTTATCTCAGTTACTTTACAGCTGCATTTAAACTGTTCAGTTCAAACCTTTACTATCCAATAATTCAGTCAAACTTACAATGTTGATTTATACTTAGGGTAACCAGCTCATCCAGATTTGCCCAAGACTTGCCTCTTTTTAGCCATTAAAGTCTTGTGTCTCGGTAACCCCTTTAGTCCTGGGCAAACTGGGATGGGTTGGTCACCTGGTACTCAAAGCAAGACTATAGAGGAAATTGAAAAACAATCACAACCTAGTGAGAAACAGCAAACTTGGATCCGTCACTTATGTTTGGACCTCAGTCTATACATAGATTTATTTTAATTGTCACAACACAAACATTGTCAGTCACGGACTCTCTAACAAAAAGAGTAAAAAAAAAAAAACATCAAGTATTGCATTTTAAAAAGAGTTCCTTGACTTCCCAAAGGTAAGGGCCATTGTTAAATACTTAATTCTGTGCACATCTCATCAATCCCTGTTTTTGAATATTTGCTGAAGTATTTGGTGTTCTTGCAAGTGAATGATTTTTTAAGAACAAATTTTCGATGGGTTAACTTTGTAATCGCTTTGTTAGTTATTTACATGGCAAAGGGAAGCTACAGAGAGATGGGAGAGGGTTTTTTTTTTTTTTTTTTGGATAGAGAAAAATAAACACTCCAGTCTTGTCATGTCGCTGTCTGCTCAAGGGAAACTTGAGAATGGAACATTTTACAGTTTGGGATAACTTGCGAGTAATTGTGAGTTTATTTGGGTCTTTTCTAAATTCAGTTTAGCAGACTTCTGCGTGCAGTTTTCATTTTTTATTTTTTATTTTTTTGCAATTTCAAAAGCTTAATTTCAAAATGCAAAGACACGTCTAAGAAAGAATGGAGTGGAGTATTTCTTTGGAATTGGAAAAAGCTGAAAAAAATAAATAAATAGATCCTGCTATTCATTCATTTGTATGTGACTCTACAATGATTTGGGGAGGGTTCCACCAAACTTTAAAACTTTTCTGTTCTTTTGTGGTTTTGTTGGTGTGTGTTGTTGTTGATTTAATTCCCTGCCCCCACCCTGTCTTTTTTTTTTTTTTAAGTTAAGACTTGAAAAAATTAAGTCACTGCCCAGCTGTACAACTTTTGAAAACAAATACTTGAAATTTTCCAATGTTTAAGGCCAATGTTGCTTACCTTGGAAATGACGTGCAAATCTGTAGTTGAGTGCTGCCACAATTCGTGATGCCAAGTGGCCTCTCATTGAAGCACCTGATCCCTGTCCAATCTGTTTTAGAGGAACAGGAAAAATCGGTACCTCTGTTCTCATTTGGAGGAGGGGGTACTCTAAGCTTTGCCCCTTGATCAATGGTTATTTGCTGTGCCACTTGCAATGAGTCTCATTTTAATGTCTGTTTCACAACTAGTAACGGTGAATCACATCGCAGATTCCCGAAAGTTGGATGTTTTTGAGAACTGTCCTAATTTTGCTACCACTGAACCGTCTTCAACAGTTAGGGGGAACCTTGGTGACTGTTGGTTTGTGTGCGGGGTGGGGGGGGGGGTTGATTTTGGTTTTTGGTTTGGTTTGGTTTCCTTTAAGTTTTCTTGTTCAATCTTTGCTCGAACCCGAGAACTGTAGCTGCTAGGGTAGAACTCCTGTCTGCTTTCCTGAGCCTTGTTGCTAGTCTTTATGTTATTCTGGTTTGTTCCTTCTTACCCTGCTAACTTCTAGCTGGACTGAAGGGTAAGTGTTCCCCTGATAGCTAGCACAGCTCAGATAATCAGACTAGATTATCTGACACCTGCAATGTGCTTCCTCCCTCTCCTCTTCAATCTTCCTCATGTCTAGACTTTGTAGTCAAACTTCTCATGTTATTTTCCTGACCTTAGGTTGGAAATGTTAAGCTTCCATACGGAAACTAGGATGCATGTGATGTGTGCATAATTGCCTCCTCTCCTTGGCTTTCATATTGGCATCAAATGATCCTCTGAGTAAAGCCAACCATTGACATCTCCTAATTTTTTTTTAATTCCGAGAATATTAATGAACATCACAACGAAATGGCAAGTAATGCCTTTGTTTCGTGGAATTCACAGCTACCTGACTGCTTAATGCCTGAAAACAGATCATTTTGCACTCTGATGATATGCTGTTGGTGTTGTTTCTCCTTTCCCATTCCGAGGGTTAGAATGGTCAGCAAACCAGTGGTGTGGTACCCATGGATACCTGAACAAATAGAAGGTGGGGTAGGAAACCCAAAGATGGTAACTGAGCAAGAAATGGCAGAATACAATTAATAAAGTAAATGCATTGTTTGAACACTGAGGAATTCATTCTACCTGGCTTGAGGGTGTGCTCTAAGACCCAATAGAGGATTAATTTTCAAAGGAGAACTGCAATACATGGAACCACCACCCACAAAAAAACAGGAAATTAAGGGCACGATTGAATTCATGTAGCTTATTCACCAAAGCTGCAGGTTTACACTCTCATGATGCCATGGAGGGTTTTGACCTCTGGTCTCAAATATTTCTCTCCTCCTCTCCCAGAAACAGTGACAGCAATAGCTTTTTTGACATCATGTGTCTTGGTATCAGTTTTTCTAAAAATACACCTGTAAGAGGGAAGAACAAAAAAAGACACTTTCCAACTTAGAAAAATCGTTCTCATCACTGTTTGAGTTTAGTGGAAGAGAGTCCACAGTTCCTTTATTCATAGAGGACAAAGCTGTCCACCAAAAAAAAAAAAAATGTGTTGAGGGAAGACTTGACGTGCGAGGGAGCTAAAAAAATTGGTCAAGAGAGCAGGCAAATATGTACCTGAGTATTCTGAATGCTAACTTAGAAGCTGTAGGTCGCATCATTCCTCCTGACCATTTAATAATAGTTCTTTCTTCTTTTTGTTTCTTTCTTTAATTTGCTTTCTTTCCTCCCCTCCCCCCCCCCCTTTCTTTCTTCTTCCTTTTAT
Organism: Camelus dromedarius; assembly: GCF_036321535.1. Lineage (NCBI taxonomy): Eukaryota > Metazoa > Chordata > Mammalia > Artiodactyla > Camelidae > Camelus > Camelus dromedarius. Next base: position 23,671,022 of record NC_087452.1, read on the forward strand.
TTTGCATACATGTGCCCCTGGCTAGCAGACAGATTTTTTTTTTCACCCCTCCAAGCAGATACTTAATTTAACTTTCCTTTCCTTTCAATGTCTGATGAGGCATTTTTAAAAGCTTACCAGAGAATGTGAATGAAGTGGGAATTTAGGATTTTGCTATACTTTTTTTTTCAAGACTGAAAGAAAGGATGGATGCACAGATGACTGAATGAATTTTGTTGTAGCGAATACACATGTGTTTGCACAACGCATTGCTATCCTAGTAGACTTCCAAACAGTCGTTTGCCTTAATTCCGTTCTGTAGTTTTGTCTCACGAGACTTTTGCAATTTTCTTCTTGTATTGTCACCTTGCAATTGCAAGGATGGAATATCAGAGAATTAATTCAGTTTTAATTTGCATGACCCCCGAACCACACTGGAAATGACTTTCCTTCTCACCGTCAAGTAAATGACTTCTTAAAAAAATCGACTCCCGCGATCAGGTCCCAGATTTTCCAAATACCATGATGTGATTTCAACAGACCATTTTTAATGAAGGTTCACGTCTCTGTTAACTACTTCAGACACATTGGACATATTATTCACTAATCGGGGGAGTATTTTCATGACCTATAGTGATTTATAGTAAGATAAATTACTCATGAGTCAACTATAGAAAATTTATTTTTGCTCATGTTGCAGGGAACTAAAAACAGCAGCAAATAAATACTCTGTAAATGAATCGAAAGGTAATGATGACAGCAGGGAAAATTACAAATCATGTGTTTGTTTTGAGGTCACTGACAAAAAAAAAATCTCTGTCAGGATTTTTCACTCAAAGCATCTGTCTTAGGAAGAATTATAAAAAAAAAAAATGAATATGGAGATAACCATCACATGGTTATCCCCCTGGGTGTAGTTTTAAATTCGAGATTTCCGCAAAAGGCAATGTGGCCCTTGATAGCTTCCTTAGGAAGCCATCCTCTCTTGGCCACGCAGGTTAGCTTGATTTAGTCAAAGGGACCATGAAAGAATGACGTCGTTTCTCAAGGGCAGCAGCCAGGGGAGGACCAATGTTTTGCTTGCTGTGCAGAGCTCAGGCAGGTCACAACATCCCCTGGTTACTTGTTCATGCCAAGAAACACTCTTCTAGAAAACTCCGTAAACAGCCAGCTGCCATCAATCATTGTCATTTCTTTATTTCATGTCTTCTGATGAGGTTGACTACTGTCATTGCTCGTTATTGTCCAAACCATGCATTCCGCCTTGTACTGTCAAGCAGATATGACAAGCACACATTTGCCATATAAGAAAGATACAAAGTCACCTTTTAATTTGCAGTTTGAGTTCACAGTGACTTTAGAGTTACATGAGCTATTCTCTTGCCTCCAGCATCCGTGAGGAGTAACGGCAGCCGTAACTGTGCTCTGAATTTCAGTGATGAAACAGCTACCTCTACCTTATTAGGAAAGAGATTCATTAGAGAAAGGAGCGTCTCTCAGACAGTTTTATCAACAACACACTCACAGTTTCATTCAACAGCAGATTTTCTTGTTTCCCTAGCCTATAAAAATTTCCAAAACGTAATAGTACAAAATAAAAAGAGAGCTTTGACCTTTTTGTCTTTGATCCCTGAGCTTTTGGAGTAACAGGAAAATCTCCATAAAATGAGCATTTGAAAGCTGTATCATTTCCCCCCACTCGCAAGAAAATTCCATTTGCTAGACCTTATTGCAAACGTATCAAAATTCTTTTCTATCGGAAACAAGATCACACAAATATGCTTGCTATTAAGACGAGAGATCGTGAAAAAAAAAAATACGATATATGTTGTCCCAGGGTGAGGGAGAAAAAGGACGAGAATATCAAATGTGAAATGAACCCAGACCTCCAGATCGACAATTAAAGAGCAGCATAAATGGCAGGATGGATGGCCACTTGAAATTTAAGTAGATTAAATGAGAGTGTGAAATCCATATAATCGCATCACTTTAGAAACCTTTAATTCCCCAATATTCCTTAAATGCCAAAACAAAATTGTTTCTGAGCAAACTTGGGGGTCAAGATTTTGGTTAGTTTCCCCTTGAAAGCATACGTGCCTTCCCTAGGTGTGCACATCCATCAGCCTGCTTCTGTGTCGTGGATAACCACTGACAGTGCTGTAAGTTTCTAAATATAGTCTGGGTACCAGTATCAGCTTAATTTGTCTAAGTTTAGTCCGAGGTCAGTCTCCTATGCCCATGCTATGAAGGACTTCAAAATCTTTATGCAGTTCAACCGCAGAAGTCACACAGGTAGCATCGTTTGGAAGATGTGTTGAATTATGCCTGAGCCCCAGAGCCTAAAAAATTACGTAACACATTTTCAATGTATTTGAAGCCATTACAGACCAAGCAGGAATTAGGAACTATTCAGCCAGGTCTGAAAAAGGTAAAGATTGATATGAATTCTTAAAAATGCCATGAATCCTTGATTTCTTAAATTTAAAAAAATAATGAAAGAATACACATATTAATGAAAAAAGAGCATCGGATTGCATGCAACTCCCAAAGCAAGAGATAATCCAAACATCGCTGGAGATTTAAGCTTCTCCTTTACTCTCCTAATTCTATTTTGCTCAGCCTAGTGTTCACATTCATTTTCGTTCTCTTGACACGTGCCGAACATTTGGCAAAAAAGGAATTGATCCCGACGTGTCCTGAATTCGGGAATTGACTTTCTCATACTTCTGCTCCGGGCTCTTTTCCCCTTGCTAATGTCAACACTGGAGTTTTCTTTTTCTCTAATCGAACAATTCCCATTGTTTGTCCAGGGCAGAATGGGATTGCCAGGAGCTTTTTTTTTTTTTTTTTCAAACTGTTCAGCACTGAAGAAGAACAGACTGGGACAGTGCAAGAATGACTATATGGTGTTGCTTGAGAAGCACCCACAAGTTCTTTGAAACAGAATTTGGAACAGCTGGACCACTGCAGCGTTTTATTTTAAAATAGACAACATATGTAATGCATATGGTCCTAGACATGTATGGAGACACAGGCAGACAATCTGAATGGTATCCAAAGACACCTGCACCTAGAATTCTGTTTCCTTTTATAAGATTTTTTTTTCCCCTCTAAGAGCACATGTTCCCACTTTTGGATTTGCAAGATGCCATCTGAATCCCCATGTGTGTGACTCTTAATAAAGTCAATGGGAAGTTTCCTGGGCTGGAGGTGTCAGAGTAAGGCAGCTAATAAAAACCTCCCAAGGAGCTGGCTCCTCTGGGCTGGAAGGGGATATCACAGATCAGACACTTACCCTCAAGGACCATGTCATCTACCAAGGGATTTCAGTGTGTGTACGTGTGTGTGTGTGTGTGTGTGTGTGTGTGTGTGTGTGTGTGTGTGTGTTCTGACCACAGAGAAATTGGAACATCACCCAGCAAAAACACAAGGAGTTGGTGATACAGGGCCAGAGGAGAAGCATAAAGCAGAGAGATTGGGAAGGGCTCCCAGCTTCCTAGAAACAGTATGGTTTAAGAAACAACCTATAACTAACATTAGCTATCAATGGAGAGACATTCTTGGCTCAGTAAGAACGTTAAACAAACTGGCTTAAGGAAGCGCTTAGAAGCCTGCCCGTTCAACTCATAGTTGAGGATTCTTGAGTGCTTAGGAGGGGCCAGACGCCTAGGTTTATAGTTTCTCCTCATCCGATCCTCTCAACCACCCTCCTTGAGGGGAGACTCAAACCCCATCCCCAACTTCCACGTGAGGAAAACGAGGCTCAGAAACGCTGATCGATTCCCTCACGTCACGCAGCCTGGAGCGGCAGAGCTGGCCTCAGCGTCAGTCCTTGTGATGGTCCAGGCCCGCCCACTGAGCCACGGATACCCGAGCTCAGATAAACCGTTCCCATTGGGTTTAGTGCATCAACATTCCATAAAATCAGGTAAAATAGAACCTGTTTGTTGAGAGGGTGACTTTGTTTATTTCCATGAAATAAATTCACTATTTGAACGCATAGGTTTTGAGTGCCCGCCGTGTACCAGGTACGGTCCCAGGTGCTGGGAACATGGCAGAAGACAAAAATCTCAAAAATCTCTGCTCAGATGGAGCTTAAAACTCACATCCCTTCCACTGACACCTTAAAATAGCACTCCCAGCCCACCGCTCCTCTTTCTTTTGCCGAATATAATAAGCTCAATGAAGCTCCCAGAACTTTCATGGGAGCCAGCCATCCTGTTAAGCCCTCTGGAGTTGCGGGAACCATTAAGGTAACGAGCCGGATGCTGAGTAGATGGTGATTTTGCGTAAGCTCGTTTTACCTGCTGGAAATTCCCACCGCATTAAGCTCCATCCCGCACACGGAAGGTGGGAAGGGATCTTAAGGACCTTAAGGATCTTATTAAATGACAACCACAGTGGAAAGGGAACTGACAGGCTCATCTCATACATAAGGAAACTGAGGCTCGGAGAGATCAACCACTCAGCCAGCATCCCACAGCTCTTTAAAAAACGGAGCTCACACCAGCCTCCGGACCTCCTAAACCAGTCCCAGGCTTGTTCTCCAGTGTGGACTGATGGAGCGAAAGCAGGAGGAAAGGAAAAGGAGGTTTTAATGTTGATAGGGTGGCTTTCTGAAAAGGAAAACAGGTGGATTTTAAGCAGATTTTAAAAGCCCTGCTTTAAGATGTAAGTAAAAATGAAATTGTTCTTTAGATGAACTCGAAGCCAAGAATTAGTGCAGTGAAGCTGCATCGTGATGATGGGTGGGGAGAGGCAGGGAGTGGGTCTGTATCCAGATCTCTGCAGAGGAGCCAAGCTCCCTTTTCAAATCCATTTCCTGAGTGGGCATCCAAGCAAAATAGTTCATCACAAAGTTTTCAGGAGGTTCAGCAAATAAGAGTCAGAGACTTGAAACATGGGCCTTATTTTTAACAGCTATAAGAGAGCCCCCCCTTCTCTCCAAATGAAATGACCATTTGCAGCATCGTAGTTAAAGAGCAATGAAACAGCAGAGCCAAACTGGCGAAGTAAAGGGCCCGGCCCATTTGTCAGCTTGCAGCCTCTTCTGAGAAATCCGAGAGCAAGAAGCTGGTGCTAGCCCAAATGCCTCATCTCCCTGTTCAATCTGGGAGACACAGAGTGAGTGAGGCTTTTTATGAGGATGAAACAGGATGAGCAGTTCGTGGACCCCACTGTTAGTTTGTCCTGGGACTGGCAGGGTGCAGGTGAGAGGGTAGAATCTGTCCTAAGGGATGGGAGGTACCGCCTGGATTATAGGAATGCTGTCTGGCAGGGGGACATCAGAAGGTGGCCTAGGTTTAAGACATTTGCCTTGGGCCAGAGGAGGCACAGACACACACACACATACACACACCCCACACCCCCCCCCACACACACACCACACACACACACACAACCACACACACACCACACACACACACACACACCAGACACACACACACACACACCCCACACACACACACCACACGCACACACACACACACCACACACACACACACACACACACACAGAGAAGCAGCTAGCTTTTTTCCCAGTACCAACATCCTGGCCACCTCTCTTACTGGCCACCCTGAGGCAAAGGAAGAAATTAGCTTTAAGTCCAAATTACCAAACAAAAGAACCCTCCTGGATAAAGCACCGAACCTCAAACTGAAAGCACTTCCCTGAAGACAGATCTGAGGCAATTAACCCAGCAAAGAGAATTCTTTCAGCTTCTCTACTATAATTCCTGCTCATGTGATATCCCTTCGAAAAGCTGGTGTTTTATCGTCCCAGTGGACTGATCTGGCTGTTAAAATCCACATTCTTCAACTTTCCTTTTGGAAACTGTCGTTCTGCGTGTCTTGGGCATAAACAACACATCCTGTTCAAACACTGACCACTTGCTACTTCTACGAAAGATGGCTGAAGATTTAAACACCGAACAATAGGAGGGCATACGTCTACCTGACACACCGTGCGTTTAGGCTGGAACGATGCACAAAATTAATAACGTGAGGGGAAATCATCTTAGCATCACACTGCTACTCTAACCCCCATTTTTAGCCCTACCTCAAGCAGGGATGAAGGCTACGTACGGAAGCATTATTCACACACCCTCTCAAGTCAGAAATCCATTTTCCTCGAGTTCCTGACAGCATCTCTGGTCCCTGGCAGGTCCCCGTATTCCAGTAGAATATTGCATGCAAGGGAATGAATAAACTCTTGCTCGATTTGATATAAGAAATTCTTTTACTTTGCAGTCTGCATTTTGGGAGAGTGAGTAAATTATGAGGTGGAGTGAGCCGACTCCTTTAACGTCTATAGGACCTTCATTCCTACCTCTTCGGGATTTGCTTGGTCTCAACCCGAGTTGAATTCTCTTGAGTTATTTTGCCGATTGAATAGAGGCTATTTTAGTTACACACATATTGAGATTAATTAGTTAGCCCTTAGGAGGTTTTGCCTACAGCCTTCACCCTGTAAGGAAAAGTGTGAATACATTGAGACTATTAATTCACAATAAATGGCAGATCGCAGCCCTTGCTGAGTAAATTTGTTTGTCTTTCATAAGGCTTTGCTCTCTGAGTAAGCACTCTGTAAGGCAACAGTCCTTGGCTATCACAGACTAAATTCCCGTTTACCTTATTCTCCAGGTTTCAATGAAAATCTTTTGTTATTATTTTCTTTTCATTTTGGAGGCTGGGGACCCAAACCTTTTGTGAAACCAAATTGGCAACGGGGATTTGGAAGGGGAGGATATTTACAAAGATTGTCACTTTGCTGAAAATCAGCATAACCCCCCTTTTTTTTTTCCCCAGACAATCCCAATAATTGTAGAGAAATTGCTCTAGACATAACCACTGGAATGGCAGAATCTATTAAAAACCGAAAAGCTAAATAGGCTTTTATAAGCAAAGATCCGATCTGCTTTCAGGGTTTGGTGAAACGCAGGCGAAGTTCCGGTCGTGTGCTTAGTTTTTAAAGAGCAACATAAATGCACTGGAGTTGTGATCATTTGATAAACATGTTGATGCCAATATATTTTTGCCTAAATGCAGTAAACTCACCAGTGAGTGATGCAAGTTGACAATGGGAGGTAAAAAGAACACGTTGGGGTTGTTGGTGGGAGGCTAGCGGGGGAACAGCTAGCGTTTGTAATGCCTAGTGAATTCCTGTGTATTTGAAATGTCAAAGAAAATATGATGTGTTTTCTCTAAATTGTGTCTCTCTCTACATGTATAAATGAACAGACGCAGATAGAGCTCAAAAACATGGCATGGATGAATTTATCTCTTCCAACCCCTGTAACTTTGACCACGCTTCCCTCTTTGAGATGGTGCAACGTCTTACTTTGGACCACAGACTTAATGATTCCTATTCTTGCCTGGCAAGTATATTCTTTGGTCTACAGCAATTTCATCGTGATGACATTTTTTTTTAAACATGAAATATTTCTCTACCTTTATGTCAGAAGCTCTTTTCTCCTTTGCTGGGCCCCTTAAACAATTATAAACGTGTTCTTGATTTCCTGGATTGGGGTAGTTTTACTTACCCAAGAAACAAGACAGAACGAGAGGAAGTTATCAGTGGAGATGGATCCAATTCCCCAGCCTCCCTATCTGAGCTTCCCCCTTTTCAGCTGCTACTCGAGAAATATTCCCAAGAGGGTAATCGAGTTTGGCACCTGCTTGTGGAGAACTTGTAAAAATTGCTTCGGTTTCTTAGTTTTCGAGATCCCCCCTCCCGCCCCACCCCAGACGATAAGACCCTGTGCTCCTGTCTCAGGAATGAAAGCGTTCTTTTTGCTTATTTTTTTTTTAAAGATGAAAATGATTTGTAAATAAAATTCATTTCACTTTTCATAAGCTAAAGGGGTTTGGGCTTGTTTGGGTGGCTTTTTTTTCCTTCATGGCATTCAAAGCATTTTTTTTACCCTTGGGTGGGGGGAATTTTTCTTTTGCTGCTTTAGACGTTTAGAAGTCCAGCTCTCCAGCAAGAGCATTTCTTGAAATCCTGTCTTAAGCCTGGATTTAAATCATTTAAATGCAAAGGGCTGCTGCTGTGTCCTTATTGGATTTCTGAAGATACATTTGGGGCTTTATACTGTCAAATTCGAAAGCCTAAAAACGACCCAATTCATTCCCTTCTGCAAACCGTAAACAGTTATTACATTTCTTAAAGATAAGTGCTATTAATCCCACTTTATAGATGGGAAAGGTGAGGCGAAAGGGTGAAATGACTTTACACAGAGGGAAAGCCTCGTCCCTGACTCTGCGTACTAAGGTGACTATATTTATATATTATTAATATTATATAATTAACTAAGGATAACATATTACTGATATTAACATAAATATAATGAAAATCTGTTTTTTTCTGAATGCCAGGACTATAGCCTAAATCTATTCTAATTTTTGTTTTAAATTCCTTTTTTTTCTGTGCCAGAAGCCAAAATATTAAAAATGGCAAATAAAATAGTCTTAAAGATAGAAGCAGGATTACATGGAATAGTTTATTAATCTTCGCCTCATAAAAGATTCATTGATTATCTCAGGTTTAGAATCACTTCATCAGAAGAATCTGAAGTTTGCCAAATTGGAAAAGAACACATCATTTTGACTTAAAAAAAAAAAAAAAAAAGCTTACCTTGCATTGCAAGGCAGTTTTTCGCAAATGTGTTTCCTACGATTATGTAATTATTCACATAATTATAAAATGCATTTATGAAATTTGTAAGAATATGCCTCCAAACTTAAGTCATTTGCTTTTATGTATAATTCCTAGTCTCCTGAGGAAATTTTTTTTGAGGCATTTTATTTTCAAGACTTTTTTCAAAGCATAATTTCTTAAAACAATTTTCTTTTTCACCAAGAAATTCATCACTAAGGAGAGTTAGTAAATGTCCTCTAAAAAATTAAACCAGAAATGAAATTTTGATGTTTGCTTCCTATTAGTCACATATAGGCCTAAAAATATGGTCTAAAATCCAAAATTAATTACAAATAGAATAAAATAATTTCCTTCCCCATTTGTATACCTGTATCTATTAATCATCCTCCCAGAATTTCAGAAAATAACAGCGATTAAAAGGACCTTCTCTCCTGCCTCTATATAATCCATTTTCTCATTATTACAATCTTTTTATTTCAGTTAGTTTTGGAGACCGACCAGCAGGGATACATAAATTTTTCTGTGTCTTCGACTGAGTTCCTAATTGATATTTCTTCAACTCTTTTCAAAGCAGCTATTTTGGCATCTACAAAAGACTTGGTGTCATCTGAGTCGTAGAAAATATATTTTAATCTTTCACAGCAGTGTTGTTTCTAAGATTTAGCATTTGGGGTAGCAGATGGAGTGGCAAAGAAGTTGCCTATAGGGGCAGCCCACTGCCTCGACTACTCTCCCGCCCTCTGCAGTAACTTACAATTTGAAATAGGAAAGATGCCGTCTTCCGTTGGATGCATTGCTGAGCTGCGTGTTGTCAATCGAAGATTCCCCAGATCCGCTAATACGAGACTGGAGTGTGGCAGAGGCTTCCCAGGCTGCACCGCTGTGGCCTCTACCTGCCACCCGGTCCCTCTCTTCTTTTGCCTTTTCCCTCCCAAGATGGAGTGACAGTCAAAAGAGGACTCAGAGAAGACCCTCCAAGGAAAATTAAATTTATATTTAAGACAACCCTAAATTCCCAGCTTGCAAAGTACCACCTAAATTGGTTTATGTCTTACTTCAGAAGGATACCCAAACTGAAAGAAGTGATTTGATTTCAGGCTTGTTCCGAGGGTGACTTTGAGTGGCAAGTCCCTAGGGCTTTCTGTGCGGCTCTTTTCTTAAGTGCACGGCGGAGGCAGCAGTTTCTACCCCATCATGCCTCCCAGTCAGCTCTGAATCACAGATTCCATCCAGGTTCTCTTTTAGAGCAGAGTTTTGTGTGGTCCTGCAGCAAATAAATAAATAAGAAGAAAAATAATTGCCAGAGGAGGGGTGAGGGGAAAAGGCTCAACCAGGGCACAAGAAGCTCCTCTCTGTTTAATGGAATCATGTCTGATTCACAACTTAACAACTTAGTCATGTTATTCTCTTTGGAAAGTGATGTTATTCTCTTCATTTTAAAATCTAAAACCATTTTCCTTCCAAAGTAGAAGGATTTATGAAGTCCTGGCATGTATGTAGACCAATCCTAGTATTTCTTTATGCTCCAGAGCATTAAAAAAAAAAAAAGAAGAAGAAGAAATCTTGGAGTCAAACAGAGCTGGGTTTGAATCCTGCCTGTTTGGTATTATTTGTGAGTCACTTAACAGCTCTGATTTCCATTTTTTCATCTATGAAATGAAGATGTCTACTTTCCAAAGTTGCTATGGGACTCAACTGAAGTTCTTTGTCAAGAGTAAAACACTAGACCCATGTAAGGCATTAATAATACTATTTTTTCTTATTGGTAACCGGGACTTAACCTTACCCTCAACTCCAATACTCTTCAAGTGTATGGTTCAGTGTTAAAGCAGTGGGTGAGACTCTCTTTGTGGAATCATGCCCTCTGCTATCCAGATGCCATCACTTACTGCGTCACCATGTCCTTCCTGAGCTCCAACTTCCCATCCATCAAAGAGGGATCGCAGTACCTACCTTATAGGGCTGTTGTGAGGGTTAAACCAGATAGCACATGCGGAGTTTGGCACAGTGGCTGGCACTCCGTAAGCAATCAGTAAGTGTTAGCTCTATTTTTACCCGCTTCTCCAGTCACCCCCAATTCTAGCAGCTCTCCCAGAAAAACCAACCTGTATTTAAAAGAAAGTCTCTCCTTTATTCCCCAAATAGGGCTGGTTCAGTCCAGGCCAGGTGTTTGTACTAGACGAGTATTGCGCCCGAAATGGAGTCCGAGGGTGTCACCGCCATCTCTGCTACCTCAGAGACTTGCTTGAACGGGCGGAAAACGGCGCCATGATCGACCCCACCCTCCTTCACTACAGCTTTGCTTTCTGTGCGTCCCATGTCCACGGGAACAGGTAAGCACGTGTCCAGAAGTATTCTTTCAAAAAAAATTTTTTTTGAGACACTGGCAATGGTTTATGATTGGTCCTGCTTTTAGTATCATCTCTCACCCTCTATCCATCCCCATTCCCTCAGTAGTACAGACACACGCATGTGTGCACATGTGCACACATACAAACACACACACGCCACACAAACACAAAGAACACACAGGTTTGAATTTCTTCTCGTTTCAAGAGACTTAATAGAAGCGGCAGACAGGACTCCTAGAGTGGTCTCTGAAGTTAGGATAGTCTGGGCTCAAATCCTGGCTCCTCCATTTGCTAGCCATGACCTTGGTTGGTGATTAAAACCTTTGTGCCACAGTTTTCTCCTCTGTCAGTCAGGGATGATAATGACCTCCTGGGATTGTTGAGAGGATGCAAGCGGTTATAAAGGGCTCGGCGCCATGCCTGGAACATGGCAAGGGCTAAATAAATGTTTGCCTTTGTTGTTATTATCATTCATTCCATAAATATTCAACAATTACTTGCTGAGTGTCAGCATCCATGGTGAGCAAAAACTAGACACCAAACGAGGGCAGAGTGGTATAGAGATTGGCTCTCTGAGAAAATGGAATGAAGTCCCACGGTAGCATTTAATAAGAGAAACACGACTCAGCTGGGATGGCAGGGTGACAGGCAGGGCCTCCCTGAGGACTGAGGACTGGAGGAGGAGTTCAGTGGTTCTGGGCCAAAGGAGCAGCATGTCCAAATGCTCTGCAGAGGAAATTCAGGATCAGAAACAAGCTAGGTGAAGCTGCAAAGCAAAACTCATCGTGAACCACGGAGCTGGGAAGAACTTCAGAGATCACAGTGTAATCATAACCCCTTCTGTTTCTAAGTTTTGCAGACAAGACCGGAACATCAGTTCTCCTAACTCCACACTAAGTATTTTCTTTCTTTAGACCTTGCCCAGCTCCTGGAGGAAAAAAATCCAGGTTCTGAATAATGCAAAGCAGCAAATAATTTAAGAACATTACCATTTGGCTTTGAAGACATGGAATAAATTTCCACAGTGCCATAGCCAGTTTACCATCCCAGTGCATGGAGCCTCACATTACTATAAAGATAAACCTCCACTACCCCCCCGAGGAAGCCCAACCAATAGCCAGGGAAGGCACAGCCAGGGAAAACGAAGTGGCTCCAGAAACCCAGCCTGTGATGAAAAAGTTGCTACTCTGGGGAAATTCATGTGTGGGAGAATCCGGAATTGACTGCATTTTATTTTGAATCAGAATTCTGTCAGTCATCTTCATCTTTGCAAGCTATAACACTGAAATATCTGTGGGGTTCGGGCTGTGATTTTTTTTCTCTCTCTCTCTAGTACGGCTAGATTTTATGAGATGCAACTTCAACATTTAGAGCTAGATAACAATAGCATTGCGGGTTTGAATATTTAACAGGCAACAAGGTTTTCATCACCTCCCATTGTTACAATGCTTGCTAGCCCAGCACATGACCTTTCATTTGCATCAAAGATATTCATGAAAACTCTGATACCTGGGGAGTAGCTCTGCATAATTCTGCTTTTTATAAATATGTACACTTTGATGACTATCTGTTACAGCCTCTTGGACTGAATTCTTTAAAGAGAGAGAGAGAAGTTGCATTATATTCTCTGGTTTGTCACACTGTATTCTACATATGTTACTGAATAAGAAAGTGTTATAAAATAATGAAGTGTTTTTGTAAACTCCCTGGTAAACATCATCATGAATTATGATACACATTGTCTGGATTTCATATTGTAAGACTGCCACTTGATTCACAGTTAGGTTTATACATCTTGTCATGGAAACAGTTTTGGATTTCTTATTTTCTTTTCAGTTCTGATTTTCCTTATGCAAGTTTGCATCTTTTTTTTTTTTTTTGCTTATTATTTTAGTTTGAATGCATTTGCTTTCGCTGTTTGATGCATCCTTCTTTTTCTTTCTTTTGTTTGTGCATGTATGTGTGCTCTCGATTCTCCCGTGGCTGACCACACTCTGTGCATGCCCCATGCGACCACCCCCTCTCCAAAGTCAACAAATGCATGTGTACCTTAGTGGGCTGCCACCAAATACAGACCCTGAAGGGATCAAAACTCCCTCCCCATCTGAACCAGAGGCTAAAAAAGATACCAAAAAGGAATCCAAAAAAAGAAAAAATCCCAAAACCCAGGCAAATCCAGAGCCCAAGAGGTAAGAAGTTATGTGTGTATTCGCTTGTGTTCCGCGATGTCTGTGACCTTCCCCATCCCCTCATCTCCGCTACAACTTCCACCTTAGCCAACCGCAAGCTTTGTGTATTCCCAAAGTCTCTGTCAAAAGATGTGTGTTTAAAAATCCTAACAATGGGCAAAAATACTATGTATTAGGACTGAATTTGAGTCAGGTATTTAGTGGACGTTGAAAACATGTTCATATTGAAAAAAACTAATTGAACAATATGTAAAGAGAATCATTAATTGCTTTTTTAAGTGGCATCTCGTTAGGGGCCTGGTACCTTACCAAGCCGTTCATAATAAGCAACTGGTGCTTTATAATTTTGAAATTATGTTTAAGGAGTGAGTGAAATAGGTTGGCTTAAGTTGGGTTCATACATCTGTAGTAGGTCCAACATTTTCAGCAAACCCCCTCCGTTCTACATTTATCTCATGAAAGAAATCCAACTTCAAATAATGATTTATAATAAAGACACAAAGTCAAGTCTATCAGTAAATTAATGACTCTTAGTAGAATCATTTATATGATGAGGTCTCCTTGAAAGCACTTTTCGATTCTTTGTAAATTATGTTTATCCTCTCCTGTTTCCCGTGTCCTTTAGAGATGCTCTCTTTGTGAATTGGTAAAATGGCAAATTGGTGGCTTTTTTCCTTTTTAAACTAGATGTACAATTATCTCCAGTGTTATCCTTATGTCATTCTTCACCTTCCGTATCTTCTCCAAATTAACATTGACATTTTAAAGATTTGTTGCTGTGGTTTGTTCTGACCCTAGCATGTCGAACTACACATAGTTCGCAAGGAGGTGTGCTCTATGCTTCAGAATGAGTTTATTCATTTGAATATTTCTATGTCCTAAAATATACAGTTCACTTACAGGTAGACTGAATGAAAATGCCAATTTTCACTTCCTAGAGAATGTAACAGGCTGTCAATCAGTGTACGCAGGTCTAGTAGTGAAGGTCAAAGAAAGCCCTGTTTCCATGTGGACACCCACCTTCTGAATTTGCAGTATACAAGGGAGGAGGTGGAATGGAGTTTTTGTGTCTCCCCATGACGGTCATACTGTGAGGTTGCCGCAGCTGGCAGCCGGTAAGAAAGTGCTTAGAGGATGTTGTTGGTGCCTAAAAGAAGCCTCTCTGGCTGCTGTCCAAGGTGCTGCTTTGGGCATGTTCAGCATTAAAGCAGAGCAGAGAGTAAATGGCCATACTTGCTTGCGTCTGACCTATTCCCTACGCCTTGAAAAACTACCTAAAATGATCTTGAATGGTATTTTGAGGCTTATGTGTGTCCCATGGTCTATGTTTGCATTGCATTTTTTAAGGAAGAAGAAATCATAATATTATATATCAGTTGTGTGGTATTCTGCAGTTTATAAAGTACATTCTGTCTCATTTGCTCTAACATTGTCAGGTTAGCTACGTTTACACCCATTTTGCAGATGATGAAACTGAATGTGAATTTAAGTGGCAAATCCAGATACTCTGTGCCCAAACTCTTCCTCTTTTTAGTACATCAGCACTGCACGTAGATTCTAAAAGTCTGAGTATTAGAGCCTGTTCTGCAAAAATCTAAGATTATCATACCTCATTTCTGTGTCTCAGTTTTCTCATCTGCAAAATGAGCACATAGAACCATAGCACCTGTAATATCCCATCAACCTCTAAAATTATCTTATTAGGTTATAATAACAAGTAAAATTATCTATTATCAGATTTCATAAATAAAGTTTAATTATCACAATTTAATAAGAGTTTGCTATATGCCAGGCACTGTGTGAAGTGCTGTTTACATATATTATTTTATTTTATGCTTATTACATTGTTATGAGATCTATATTATTAGTACCCTCACCTAACAGATGACGAATTTGAGGCTGAGATAAATTCATTCACTTACTCTGTAGCAAATACGCGTATGGACCTAATTCAAACATGGATATTCTGACTGTGGTGCTTTCATTTGTAACCTCTCTGCCTTACTACCTGCCCAGCATAAGTGCTTGTATATGGTGTGAGATGCCGATTCAGTTATCTGATACGAATTTCAAAATTTCCTGGTGAGGCATTGTAGCAGTCATCTGAAGTCATAAAACATTTTTCCATTTTTGTCTTAAAGATGTCCAAAACCATTTTGGCTCATCTGGTAACTCTGGCCTTGTGGAAAAAGCCAGAGTGGATCTGGAGTTTTAGACCACCTAAGGGAGAGTCTCCTTTGAACAGTAATTAACAGCCTTTCGGTCCTGGGGGTCAGGGGAAATACATTTTCCTGCCTCCTTCATCGGGATGAACACTATTTGCATGTGGAGATGTTATCTATTTTCTGACTCAGTATAAGAAGGAATTCATGACTCATGGAAGCAAATTGCCCTTTAACTGAATTTAACTGAACAATAGAGCCCATTCCCGTTGTCATCTCACAGCCAACTTGATTAGGTGAAAAGTTGCTTTTTACCTAATTATTAATTTTCTACCCATTAATAACTCAGCAGCCCGAAAGATCCCTGCCCTAGTGCAGCTGGACATCGTTAGTGACCACTCAGGGTCTGGTGACTGAGTTTATCCTGCCTTCTCTGGCAGCCTGTGCCATGTCCCTGTCAAACGCTATGCCTGTTTGAATTCAGAACATCTCATTCAAAGTAGACATATCTGGTCAATAGGAGGATGTTTGCTGCTCATAATTCCAAGCAGTGGAAGATATGGAACCATCCACATGTTGGCATCTTTTAGAGCAGTGGTTCTTGGCTAGGGGTGATCTCTTCCCCAGGGGACACTTGGCAATACCCGGTAACAATTTTTGATTGTCACCATGGAGAAGGGTGATGTTATCCTCATCTAGTGGGTAGAGGCATTTACAATGCTTCTAAAGATTCTACAGTGCCCTACACTAGTTTGTAGGGCAGCCCCCTACAAACAAAACCCTAAAAAAAAAAAATCAAACGTCCAGGTGATGCACTGAAATTTCTCATTTTTACTTAGCTTTTGTTTTCTTTCACACAGACTTATTCTGTGTCTAAAGGCATGACAGTTGCCACCACTGATTTTTGGCCTGTGCAGGGGTTGTCACACTCTAGTTTGCATACAGATCATACGGGGAGTTTGTTAAAATGGAGAGGGCAAGTTTCCCCTCCTCAGATAATTTGATCCAGCAAGTCTTGGATGGGGCCAGGCACCTGCCCTTTTAATCGGTTCCTCCCTCCAGGTATTTCTAAGGCATTTGGTCTGCAGATCCTACTCATTCAAGGTCTTGGTGGCCAAAGTTGGCTGCACAGTGGACTCACTCAAGGAGCCTAAAAAATGCTGTGCTTTAGGCCTACCCGCTAAGGTTCTGCTTTCATTAATCTGGGATAGAGCCTAAGCATCATAGTTTTAAAATCTCCCAAGTGATTCTTATATGTAGCAACATTTAAGAACCACTGATTGAGGGAACATTAGTTTGGACCAGCTCTTTAAAACTGAGCCCATTTTCTCAAAGGGAGAGGAAAATAAAGGGAAAATGTGAGTACGTTCAGCTGGTTACACTTGGCGATCATCAAATCCACAGATGTAAATCGATACATCTTCTCATTTTTAAATCAGCTCCTAGGGTTGCAGTACTTAATTTTCACCATAATATTTTTAGTATTCTTTCTAGATGACATTTAGATTCACATCACTTTGGTCACTGTCCCACAGTGACAAGGCAATCAAACAGCTCCGATGATTGCAAGTTGCGTCAGTGTTCCTTGGATCCATTTATTATTGGGATTGGAAATTTTTCTCATTTACATTATTATTTAACATTTCTTGAATGCCAGTGCTGCTCTTCACATATGGCCTGCGGAGAAAGTACATTGTATCAGCAATTAACAAATCCATAATGCCAACCGCCCCAATCCAAAGTAAGCTGCATGGATTAATGAGTCTACAAGCAGATGTAAGAGGGCATGAGTCCTAAAAATCTCTGAAAATGAGTCCAAGGATTCTTTTGGGAGATGCGCTTGGAGCCAAGGTGCTGCTTGTATGCGGAGACCATGTGATCCTTGTGGCTTAGATTTGAGTAACTGAACCACCGGATGGAACTCACTTTTCTCCTCTGTTACTCCATCAGGGTCCCTAAGTCAGTACGTGGTTCCATCCACCCAGTTGCCCAAGACAAAAACCTTGAGAGTCATCCTTGACACTCCTCCCTCAGCACATCACAAGGTTCAATTACCATGCCCTGTCAGTGCCCTTAGGTACCTCTCCAGTCCATCCGCATCTCCTTCTCTTCAGTGCCACTACCAGGCTTGGGTCTCTATCTTCTCTTCCCTGGACCACAGCAGCTGCTTTGTGAACCATGTCCTTGCCTCCAGGGTTGGTCCCTCACTTCCAATCCGTGTCACATAATGGTTTCCTTTATTTCTTTTTTGCAAATACCTACCTGGAAGTGAAGGATTCATTTTGCGTAGGTATATTTTTTTCCTTCCACTCCAATCTCTCCTTTCTCTCCTTCTCTTCTTTCCTTCCCTCCATTTCTCCCTCCCTTTCTCTCTCTCCTAGTTACACATACACCCATCATGACATTACATCTGGTGCTTTTTAACTCCCTCCCCCAAAGAGAGAGGAAAGACCATAGCTCTCTTTTACTGACCTCTGAATACAGCAGTTCGGTGGCAGGCAGGCATGGGTAGGGGACGACAGTGACACTTACATTCCTGGTCTCATGTCACACAGGGACACAGGCATTATTGCATTTGTTGGCAGGAGCACGTGGCTGGTTGGCCTCCCAGCTCTGAGCAGGTGGCGTTGCCCTTACAAGTAGCTGAGTCATGCTCTCTAAATTCTAGAGAACCAGCTTCACCTGATTGGAAATACTTCTAAGAAGAAGAGGGAAAAAGTCTAAACACATTTCAAGTGAACGTCTGCATCCGAAAGAGAAATCCTCTTTAGAGCTTGCATTCTAGCTTTTAACCCATGTGACTCTCTTCCTGAAGGAAATTTGCCCCATGAGAACAGCAGGGTTTTCAACTCACACATAAAATCTTATAAAATGTGCTGAATTATCTATCCCATCAGTGCATTCATTCTGGCCCATAACAAACCATCCAGCTAATGTGCATTTTCCTTCTGAAATTCCACCAGGGTGTCCTCATTCAGTAGTCAGTGGATTCATTGGTGCAAAACATATTTTCAGGTGTCACACCCTTTTCACGGTGTGTGTTATGCCCAAAAGCCACACATATGACTGGTTTGATCACCCAGAAGTCTGTACTTAAGGTCCTCAGGTGTTCATGGTGGAATTTAAAGCCTAACTGCCTAGGTTTGTCTAGAAATAAAGAAACACACGTCTTCTCTTCTTCCTCAAATAGCAACCACATTCTTTGAGACTGTTAGGTAGGGGGAGGCTGCTCCATCACCCCCATCCTTAGAGTGAAGACATCTCCTGATATTGTTGGGTTATAGCTACATACTTAGAAAGCAGTAAACAAATCAGAAAGACCTCACTGGTAGATTTTTGCCCTCTCCACACCTCTTTCAGATTGACTGAAGCCAACCTCGAGAAGCGTCAATGCACGTTTGAAATGTTGTAGAAATTGCTTGTTGTTGCTTCTTGTCTTACTCTGTGATACAAACGCTCTGATGTATTTGTTTTAGCAGCATGTCTGAGCCCCAGGGCATCAGGGCATAATTAGAAAAGGGCATGGGCTGGAGAGGGGAGGGAGGGAAAGGGCGAGGCTGGGTTTTCATAATGAAGCAGTGACTACGGGACGCGAGAGCCCTAATTACAATGTATGACCAACCTAGAGTTGATACAGACCATCCAGAGGAGACAGTGGGGATGTCTTCTTTTGATGCGTTGGTGCTACCTTGAGTTTGGAGTGATGATCTGCTCGAGAGAGACAAAGGAAATATCCCACACTGGGATTAAACTCAAAAGTGTCATTCTGAAAGTTGTCAGGGAGAAGGATGGCTAGAAAAAGTCAATTTAAAGAAGAGAGAGAGAGGTTAAGAGAGTGTGCTGGGTCTCAGTGTTCTCTTTAGGGACCATCGTGAGGAACGTCTATGAAAATAATTCTGTTCCACTCAGACCCTTTGAGTGCTCATATTTCGGGGCTGGAACAGTTTTGCAGCAAGGAGGATTCGGTTAGCGTGCTTGTTTAAGGACATTTTCGTGGCTCCGTAACGCGGTCTGCAGGCATGCATCCACTTGGAGAGAGAAAATATATCATGTTTACGGTGCCTGCACTGGCATATGTGGACATTTGCATTTAGAGAGAGTGTGTTCCCGCTTCAGCTGGGGTTCTACCCCTTGTTGGGAGCGATAGGAGCTTAAAGCTGGCTGTATGCAGACAGGTGGACCAGGCACTCTTTCCTCTTTTGTTGAATCAATCCACGCATTTCTTTCTACACCGGGTTCTGTGCTCAATCACCAAACAGACGCAGCCTCGGAACACATCAGTCATAGTATGCTTTGAGTTCACTTAGTAACCTGACAAAAACGAAGGTTTTGTAGCCCAGCTTTACAAAATTATGTGGAGAGCCCCGTTAACAGGATAATTAAATGCTGGGCCTCCGTGTGCCCACCTGGGTGTGGAGTGACAGTGTAACGACCCCGGAGAGGTCAGTTCATTTCCACAAAAACATGGTGTAGCTGGAATTCTTTGGCTCGATTGTTCATGCTTAATTTCAAATATCGCAACAAAATGTTTCCCTTTAAAAGCCTAGTGTTTAATCGGATTGGGTTAATCCTACAATGGATGTGAATTAACAAAATCCAGCTCAGAAGCATTCTAGGGAAACGGAGAATTTACATACCGAGTCCTAAAGTGTGGGCAGCTGGGTGAGGGTAGTTGCAATCTGACAAAAAAAAAAAAAAAAAAAAAAAAAAAAAAAAGGTTGGGGGGGGACACAACTGTAGATGTATTATTATTTGTGACATGGCTCAGGATGGGAGGCTGTGAGGAGAGTGGAGATGACAGAGCTGGTGTTAACCACTGTGACAAGGACTTGAAGAGCAGCCGACCTGACATCCTTCCTCTCGTGCTGCCGAAAATGTCAACTTCGTGAAGGACAGTGAGAAAACGGTTTGCCGAAAACTTGAAAGGTGGATCCCAGAGATGCCCGCCGTGTCAGATGTGATATAGTCTGCCGTGGCCGGGGAGGCCCGCTCCTGGCTCCGACGATGGCCTGCAGGTGGCCCGGCGTCCAGTCTGCGACGGGGCTCCCGAAATGACTGCACTTGACCTGCGTATTGTCTCAGGTTTGCGGGATCATGATCTGCAAGAAGTGAGTGGTTAGCCAGTGTGCAGTTAGGTGGAACCAGCAACCGGGGACCACATTTCCTTCCGTGTGTGTGTGTGTGTGTGTGTGTGTGTGTGTGTGTGTGTGTGTGTTTCTAAAGCTAGATTCGAAGGCATCAACGCTTCTACTAAAATTGGGAGCGTGGGAACAAAGGGGCTGTGTGCTTTATGAACTTCCATCAGTTCACTATAAGTACCAAAAACTGACTCTGGATAATCTATGCAAAAGGGAGTTGATTGGGACGATGCCAGGAGCCTCAAAGAAAGGGAGGGGAAAACTGGATTGAAGGCAGCTGTGGAAAAATAAACAAAAGGACCAGAGCAATGGTTCAACCCTTACCTGCATGTTAGAATAACCCGGGGAGCTGTAACATGACAGTGTGAAGGCCCTACTACAGACAGACTGAATCAGAGCTTCAGGGTGGGACCTCTCAGAGCTCCCTCTCCTGTTCTAAGGTACAGCCAGAGATTAAGAGCTACTGACCTATGAGGACAGACTGCTGGGATGAGCAAATTCCACTTGTCTCTTTCATCCTCACATCATTTTCTTGATGTAAAGGTCCTAGGAAGGAGCGTCCAGTTAGCTGAGTGTAGTGTCTAGACCAGCTTAGAGGTGCAGGGACCACGGGAGGTAGGGGCTGACCTGTAGGAAGTCCTGCAGCATTGACAGTGGGAGAGTAGGCACCTGAATTTCCCCTGCCCTCCCCCCAGGAGTACCCACAACACAGCCCAGGTCCTTCCTCCAGAGCAAATTCCAGCGCCGTTAGGAAGAGGCAGTGGACCCCAAGAAGTGTAAAAATACGAGCAGAAAACAGCACTCAGGATACAAGAGAGCTGAGGGCTCGTAGGCGTGACTCCGAGTAAAGACACATCTCGGTCTGGGATTAAAACTCCAGCTTCTTCCCTCCTCTTCTCTCATTCTTTGTGATTCCTTAAGTGTTAAAAGTATTGAGGAAGGAACAAGATGCGGAGCCAGTTTTATGACAATTATAGAATCAACCCCCAAATGTTTCCAGCACAGAAAAACAAAAGCATGGCTTCAGAGAGACACCAGTACAATTCTATTTATTTTGCAACTAGCCCTGCTTAGAATAGTACCTTGGAAACTGTGCAGATGCCACTTTGGGAATGGATTACTAGCTTCAACAGTGGACCATTACTTCTTAGAGAAGATCTCTGGTTCCATGTTCAGTCTGTTCCAGGGGAAATTGGGAGCCCTGAAACAAAAGTATCCTTTAAGGTGTTCAGCCCACCCACCCAGAATTTTCTTGCTCTAAGACAGAGCTCCTCAAAGGAAGGTTCCCCAAACCCAGCAGCACCAGAGAGCTTGTTAGAAATGCAGGTTCTCAGGCCCCACCCCAGATCTACTGAATCAGAAAGTCCAGGGTGGTCCAGCAGTCTGAGTTGTCACAAACTTTCCAGGTGATTCTCAGGCACACTCAGGTTTGAGAATCACCGTTCTAGAAAAAGTATTTCATTGCTTCTGTGAGAACAGAGCTCCCCGAAATATCCAACCCGGATTTTTCAGTTAGTAGACCCATAGAAATCTACCTAAACCTGTAAAATTTACATTGGCAAATTACAGGGGTCACTGGAAAAGAAATTGATGTTTGACGAGAATTTCAGTAGTAATTATGAGAAATCAGACCCCTAACAAAGGGTACTTTTGCTTTCTAATTGATAGAGTGACAGCCTGTGATCTTGGATAAATTGTTATTCCTGCCCGTCTCTTCCTCGGTTTGTAAAATAATATTCACTGTTACCAGCATCATTTCAGAACATTTCCGGCAATTACAAATAAATAAATCTGTGTTGGATGTCTAAGTCGTGATGTGTCTTGTCACCTGGTTTTCTTGTTGTTGGTGGTGGTGGTGAAGCCTGTACTTTGTGTTTTACAGACGTAAGATTAGCTGGTTCCATTTATTTTAAAATGGAACTGTTCATGCTGGCATGGGCAGTCAAGAAGCAAATTTAAGAAAAGATGACAGTAATTTTTAGTTGTTTACCTTTTTTTGAATAGGGAGGTTAACAGTGTTCACAAAGTAGCCCACGGAGACATGCAAGCTGTCATCTGATACCTTTACTAATTGTAAATGTGAATCATCAGAACAAAAGGGGGAAAAAAAACCAACCAAACTTTATGTTTTAGAATAATAGCCTTTGTTGTGAGAATGGCAAGGTGGCCAGGCACACACTACATGTTCAGTTTTTATCATCTCAAAACACAAGTCTAAAAGCTACCTTCTCATTGCCTAATTGCCTTAGAGGGCTTGTTTCATAAGGAAGGAATGATGTTCTTCACAGAAAAAAATAATGTGACCTAATAATGGTCACAAGCATCTCTGGGCTGCCCGTGTTACATGGTTTTCAGGCTTTTCTCTGTGATCTATAAACTCCTCTCTGAATTGTACCTTATATTTAATAGCATTTTTCTCTGGGTTAATTCCCTGCTAAGAAACAAAATGCTTAAAATGGCTCTTTTTTTTGCCCCCTCAAATCGATGGTGTACATACACACACACACCAATTGTAGAAACGTGCGTTCAGTGCATTAGCAAGATGGCTTGTGTGTAAACAAAATCCAGAAGCCACAGCTAAAGGGAAGTTGTAGATGGTTACAGAAACAGGAGACGTTACCACAGACAGTGTCACATATATTTTGTGGGAGCCAATGAATTCGTCCTGAGATTTAACTACAGCTTTGTGGACAGTTCATGTTTTTAAAAAAATTTTTTTTAAATAAATTTTATAAATTAACATATGAGATTTTTCCTGGAAAAAAAAAAAACACATAAGTTAATTCCAGTAGCATCCCTGATATTTACCATTTTGCCTTTAAGTTCAAGAGGGGGTGAAGAAGTGGACTGTAAGGTTTTTACTGTTCAGGAATATTTTCTACCAAATGGAGGAGGGGAAGTTTTCCTATTTTTTAAGTAGGGCATTTTTAGTACTTAAGAAGAAGGGAAGCTGACCAATAAACCCCTAACAGGAGGTACAGTGCTATGATTTGCCAAGTCTTTTGTGCAGTCAGACTGGTCTAGTATACAGGATTTTCCCAACTTATGCTGGATTCTTGAGAAGGCCTATAAATAAGACCATTTGTTTGGTCTCAAGATGACTTGCATTTGCAAACTGAAGAATGTTCCAATAGAAGTTTCATGGTGACGCACCAATCTGCAAACTGGCTCAGCCAGTAGTCAAAACAAGTCACTACAAGATCTGGGGAGCTGAAGTCTTTGAATGGGTCAGATTATCCCACGTCTAATTTGGCACAGATCAATTTGGGCTATAAATATGCAGCCTTCCTTTGTATTTTCAACTTGAATGGGCCGAAGGAAATGAGGAAAATGTGTGTGAACCTAAGGGTGATTCAGAAACATGAGATTACTATAGTGAAGCTGAAAGTTACTTATTTACGGTAGGGTCATTCTGTTCATTAGCTGAGCAATAGTTCATTTCAGAGATTGGAAAATATCCTATTCTTTTTTCTGCCTTTATTGGGATATTGACATATACCACATGTAAGTTTAAGGTGTACAATGTGGTAATTTGATACATGTATATATTGAGATGATTACCATAATAGTCACCTATACCCCCAAGTATAATTACCTTGTGTGTGTATGTGTTGATAACATTTAAGATCTACTCTCTAAACAAATTTCAAGTAAATAATATAGTGCTGTTAATTACAGTCACCATATGGTAGATTACAGCCCCAGAACTTACTCCTCTTATAGCTGGAAATTTGCACACTGTGACCCACATTTCTCCATTTCACCCACTCCCCAGCCCTGACAACCACCATTCTGCTCTCCATTTCTATGAGTCAGCTTCTTTAGATGTCACATATAAGTGACATTATGCAGTGTTCTGTCTGATTTATTTCACTTAGTATAATTCTCTCAAGGTCCGTCTATGTCATCACAAAAGACAAGACTGCCTTCTTTTTAATGGCTGAATAATATTCCATTGTGTATATATCACATTTCCTCTATCAATTTATCTGTCAATAGACACTTAGGTTGTTCCCCTACCTTGGCTGTTGTAAACATTGCTGCAGTTAACATGGGGGTGCAGATATATCTTCAAGATAGTGATTTCCTTTTTTTTTTTTTTTTTTTTTTTTCAGATATATACCCAGAAGGGGGATTGCTGGATCACTTGGCAATTTTATTTTTGATTTTTTAGGAACCTCCATACCATTTTCTATAGTGTCTGTAGCAGTTTACATTCCCACCCACAGTGCACAAGGGTTCATTTTTCTCCACAGCCTCACCAACACTTGTTTCATATCTTTTTGTTTTGATAACAGCCATTCTGACAGGTGATATCTCATTGTGGTTTTGATTTGTATTTCTGTGATGATTAATGATGTTGAGCATCATTTCATGGATCTGTTGGCTATTCATAGGTCTTCTTTGGAAAAATGTCTATATTCTCTGCCCATTTTTAATCAAATTATTTGGAGTGGAGTTTTTTTTTTTTTTTGCTATTTTTTTATGAATTCCTTCTATATTTTGAATATTAACCCCTTATCAGATAGGTGGTTTGCAAATATTTCTCTCATCCCATACGTTGTGTTTTTATTGCACAGTGCAAAAGCTTTTTAGTTTGCTGTAGTCTCATTTTCTATTTTGCTTTTCTTCTTTTGCATTTGGTGTCCTATCCAAAAAAATCATTGCCAAGACCAAATGTCAAAGAACTTTACCTCTATATTTCCATCTAGGTTTTTTTTTTTTTTTACAGTTTTAGGTCTTATATTGAAGTCTTTAATTCATTTCCAGTTCTTTTTTATGAGTGTTGTAAGATAAGGGTCCAATTTCATTCCTTTGCATGTACATATCCAGTTTTCCCAACACCATTTATTGAAAAAACTGTCCTTTCTCCATTGAGTATTCTTATCTCCCTTGTCAAACATTAGTTCACTATATATGCAAGGGTTTATTTCTGGGCTCTCAGTTTTGTTCCATTGATCTATGTATCTGTTTTTATGCCAGTGCCATACCACTTTGATGACTACAGCTTTGTAATATAGTTTGAAATCAGAATATATGATGCCTCCAACTTTATTCTTCTTTCTCAGAATTGCTTTGGTTATTTGGGTCTTCTGTGGTTTCATACAAATTTTTGTATTTTTTCTTCTATTTCTGTGGGAAAAAAAAATCCCATTGGAATTTTGATAGAGATTGCATAGAGCTCAAAGGTGGCTTTGGGTAGAGTGGCCATTTTAATGTAATTAATTCTTCCAGTTCGTGAACACAAGATCTCTTTCCATTTATTTGTGTTTTCTTCAAGTTCTTTCATCAATGTTTTATAATTTTTACAGTGTCTTGTAATTTGTTCTTCAGTTAATACATGAGTACTTAAATTAATCTGAACATCTGTAATTGTAAGCTGGAAATTGAGTCATTTAATAACATTTAGCTCTGGGAAGGATAAACACTCACAAGACGCCTGGTTTTCATAGGAGTTTGTGTGCATAATGCAGGAGTCCCAGGTCTAAGCACCTACAAGACAGGCAGGTGATGCAAACTAGAGGTGTGGACCTGCTGAGTGCCTGCCTCAGCTAAGAAAGAGGCTGCTTGTTGCTGCTTGCCAATTAATGCCAGTTGTTCCAAATTTTCAAGAGACTTGTATTATAAAAACTTTCCTAATTTAAAAAATGTTGGCAAGCAGTTCAAAATTTTAAGAAGCTGTGAGCCAAACGGAAGAGGTCTAGAAGCTGGATTTAACCTGCAAGCCACCACTTTGTACATTTTACCATTTCACAGTAAATGAGCGACAGTTCTGCAAATGTCTTCAAACGATAACCTCAGAATACCCCATCCCCTCCAGTCGCCGGCACTGAAAAGCAGGACTTCTCCTAAGGTCACATCGATCATTGGAGTTGTTCTTCTAAAATGGACAGTTTCCTCCTGCTAGAGGTTTGATTTGATGGTGTCAGCATATGAGGTTCCCGTCACCTCATGACATGTCTTCTTTCAGGCCTGATGGGATTGGAACTGTGACTGTTGAGGAAAAGGAACGTTTTGAAGAAATCAAAGAGAGACTCCGCATCCTGCTGGAAAATCAGATAACACATTTTAGGTAAGGATCTGGGGCGAAAGGGCTTTTTAGGAGGGTGAGACTGGGAAAGGGCAAATTAAGGGCTTGATTTGCTAAAACTGTAAAGTTATCAGGGACACACTGATAGTTAGAAATAGCTGAATGAAAAAGCAAACCAAGACAGGGTTCCCCAATAGCCAGGAGACTAGGAAATCTTAAGGTCATTTTATTTCCACTGAAAGGACAAAGCCCTCCTTGTATAAGCTGACCCCAATCATCAATCAG
Organism: Camelus dromedarius; assembly: GCF_036321535.1. Classification (NCBI taxonomy): domain Eukaryota; kingdom Metazoa; phylum Chordata; class Mammalia; order Artiodactyla; family Camelidae; genus Camelus; species Camelus dromedarius. The sequence goes on from NC_087452.1 coordinate 23,697,815, forward strand.
TCTAAAAGAATCTACTGCAACATTGGATGTGATGCTTCTTCAAGGCTTCCAAACAAAACAGTGCAAAATCCTGTGAATCAATTCACTTGAACAGAGAAGGAAGGCAGTGGTACCCAGAAGAGCATCTCCACCTTCTCCGTTACCTGGAAACAGGACTAGCTGGCTATGCAGAGGAAGAAATGAGCATCAGCCTTGACACACTCAAGGCAGCCAGCAGACCCAGCGCTTAAGCCTTGCACAGCACAGCCCACTTCTCCCTTAGAGCAAATGAGACATTTTTAATGCTGCCCTGGTGGTTCTGGACTAGAGATCTTGGAATAGGAGCTCATAGATAGTAAGACCTTTTATAATAACATAATAAGTAGTTCCTATTTATTAAATCCTTCTATGTGTTAGAGAACTAGAACTCATTTTTTTTTTGAATTCTCAGAACAATTTTTAAGGTAGTTATTATAATCTCCAGTTTAAAAGGAGTAAACTGAGGCTGAGAGAGGTTAAGTAACTTGCCCCGGGCCACTCAGCCAGCAAGTGGAAGAAGTGAGATGCATACACAGAATATTCTGGGTGTCCACAGACCATCCTGCCCCCTTTGTGCCACAAGGGGGAGTGTCCCGAAGGGCTTGTGACAGCCTGAAATAGTCATTAGAACTCTCAGTGGTACCTGATACGGTTCTATGTCTGTGCCATCAAAAACCTCCTGGATAAATCTTTATTGGCCATACACTGTATTCAACGTTCATTGCCAGTAACAAAAGATCGAATAACAATTAAAACCTACCATCAAGGAAGGGCAATTAGTAGAATCACGAATTTGCTCAAAATACACTCTTTTATTTCCTATCTTAATTTTGGGGGTGGGGATTTAAGTAAGTGTGTTTGGATTTGTGCCTGTTTCAACTAATATTGTTTTAATGCTGGTCTCAATAATAATATATAAATTTATATTTGAGCTAACAAATGCTTTTCCTTCACAACAGAAATCTAAACAGAGACTCATGTCATCACTTGAAATATTCTTTTCTGTTGCAGACATTTGTGGAGTCTCTCTTCAGTCATTATTCACACATACACATATATACATTATATACACACATATATGGTGTGAATTCAGATTAACATAACACAACGTGACAAAATAAAAAGCGCTTTCTGTTCCTCAGAGAGAGTTGCTATAGGGATCAAATTGCACGAAATATGCTAACATGCGATCGATCTGGGCAACCTGAAATTTTCTTCTGTCTTTTTTAGGTATTGCTTTCCGTTTGGTCGACCTGAAGGTGCTTTGAAAGCTACTCTCTCACTCTTGGAAAGGGTAAGAAGGAAAGTAAAAGGCAGATGACATATACACAGAGACATGAACATAATTATCATGAAATAGTGTGGTTGAATGACCTGGTTTGTATTTTTAAAGGATTTGTTTACCGATCATCAAATATCAGAATAAAAATGAAGAATAGTTAGGATATATTGAAGATCCGTCCCTCACCCTTCCCTGGTTCATGGACAGGCTTTGACATCCTAACTCTGCATTGGATTTTTTAAAATTTTCTCTTTAGCAATGGCTGTTGGTCAATTAAGTTGCAAGGAGGCATCCACAACGAATTTTCAGTTGAATTCTTTAAGAAGTATAAATGAGTAACACACTTGGTTGAACCATCTTGCTGACTTTGTTTTTCCACCTGCAGGTTTTGATGAAAGACATTGTAACCCCAGCGCCACAAGAGGAGGTAAAAACAGTCATCCGTAAATGTTTAGAGCAGGCTGCTTTAGTCAACTATTCTCGGCTATCCGAGTATGCCAAAATCGAAGGTAAGGCCCCCCCCGACTCTGTCCCCAATTTTCCATTTAAATTTTGTTATGCCTCCCTGGGGAAGTCTCTCTCTTTTCTGACGGGCACCAGCAAGCAATGGTCCATCTGAGTATGTTAAGCTGCAACTTGAAAGTCCTTGAAATGTGATCGCTTCCTTGGCTGTGGCCAGATAGATGAATGAAAGAGCAGGGGCTCAGGAGACAGTCTCTGTAGGGAAGAAGATTGAATATAGGATGTTAGCAGTTAATTAAGATCCCTTCAAAGAGTCTACGTTGGCCCTAACTTTGCTCTGTGGCTAATGTTTTCCTCTGACAGAGTTCTGTAGGATTGCTACCTTCTTTAAAGAGAGGAAAACAAAATAATTTGCTTGTCCGCTGTTGATAGCATTGGAAGTGAAATAAGAATTGAAGGAAGCAGCATCAAGATTTTGCTTAACCCTCTTCTTGCCCCTTGAAAGTATCTTATCTTTTGGTAGCTTTTCAGGCTTGCTGGCAGGTTAGTATCCAGCTGTCTCTGATGGCTCCTGGTTCGCTTTAGATCGTGTTCATTCTCGTTACTCCAAACCCAGGATGGGTGTCATCACTGCCCTCTCAAGTTTTAGGCAAGCGGTCACTGATGACCGAGCAATCGCCCAAAGGCACTTTGAGTCCATTCTACTTGAGAAGATACGGTTCTTTGGGACCTATTCATTTGCAAAGGTATTAATCACTTTTCATTGTTACCCTGTTGGCTTCTATAGGGTGATTTGAAAGCCACACCCAACTTGACCGGTGGTGTAAGTTGTATAAATGTGGAAGTTCTGTGTGCACAACTCAATGTGTCCGTATTCTGGAATCTGATGTTCTCTCACATGTGGAATCACCCAGCTAAAACCAGCAAATGCCCATTGTCTGCCTTCAGGACATGACTGGGAAAAATTAAAAAATAAAAATAAGAGACCTAATCACCTCCCCAAACCGCATCACTTACCTTGCCGAAGTCCTCGTTTCCTTGGAGAATTAGGTTAAGATCATGTCAAATTCGCAGTGTTTCGTACATTACGCGTCCTCCCTCTCTCAATTTTGTCTGTCTGACGATGCAAATTGTGTACCAGTGGTAATGAATTCATTGTTATGCATCCAGGGAGAAACACTTAAGAATTGGGCACCAAAAGGATGTTTATCAACTCTTGACTTGGTAATGAGTGACAAAAATAGAGGAACAAGAAGATCGTTACAGGGCTACGTTAGCAACTAATTATTCCAGCATTTGCCTCCGCAGGACATAATGATTGGTTGTATTTGGTAAAGTCCACCAGGCACCTAAATAATTCTAGGCAAGGCCAGAGATGGGATAGGATCAAGAAACGTTCGGTCGCCATGTCTGCTGCCTCGTACGTAGGTCTTGGTCTAGCTATTACTAGGCTTTTGGTAAGATCTGCTCTCTTCTTTCAGATAAATATATCCAAAAACAAACTTTAAGATCTGTAAGTAAAAATGCATTCATTTCCAAAGTAGATCAGCTGGTCTGTAATTTCCTTTTGTGCCTCAATTCTTCTTGGTTGTGTTAATTATCTTCTGCACTGTGACTTTTAGGTCTGGGGATTCTTTGAAGAAACCAATCTTTTTTATTTTTTTTCCCCAACTCTCTTTTCAGAGAAGTACCTCATTCCACACTACCTGCTCTCTTCTGCTTCTCTCCTTCCTTGTCCGTGATTGGCTCAGCCACTTTTTGACGTTACCTCTGCAAAAGTGGCTGTGACGCCAATTTCAAAGCATGCTGGGATTGTTAATTCAGACAACCCAACATCCCCTGGCTGCATGTATCAGGTTTTCTTTCATGAACATAGTCCACCATAGGCTGAGGACACTGCAGCTTTAAAGATATTACTACCAGACGACTTCCTTTTTACGAAGGGTCTGGTCCCAGCCTCAGAAAAGAAATCTTCCATTTTTACATTTGAGCCCCTCTGTGACCGTTAACAGCTTAGTTCCCTGAGAATTTCGGAAAGAAGTTGTAGTAATATTGCTGGGGACTATGTTTATGAAGAAATACCTCAAGAGCCTTAGATACTAAAGTCTGAAATCCTTAGTATCTTGGAGCCTTCGATCAATGAAATTCTGTTTCCCTTTATTCATGATGTTTTTGGTCATTGTATTCTTGCAAATAATTCTAAAGAGACGTGTAAAATCATGGTCACAATCTCTCTCGTGACTCACGGCATGCTGAATGGTTAATCCAGTAGATCTCCAATTTTGAAACTCCTTTTTCTTTTATCCTGTGTTTATCCCAAAATATTCTGTGGCTATTTTCCTTTGAGCTAATGTAACGTTTTCCTCTAACCTATGACCTTTGACCTCTTTACCTCTGACCTAAGCCTCTTGCATGCCCAAATCCTCTTTTATAGGGAAAAAGAGAGAAATGTATGAGCATCCTGTCTTCTGCTTGGCCTCCCAAGTGATGGATTTAACCATTCGTGAGTACCTACCACCTCCTCGCCATGCTGTCTTCACTCCTTCTGTTTTCATTATTTCAAGAAAATCCAGATCCAAACCAACTCACTCTCCTTGCTTCAAGTTTTTTAGCATTGGCTTGTCTGTTGATTCTGTCTGTGAAACCCAGTGTGAGAAGTCCAGTCACTTTTTATCAGCCTAACACAGGTTAGACAATTACGCCATTTGTTTGTGATCAACTCAGATTTGTCTGTTAAGTGTTTCAGTTATTCTCTGTCTGTGACCTGAATGCATTTTTACTTTGCTTGTGTGTAACCCCAATCTGTAAAGTGCTTGTCACTGGTACACAATCAAAAGGTAGCAGCTAGGTGGGGAGCAATGTGTCAGGTGTCAGATAAAGGACAGTTGGGGGGCAAACCCGTGCCTTCTTTTCCATGATTTAAGATGTCCAACTATCGTGGGTATAAGATCACACAAGGTGGTCCTTTCTCTGTCAAAATTAGATCTTCTGCGCCTCCTGTCTGTTCTCTCTCAAGCTGGGAAGCTTTTCCTTGTTCTTTCTGGAGATTTTTGACTTGTCCTCGTCCTCAAAGCTCTGGCTAGAACATATGACTTAATTGTCACTTGGATGGTTCATGTATGTTTCATAGCTTGATTTCACATGAAACTTAATTTTACTAATTTTCTATTTGTGCAGCATTTTCCACCTCTGTGAAGGAGACTTTTTTTTGCTGGCCCCCACACTTCCGGGCGGTGGGACCCCCAAGGGCAACTTTTTCTTTCCAATATCATGTATCACACAGAAGGTGGGGGGCATTTGGGTTCACTTGCTCATTAATCCTGCATATGTGTTCTTGTTTCTCTCTCTCTCTTCTCTCCTTGTCGTGCTCTCTTTTTCAAATAGAGAATCAGAAGGACGCAGGTGAACCCATTGTCTATGCATTATAAACTGTCAGGACTGTGGAGTTATATTCGGTTTTTGTTTTGTTTCCGTTTTTCAATAGCTCCTTAACGTATGTGCTCCCAAAGACTGATGTGGAGTTGCAAGAATCCTTAAGGAGTTAATTTGTGCTGTCTCACTATATCTCATGCCCATTGGATGTTGACCTCCTAGAGCAGAATTTCGTAAAGGCCTCAGCTTTGAAGGAACAGAACTCTGGTTTGCTGTGGAGCTTCATTTCCTCTTTGGTTTCAGGATTCGAGTGATTTGGCTTCACGTGCTTTTTTTTTTTGTTTGTTTTTTAAAGTTACTGACCCAAATTAATCTGCCTTTTTGTTTTTCATTTCTTTTTTTTTTTCTGTTTTCTGCCCTATTGAGAAGTTTGTGTTCTTTGATGAATGTGTATCAGCCAAACAGAGAGGAGTTGTGTCTGTGTTGTTCTTGTGTGTATCATGTGATGAGGAAGGATGCACGCTTAGGTGCCTGGACAGGGGCCGTTGCTGGAAGTTTCCTGAGGGGAAAGCTCTTAAAAGTTCTCTGGCTTTGGGTATTTTCTTCTCGTTTGGTCCTGAAACTTCTGAGCATCTTCTGAGGAGAGCTCTTAACTTAAAACCTTAATCAATATCTAGTATGGGTCATTGCTTTAAGGTCTAAAGGATTCTCAAGATAATTATCATTTAATCAAAGTTGAACGTATTTCAGATCAATTCAGAAAGCATTTTTGAGCACAGGCCAAGCACCAGGCTACCAATAAGTATTTGAAGACCCACAAACCTATATTCAAGACATACAAGCCTTTCTCTCCTTGGAAGGGACGTTGTTTATTCATTCACTCATTTATTCATTCATTCATTCATTCATTCATTAGACAGGTGCTTAGTGGGAGCCTACCATATGCCAAGTACAGGGGTAAAAGCCAGGGACTGTGTGAACAAGAGGGAAATAGCTGGAGCATATGTGTAAGCGGGTGAAAAAGTGTGAATTGCAAATTCAGTACGCAGCGACACCGATCGGCAGAGTTATGTCTAAGAGGGCACTGTCAGGAAGCCATGGGAGCCTTCACGAGGGTGGTAAGCTTGAGCTGCATCCTGAAAGATAAGGTAGAATCGGTGAAAGGGAGATGGGATTGGAAAGAGGAGAGGTGTCGTAGATAAAGAGAGTGGCGTGTGCAAATACCTAAAACCGTAGAGCTCGTAAAAAACAGCTAAAGCTTATGCAGTGTGTGTTTCAGACCACACACAACTCTAAGTACTTGACATGCGTTCATGCATTTAATCCTTTTGAGTCCATAAAACCCCTCATGAGGTAGATGCGACTATTATTCCCATTTTAGAGATGAGCAAACTGAGGTATGGAGAGGTTAAATAACATGCTCCTAGAAAAGCAAGTGGGAGCACCAGAATCTGAGTCCAGGTAGAGGCCACACTCTTAACGACTCTGTAATTCAGTGTGGTTGCAAAACTGGGTGAAATGATGGCAGAAATGGGTGCTGATGGTGGCAACAGAGGCCAGAGGCATGACCTCAGAGGCCTTTACGTGCTTTCGTGATACAGAGTTCAGACTGTGTCTCATGGCCCAGAGTTTCCTCACCTGGAATCTATACCAACTTTTGCACGTGTATGGATTTTTCACAAGAAAAAAATCACACTTGTCTCCCTTCCATAGGTGACAGGGAACCATTGAAGGCTCTTTAAGCGAGGGGACGCCTTGGTGACTTGCGCTCCAGGAAAAAATCATCCTGGCAGGGATGGAGAGAAAGGATTGAGGAGGAGGAGGAAGAGAGTAAAACCTGACCTCAAAGTTAAGGCCCAAGCCGAGCTGGGTTTGAAGCTTGGTGTGTCCAAGGCCTCTTCCAGGCAAAGTAGATCTCAATCTCAATCATAATCACTTCTTTCCTGACCTTTAAATCCTTTTTCTTACCTTCCCCTTCCCTTTTCAGTTTCCATAGAGGGAACAGAGCGTGAATACATGGATAACTATGCCAGACCAACCGTGGGACGTGGCTGGGCACAGCTGGACTTTCGTGTGCACATTGGGGTGGAATAGAGACCGCTGAGGAGTCCTTTAGTCAGGCCGTGCCTTGAGAGGCTATGGGACCCTGCAGATGGCATTTTGGTGGACTTAGACTTTCTGTCTGGTAGCGTTATTAGAAATTAAATGTTCAGTTCAATGATAGAATCTCAAAAAACAGAAAGATGCAAAAGGCTGTTACTCTACTACAGAAGAGCTGTGACTCCTGCAAATGAATTCTATTCTTTTAAATGTATTTCCATTTAAACTGTCACACGTTCTGAACCCAGCAAGCTCTGAGAAAGTCTACACTCCTGTTCTTGACCAAATACTTGCCTAATTTTCTCAGCATCGTAACAATTCTGCTGGAACTTGAAATACGGCAAGGATTTGCTAAATTAGATGGATTGATAAATAGATAGACAGACAGACAGACAGACAGAACAGACAGGCAGGCAGGCATTCAGACAGATATAGGTAGGACACCTATGGGCCCAAGCACTGTGCTGAGGACTTTACCTGGAGGGCCTGATTCAGTCTTTCCCTTATTTCCATAGAGAAGGCTTCATTATTGCCCCTCTTACAGATGAGGGGGCTGAGATTTGGAAAGGGTAAGTGACATTCTCAAGCAGAATTTGAACCCAGATCATTCTAAATACAAACACCATGCTTTTTTTTTTTTTTTTTTTTTTTTTTGGTCTCTTTCCACCATATGGCACTTGGACAATATCCTTTCACTCAGTGGATAAACTCAAAAATACTTACAACTTTTAATCCAGGAAGACCACCAAAGAACAGAGCGGTCTTTTCTGGGACCAGATAATTGCCAAGATCTTTCCACTGGGAAGTCTTCCTGAGGGCAGTTGAGATTCCCTGAGATGGCCAGAGAACTGAGACTTTTTTTTTTCTCCCCAGTTGAGGGAAGCCTTCTAGAGCAGGTCCAATCCATCCAAAGGACTTGCCAGCAGATGCTGTAATGTTGAGGTTCTGTATCTTTCCCTCTCTCCATCAAAATTCTAGGTCCAATTCCAGCTGAAGGAGAACAAGAGACAGCCAAGCTTGCCATACTCACAACACACAGCGTGGAGCCCCCCACGCAAGAGGCCCGTGAGGGCAAATCCCATCTCAGCAGGATCCAGGCCAACCGAACACAAAGACCATCTCGCACTTGTCTCATACACGAGGGACTAAAGGTTCCTCTTTTCATCCTTCTTGTTTTATGATACATAAATCAGGGTTTCCAAGCCCACATTATTTTGTAGACTAGTACCTCATCTATACGTTATAAAAAGTGAGGAAGGCAAGGAGAAACATTTTCAAATACTGTCACAAAGGAAGATCTCGGAGAAAAAGAGGATGCGTTAAAAATACGCCATGAACCGATAAATATGAAACTAGTGTCTCTTCTACCAGAAAAAAAGACAAGCTGCTGCTGCTGCTGCTGCTGCTGCTGCTGCTGCTGCTGCTGCTGCTGCTGCTGCTAATGATAACAACTGTCATCTATTGAGAATTTATGGGGAGGGAATAGCTCAGTGGTAGAGAGTGCACTTAGTGTGCATGAGGTCCTGGGTTCAATTCCCAGGACCTCCTTTAAGATAAATAAACAAACCAAATTACCACCCACCCCTGAAAAAGAGAATATAGTATGAGCTAAGCAGATACATGAATGTCATTTAATTTTCACAACAGTTCTATGAGTTTTATTACCATCTTTAGTATATGAATTTATTACAATATTTCATTGACTCCAAAAACCATCAGTTGTGAGATGCCCCATTAACTTATGTACCCCTAAGAATAAAGCAATGCTGCCAACTAAACTGTGACACACCATCAAATGTAAGATGCATCCATTTACACTCCATGAAATAAGAAATCACTCTTTCGTCTATAGAAATACGGAGAAATGGAAATAGATGTTAAGTGACTGGACCCAAGGTCACACAGCTGGTCAGTGACAGAGACAAAATTGGAACACGAGCCTAATTCCAAAGCCCACACTTTGAACCTCTATACTATGAAATAATTGTGATTATTAGTGATAAAATTATAAGGCCAAAAAGGGGCTTCTCAGTCACCTAATCCCAAACTTTCATTTGATAGATGGGGAAACCAAGGCTTACGCAGAAGAAGACAGTTTCAGGTTAAGATGGGCAGTGAGTGACTCTAGTCTGGGGTCCTGCACACTCTTCAGGGCCTTCAGCCACCCCCGCCCCCTCACTGGGCTGCCTTCTGTTTCAGCCAAGAGATAATGGCCCCACTCCCAATCCATTAACTGGCCTGAGTTTCCAGTATGACAGCTAAAGGTGTCCAGCATCCATATACTAGAATTCTGTATGTACAGCTCCAAGAAAATGGCACCCCAGGGCCAGCCCGAGCAATTGAGATTTGTTATATCAAAAATTTAAATCACAATCTCGGCTCCCATAAGTTTTTTAAAAACGTCTTTAAGTCTCACTTTTATTTTCGGCAAGAGGGGCTAATAATCATGGTTCCCCCTCCCAAAGGGTTGTTGCAAAAATTAAAAGACAGATTCCACACAAAACTCTTAACACAGTGCCTGGCACATAGTGAACACTCATTATTTTGTACCTATATCTATAATGTTATGTATGTTGTTATTATAAAAATATAAATTATGTTATTATTTGCATATTATTATTTAAAAGGAAACTTCCAATTCCAAATGTGCAATATAGACATATTATTTGATTTCAGAAATGGAATAGAAAACAATGTTTCTCAAAATTTAATGAGGATCTTGTTAAAATGTAGATTTTGACTTGCCTGGAAATCTGCATTTCTGACAAGCTCCCAGGTGTTGCCGATGCTGATACAGGGATTGTAATCGGGATGTCAGCGGAATATAGGGAGCAGTTGATTTATCTTTCTATCCTAAATTTCAAAGTGAAATATTGCAATCTAGTTGCATGTATGTTTGTTAAATACCCACTAAGTTCCAGGAGCCGTGCCAGGCACCAGGGAAGGGAGCAATGAGGAAAGGCAGTCGAGGCCCCTACCCTTGGGGGGGAGCTTGCAGTAAAGTGGAGAACACAGGCATAAAGCAAGTCATTTCATTCCGGTGGCTGTGCTGTGGAGGGAAATGCAGGATGCTGCAGGAAGGCAGCACCAGGGGACTTCACCTACGCTGGGGTCTTTGATGCATGGCAGGGAGCAGGATGTCATGGAGGTCAAGGGCTGATTCCCCAACGTGTTCCTTACCTTGTTGAAGTGTTTGTCTCTGCTCATCATCCTTCCAGATGCCCCAGGATCCTGCCCCAGAGAGCTTGTGGCCATACATGTGAAAGTTTATTTGGGAACTAGGTAGACATTTAGTAGTACTGTTAAATCAATATTCTTGCTATAGCAAGTGACAAGCAAAAAACAAAAACAAATAACAAAAAAACACAACCTTAAATAGTTTAAGCAAGAGAAGGTAATTTTTGGCCTGTGTAGCTGGGAAATGTATGGAGGAAGTGGACTCAGACACAAAGACTTTTTGTGTGTTTTGATCTCTCCAACTGCTGACAGGCTTCTTTAATGTGACTGGGGGTCATGGCTAGGATCAACATAGCCACAGATAGCACCAGGTTTTTTTCTATGTAAAAAAAAAATTTTTTTTGAAGTTTAGTTGATTTACAATGTTGTGTTAGTTTCTGGAGTATAGCACAGTGATTCATATATATACATAATCTTTTTTAAGATTCTTTTTCATTATAGGTTATTATAAGATATCGAATGTAGTTCTCTGTGCTATACAGTAGGACCATGTTGTTTAGCTCTTTTATATACAGTAGTTTGTATCTGACAGCACCAGGCTTTTTTCCTAGCTGATGACCCTACAGGAAAAGGAGCTTTCCTCTCTAAGAAACTGTAGAAAATTCCAGTGAAGGGTCTCATTGGCCCAGTTTGGGTCACATATTCATTCCTGAGCCAATCATAGTACCCATGATGGTGCAGGGTACTGAGGTTGCCGTAGGTGGGCTCACATGACTTCCCCTCTAGGGTTCATTGTTTGGCATTCCCACTAGAGCCACGTGGGGTGGAAGAGAGGCTGTTCTCCTGAGCAAGATGACCGCACATACAAGAGTAACAGATGTCCACTACTGTGTCTATCCAGAATTAAGCTTACTTTTCTTAGGTACAGCAGCTCAGTTTCAAGGACAAAATCTGACTCGAGATCCAAAGGTACCAAATTGGAGAAGAAAAAAATCATATAATAGCGTTTTTCTTTTTCATGGATATTATTTAAGTACAAAGAATTTTAATGACCTTAAATTATTTTTTCATTGCATGAAGATGCCTGAAGTTCTTCTCTGGTTTGGCAGGTTAAGTTAGAATGTTTGCTATTCAGGAATTCAGCTTAATACCTTTGTTAAGTAACCGCGGGCTCTGGGTGAGAGAGAAAAGTTGCTGTATAGTTTTTATGCGTGTTGCAAGTACAGAGTATTTGGTTTTCCATGGAAGCACAGTACTGGGCAGGACCCACTGAGGATTTCCATCCACTAATATTTGAGGACCGGCCCTGGGCAAGGTTCTGTTCTAGCCCCTAGAAATACAGAATCCACTGGGGAGACAAGCATGCATATAATTAGCTCTTTTTGAGGGGCCATAAGTGCTCAAGAAGAGGTATGAACAGAGAAGCTGAATCTTTGCTATGAAGGCATAAGTCTTGTTACGAAGCAGGTGGGGGTGGACATCTCTTAAAGGCTTTTGAGCAGGGGTCTGACGGGTGCTTTACAGAGATCACTGTGGCTGCTGCATGAACGATGAACTGCAGGGAAGGGAGGGAGCTAAAGGCTGGTGTGGAGTCTTTAGCAACAGTTGAGATGGAGATGATAAGACTTGAGTTGCATGTCTGCTCCCTCGGCAAGAGTGTAGGCACACGATCCCGAACAGAGGGAGATAAAATCCAGAGACACATTGGATATAGGATGGACGGGCCATGCCACCCGTGCGCTTATGGGGAAGAGACAAAGACGGTGGCAGTGAAAAGCGTAGAGAAAACAGTGCACTATTCATCCACCAGTCTTTATTACGATCTACGTTACGCTGTCCTAACGATGGAGTCTTCTGAAAGGGAGTGATGAAGACGCAAAGGGGATCAGTACATGTGGTAGACGTCCCCACTGAAGAAATTATGTTGAATTATAACCCCGCGCTAAACGTCTGGTCTGCGGAACCATCATTTTAAGGAGGCAGAGTACTCTGAAAATATCTGCTTAGCTTTCTGTTCCTACTTTTATCTACCCCTCCCCCCAAATCATAGTGAATTCCTCCAGACTAGTTATTTTCAGTAATAGCATCATACAAACACTGGCATCTTCAGCCATACATAAATAGGTTGGAACTCGGTTGTAAGTGGGCTTCCCATCAACCGCATCCATCTCTCATGGGGTATTTCAGAGACTGGCAGTTCTCTCGCTGGAACCAGAGATGGTCAGGTTATTTAAGGGCTAATTGGAGAGTCTCTGGCTCCTGGATGCTTCTCTTCCTTGGCTTAGCTGAGCATGCAGAGGAATTCTCTTTTTATTTTTCTGCAGTCACATTTAACTCTCTCTCTGGAAGCCAAGCAGATTTAATTGTGTAAACATGAGCAATGGTAATTGGGTAAATGAAGTTGGAAACCAAGGTATGATGTTTTTGTTTTGCTCTGTGAGGGAAAAAAAAAAAAAAACAGGGAGCTTGTTTTTCTGTGGTGGCAAACCTCACTGTCAGAATTCTGGACAGACAGTTGGCAGGAGGGAATCCCTTTACGAACTCTCATCAAGACCCATTGAGCTGAAATGTGTATCTGCTGCCTCGTCGGTTATAGATCAGCGTGGGGATATTTCATTGTTTTATAAAGCACCAGTCTAAGTGGTTTACACGGGTGCCGTTATCTGGGCAAGAGTAAATGAGGAGTTTGCGTGAGAATTGCACGCTCAGATAACACACACTCATCGAAAGAGCCAGGAGAGGTACCTAACTGTCCGCTCAGCTGTAGGTGGAAAACCAGATCTTAACAAAACATACAATGTGGACTACCTTTTTATAAAGAAAGGGTTAGTAGTTGCCTTCCTTTATAGAGCTGTCATTTAAAATTGATTTTTCCCAAATTCTGATCTTTCCCAAACAAAAGATTTAAGTAAGAGGAGTCGGGTACATAATGTTTTTTGGGTTTTTTTTAGTCCTTGATTTAAAACATTGAGATGATCCCACAAGAAAAGGATGCCATCAACTTTTGCTTTTCATAGAGGGTTTTGACAGAATACTACATTTATCCTTATTTCTCATGTTGTTTCTTTTTTTAATTAATGTTGCTAGAATTGCATTTCCTATACGCCTGCAGTAAAACTCATTTTCCCAGTTGAAAATTCAAGGAAACCAAGAAGCAAACTTGGCAACGGAGTTTGCCCCCCTCACCCCTCAGGTCGCTTTACAAATGAGAACCATTAGAGAGGGCCAGGTCCAAGGTTAATAAGACACGCATTAAAGAGAGAGAATTGGAGAAGCCGATGGCGCTCAGCGCCTGTGTGGAAGGAGAGGCTATTGTTATAGGATGTTTGCTGCGCTGATATTGAAAACCACATGACAGATGGGTCAAGTGCTGACTACGGTATTCTAACATTTGGAATAGCAACTAACATATTTGATAAGCTGGCAAGTTTTTATATATGATTCAACCCACAATATAAAAGCCATGAGAATTCCAAATTGAAAAATAATTAAATGAGCTGGAAACAATCAGATACCACACATTTTTTTTTTCCTCCCTGAAATGACAGATTTTGACATGTTGAAATTCCACGAAGGGAACAAGAATATTCCCTGGCTCACTTGAGCTAATAACGGCCCTTCATCTGCTCTTGCAAAGCGGTTAATTCCCACCTTCTCACAATGTAAGGGATAACGATAAACATTTGCAGGCGCCTTAAGCGTTACCGAGATCCGTCCCGTGCACTGCTGTGTTTGCTCTCGTCAGCAGCCCCGCAAGGTATACCAAAAAGACGTTAATATTCTCAATGTACAGAATAGGAAACTGAAGTACAGAGAGGCTTGAGTGGACGGTCCAAGGTGGCCTGGACGGTTAAGTAGCAGGCGGAGGGTGAGAAGCCAGCTCCTCCAACCGTGACTGCATCAAGGGCTGTTTCCGAGCATCCAGAAGGAGGAGGCAGCGATTAACGCAGAGATGTTCTTTATTGTACAAAACGTCTATGGTGCTGCCACCATCATTCATGTGTATCCATCTGGATAAAGGCATCCCGTATTTGCATTCAGCCTCTGAGCGTCTCAGCACGGTGGTGCTGGTGACGCTGGTAAGAGTCCCATCCCTTGTCAAACAACGTCACACCTCTGTCACATTGCAGTCACGCCAGGAAAGCAACGGCTCTCCATTCGCGTCTTATCATTTTTGCCTGTCTGGTTGTTCTTTTCAGAGTTTGTCGTCTCACTTGTCACCCTTCGTGATAGTCACTTTGTCTCTTTACTTTTTTACCATCTCTCTCCACCTACCCGAGCAGCTCCCCCGTCACCTCCTGGGCCTCCTCCACCCACCCAAACGCAGACCAGCATGTTATATCAGAGGCTCAAAGGCATGCCTAGGCCAAAATCAAGTACCGTAAACTTCTACCTTTCCTTTATTCGACAGCTTTCTAGTTTAGTTTGCTTTTTTGTTCATTTCTCTGGAAATTTTGTGTAGAATACTAACCTGAGGCTCAGACTCTCGAGTTTGACACCGTAGGTTTTGAGAGACTCAAAAAGAGAGCATTTATTTCCAAATGTCCACATTTTTTTTTTTTGTCTAGCGATGTCTGACATATGCAACATTTTCAAATCTCAATGTCAGCACAAAATAACATTGTTGCATAACATTTTGCATGACAATTTTTTTCTATGTTATGAGCTTCAATTCTGTTGTATGAAATGTTAACTAAGTATATTGTATTTTTAATTCTCCTTCATCAGTGCTCCAGCTAGTATAACATTGGGTGATAAGAATATTGCAGTTTGTTTCCAGACAGCCGAAGTGACCAAAAAAAAAAAAAAAAAGAAAAAGAAAAAGAAAAATCATTTCTAAACACAAATTTCTCCTTGAACTCTGTTGAGGAGGGAGGGAGGAGGTGCTCAAGGATTTTGCACAATATTTTCTTTAAAGACAACATCTCAGAGAGGTTGCTTTTAGGATCTTTTTTTTTATTTTTAACTACTCAGCTAGTGAGTTAGCAGTGCAAGTGGAGAGGAAAATAGAATCGTGTCTCAATAAAGTAGCTCGATCTGCAGATCATGGGATTGCAGCTAATTAATAAGAAATGAAAAGTCTGGCTACATGGGTTAATTGGAAGATCAAACGTTCTAGATTGAAGGGAACTTAACCTGCTTACTTTAAATGGTTGCATGTTAAAGTACAATTGCAAAAGCTTTTATTAAACATACTGTCTGTATATATACGTGAGGCATACACATACCAGCGTGCATGTGTACACACTCATAGAATGCGTGCACACGTACACTTTATGTGTATCTATCGATATATATTGTAGTCAGTCTAAGAGCCCTGCGTATTAAAACAGATCTTCAGGTGGTCCCAGCTTACGCATCTTGGATTTCTCCAAACACAAAAATCATCTACAGCTTTTTAAATAAAAGTACCTAAAAATACTGATGGGAATTATTTCCACTTCTACATCACGCGTCACATACAGACAGAATTCCCCTGGATTTGGTGAGTGTCTCACCAGAAAGGACAACGTTCTGTCTTTTTCAAAGTAAGAGATTTCAAAGATGTGCCCCAAGTGGGATTTCCTGCAGATTTGTGTTAATGGGCAGGCTTGCCTGGTTACTAGAAAATGTATGTAAGTGTGTGATGTGCGTATGTGAGTGTATGTGTCGAACGGGTAATAAGCATAGGATGAGGAATTTGCAGATTGATGTGTAAATGTGAGTATCAACTAACCAAAAACTAGTAGCTTCTGCATATTTACTATCAAAATGCAAATACCTCATTCTACACATATTACCCCAACATATATACACAGTATGTTTGTAGAAATGCCTGAAAGGCTACTCATGAAATTCTGTTAGTTCATTGATGAAATTATAATCAGACCAGGTACCCCAGAAGCACAGAAATCAATCTTGTCACTCATTCTTTCTCCAAATATTGATCACTCTGGACCAGCCAATGAGCTGTCAGCCCCTAAGCTCTGCACATCCCCTTACTTTGAGTGTTGGATATTCTCTGCCTAATCTGCTGATTTGTTCCCCTGTGGATCCCGCCTTCATGTCCTAACCTGGAACCCAGTCACATTTCCCACCCCCTCAAGGCTGGCAGAGACAATGGAGCATTCCATTGGCCTGAGTCCAGAAAGCCCATTTTTCACCCCAGTCATCAAGCCTTGGTAGAGTGAGACTTTCAACACCTCAATAATCTTATCCAGTTCTATCCATCACTCTTAGGATCCACTGGCTGGACCACTCTGGATAATGTTGCACTGAATTTATTTTTTGTTATCAGATACTAAATTATGAGTCATCTGACGTGTTCGTCCCCTGTTTAACAAACACACAAGGGGACAATTATGAGGAGCTGTTTGTTTTTTTAGTTAGCGATCTCCTACAATTTTGTTTACTCCCCGACACACATACATACACAAAAATTAAACCAACGACAAGAAACCAGCCCTCCCTGTGAAGTATTGAGTGACCTTCTCTAGCAAGAAAAAATCCTGAAACCAAAGCATATCTGCTTCAGATAAAGAGATGAAAATAAGTTTTAGCCATGCTTCTATGCATGTGTATACCTCCCTATGGAATCGGGCTAAAGGACCCTTATTACTGTTACCCACCATGGGCTCTGAATGACTCTGAGGCGTCAAAGTCTGGAGGGGTCTAAGCATGAAATACACGTTCTCCTGTGAGTTTAGACTGAATTCAGGCCATTTCATTGGCTAAGAAAACTTTTACGTTTCAAATACTACTGTTGCCCCCCACCCCAGGAAAAAAAAATTATAATTTTGGTAACATAATGACATTGCCAAACCTTCAGGAATTTAGCTCCATAAAGAATACAACAGAAACCAGAGTTCAGTTTGTTCTTGAGTCAGATAAAAGCCCCTTCAATGCAATAGAAACTAAAACAAAAACCTGGGGTGCATCAGTTAGGTGACAACATGTCAGCTGTACCAACCAGTGGCACAGAGCACTTTGTCCAGTAATCTGCAGCCAACACTCTTCATAATTCTATCCTGCCTCCTCCCTGATGGCTCAGAAAGTCCATTAATTTTCAGCCTCCTCCCTGGACAACTTAAAACAGCCAGACCTTTGAGTCTCCTTTTTTTTAATAAACATTCCAATACCTATGAAACATGCAGACCTATGATGAAAAACACTTCTGAAGTATCAAATATTTAGGGACAAATCCAGGAAACAAAAGTAGCAGCAATCAAGACCAAGCTTCCGTTACATCTTCCCACTTCCGGTAGCACGGACACTGTCTAGAGAGTGATACAAGATAGTACGTTTATGCTGTCTTTAAAGAACATGTGTACAAATGTCGCTAAATTTGAAACGGGCTGTCATAGTCTTTATACAGCTTACTAAGCACGTCTGAAGCTGGAGCACTGCTTTTTCTTAATCCGTATTATTATAAACGATGGCGATCATCATCATAATAAAATGGCTTTATGGTTTGCTCACTATTAATTATGTGGCACTAAACATCTGCATGAAACTTTTTAAGAAACTGGTAACCATGTGGAATTTCTTATCCACTAGTTCTAGTGGCCGCAAAAACCAGCCTGACGCTTTCGCTGAATTGTAACACACATTCTTGTACTACAGAAAATGTAGGCCGGTTAATCACTCCTGCCAAAAAGCTGGAAGACACAATACGCCTTGCTGAGCTAGTCATTGAAGTTCTCCAACAGAACGAGGAACACCACGCGGAGGTAAGCGGGCGTGGAGGGCGATGTCCCTTGGTGTCCCTTAGCTGAGGGCGCAGACCTGATTCTACCAGTGACCTTGTGAGAGAGATGCTTTAACACCCATTTTCTTTTAACTGGCCTTGGAAAGAGAACGAAAGTGGAAGCTTTTCGAGCAGGAGCCTTCGGAAGGTTGTTTAAAACAACCATAGAGGGGTTGCATTGTTGTACGTTTCAGCGTAAGTTTTCAGATGTTCCTAGCAACCAGCCAGAGGTGAGTATGTTTTCAAGATGGTTATTCAGGCAACATATGGTTATTGTCCGGAATACATGAAATACTTTTTGGTCTTCTGTGGTTGTTTCTGTTGCCACCACTGTTGTTTTGATTTATTTTATTTGGTGTGTGGATTGAGAGCCATCTTCTTGAATTTATCTCCGTAACTTTAGTCCTGCCTGCACTGGAGTTGTCCTTTGTTCCTGGGATGCCAAACGCAGTGACAGAACCTAGTTACTCTGTGTTGTTCAACTTGTTGATTCTCCAGCCTACATCTAGATATAGCTTACTTTTTTCCTCAACCACTGTCAAAATGATTATTTTGATCATAATTATAAACCGAGGGATTTCAGGGCTAACTAAATCCCAAACCTGTACGGACTTAAACAACCCAACCCTTCCAAGAAAAGGTTCCACGTTTTCATTATGATCAAACTGTTAAATCACTGCTTGTTTCAAGACGGAGAGATTGAAAATCCTCTTTTAAAATCGCCTTTTGGAAAACGAATTCTCACTCTTCCTCTCCAATCACACTTACAGCAAGAGGGGAGAAAAGGAGGGGGGAGCCTTCAATAAAAGTAATTTCAGAGACACCTAAAATGATCATTCCCAGGACTAAATGAGAATTGGCAGTATAGTTAAATAGTATATAACACACCGTAAAGCCAGTCGTCACGACTAATGCCTGATTGCATATTTAAATTTCCTCCCTGTTTCTCTACTGTTCCGTTCAATCTTGGCTGATCGTGGCAGGGCAAAGAGGTATGTGACCGAAACGAATGAGTCAGCCCCCTGCTGTCGTAGTCTGTGCATGCCCTTCCGGTACCATGTCTTCTAATGGGGACTCCTCCCGGTGCTCCTGCTTCCTAACACTGACCCGAGGAATGTAACAGCGATGTCCAGTGGACTGCTTGTGAAATGAATGGGTGGCCCTCCACGGCAGGGGAAAACGGGGGTGATTCTCTTGTGCGTGCATGAAGCAACTGGTATACCTACCAACGACTGCAGTTACATCCCAACACACGCCTCCTACCTGCCTTGATTCCGTCCCCTTAGCCTGTCGTGGCTCCTATGTCCGTCTGTACTTCCCCTGATCGCAGCAGATGGAGTACCGACCATGGTAACCCGTCGCTAGCCAGAGTGACACTAATCTTCCTCTACAGCTGTCTGTATGTGAATCATATATACAGTATTTATATAGAGAGAGAGTGCCAAAGAAGCACCATGTCCCCGAAAGCCCTCTGAGCCAGGGGTGAGGACCCCTTGCGGCAGGTGTAGCCGGCTCCTACAGCACCCAGCAGACGCACAGCCAGGAGTGAGAAGAGGGGCCAAAATCAACACCCTCCAACCGTAGCAACATAGGACTCACCTTCAAACATGACGTTAAGTGGGCTAGAATTTTTTTTTTCCTACTCTCTCGTCTACAATGTTCTTTTCAGGTTGAGGGCATCTGGGGTTCAAGTGATGGTAAGTGTGTTCTTTTCTGGGTGTCCACACCGTCGTCTCCAGACGCATGGAGGGGTCTGGCCAGCCCTCCCTCAATTTGTGGTTGAGGCTTTTCCCAAGATGCCAGGCCAAATTTTTGAAGATATGGGTACAAAGAAGATGGTTTCCCTCATTTATAGTTAGTTGTTCCTTAAGTGAATAGTGGAAGAAGAAAAGTGATACATGTACTTGTTTTCAAGTTATTTTCTGAAGGCACTGCAGGCCAAGAAAGGGTGGATATTTTTCCAAATTACTCACAAGAGGTACCAAAGCAAAGCTGATATTCCAAAGAAGGTATTTTTTTCACTTTTCAAAAAAAAAATCCCTTTTTTCACTAAGTCCTAATCACCATCTTAAAGTACCTTTGTAACCATCATCACAAAAATGTTCTAATCTTACCAATTCAAAATAGAGTGGAAATAAATTCACTTCTGTTCTCATTTGCTGGCTTTAGAAGTTAGGGATGAAAACTTCAGCACACGTTGGGATTCAGACACCCAGTTTGCTTTGACAAAAATGTACAGGATTGTTTCTTGAATTAGTCGTCTCACCCAATCACAAGACCTCGTTACTTAATCAGTCAAAAACTACCCATCTGCTGAGTGCTGGGGAAGCTACCTCAGCGCCTTCTTGTTGGACAAGGAGGCACAGGCAGGCTTGGCCTCGAGGCAGTAGAATGCAGCGTGGCCAGGAGTTCTGGCTCTGGGTTGACTTTGAAGTCCAGCTTGGCCTGTTTCTTGCTTTGTGACCTCAACCTAGTTACTTAACCTCTTTTACTCCATAAATTGGAGACAGTCAGACTGCACCACAGATGGTTGTTAGGATGGAAGGCCAATAATAATGCATCTGGGGTTAGGCTCGATACGCAGTGAGCACTCGGCAAAGCTTGGCTCTTGTCTTACTAGGAACAAATTGCTAAGGAAGCAAAATACATAAGCATGTCATCCTAAAGAGGGACAAAACGTACGTGGATGGTACCAAGCAAATGACACAGTCAGGATATGCTGAAAGGAGGTTGGGCTGGTTTCCAGGTAGAGTGGTCCAGAAAGTCACCACCCCTGGTTCTCAGCGCTCACGTACAGACTGCAACCACCTGGGAAGCTTTTAAAAATTATTCCAAAGAAGGTATTTCCTCAGTTTTCCTGATGCCCCGATGTCACCCCAGCTCAATGAATTGGAATCTCTTAGGAAGGGGCCGAAGATTGGTAATTTTTTAAATGGCCCAGCTGATTCCAGGGGAAAGCCGGGTGAAGGGCCCCTGGGGCTGCAAGCAAAGAAGTAGAACTGGCCTTGACACACTGAGGACGAGGTTTTCCTCCCGAAAGGATGAAGTATGAAATGTTTTTCTCTGCTGGCCCGTCCTCACTGCCATCTTCTCTGGGTGCTCAAGAAACTCTAGAAAATCACTCCATCCTCAGCGTGGATCTTGGCTGTGCAGT
Source organism: Camelus dromedarius (assembly GCF_036321535.1). NCBI lineage: Eukaryota > Metazoa > Chordata > Mammalia > Artiodactyla > Camelidae > Camelus > Camelus dromedarius. The sequence continues at coordinate 23,719,106 of NC_087452.1, forward strand.
CATGCTGTTTGGTGGCACCATGCAAATAAAAGTGACGAGGAGAATTGCCTCCCTGACAATAATAATAATGATTATAATTATAATGTAATATAATATAATATAATATAATATAATATAATATAATATAATTAATATAATATAATAATAATAATCCTTAAAACCATTTTTAAGTCCAATATAAAGTCATGCAATGTTGCAGGAGAAAAAAATTCCCACCAGCTAAGACTACGTCATATAGACACATACACAGTTGTCTCACGTCTCTCTCAATTACAGCTTAATTCTCTTAGAGCCTGAGTTATGCACACACACACACACGCACACGCACGCACGCACACAAGGAATTATGCCTTCACGTCCCGTTGCTTCACTTTGCCAATCTCTCTCTCTATGTATACGTATGTATATGTATATATGTATTGTGGTACACAGAGGGGTACATATATACATGTAGTTTGTGTACCAAATATACAGTGTGTTCCACGTGGTTGACTGTGCTCCAAAAGCATACGCCTTTGCCTTTAAATAATGAGAAGCCCTGGGTAAGTATTTAGAAGCCAAAATACAGCTCCTCGTGTTTGGAAAAGATTTCCGAAGACGTTAGACGCCCGTAAACGTTGAGTTAACTCATGTGCAAGAATAGCATTCACCTATATGAGCAAGGATAAAATAAATGCATATAATTGTGGTGGTGGTGATTTTATTTTGAAGCTTGGCCTGGCCCAACCCAGACACACAGACTGTTCATTTGATTAAAATGATGATAGTGGCTTTTTGATGGTTACTGCCCTTGCCAGAATCTTTTTCTCCTTCTCAGAGAGCCACTTTTGATTATGAGGTTCTGAAAGAATTACCTTGGGTGCAGAAAAATAAATTTGGACTTCATTTCTCCGATAACCCCCTATTTAAAGTCTCTTCCTTCGCTAGGACTTCACCTGAGTTTCTCTACCAGACATCAGTGGTGATATTTCATATCACCGTAGTCAGTGTTCTTCGTAGGGCTGCCTACCTGTATGACTATTAATGCAGCAACTTAGATCATTGCTCAATAATTTATCAAATTCTAACAAGGGACTGAGTTTTCTGTAGGTGGCAGAAATGAGTGCTTCTAATGGCCTCTGGTTTGCAACTTTCCCAATAAAGCTGTTAAGAGCCAGGTATGAGGTTGGGCTGAGAAATGTTTAATTTCAGGCATTTAGGATTAGCTGTTTTGTTTTGTTTTGTTTTGTTTTGTTTTGTTTTGTTTTGTTTCATTTTGTGTCTGTTTTTTGTTTTTGTTTCTTTCTTTTTTCCTGTCATCCTGGAGCAAAATTGTGTCTGGGAAGGCAGTTCAGTCTCCCCAGTAACTGTTTTCTTGGACTCACCCTGAAGATGTAAAATGGATCAAATAACTAAAGAATGAGTACCAGCCAATATTGGTGTGAATTTCGCAAATATCGTGCAGCAGGACTCAGGAGAGTCAGCCCTCCATGTAGGGTTGGGGTCAGGGGCTGCAAGTGGAACTCCAGCAAGTTTTAATGTTCGGAAGGACCCTGCCCTGAGTGACACGGCTAAGAGCTCTGGGGGTGGATGGACGGTTTCTTTCTCTGCCAGATTTAGCCAGATCACGGAGCAAGCCCCAAACCCCAGGGCGCTCGTCCCCAGGGGGTAAAACTACACAGTAAAACCTCATTGATTCAGACCCAAGTACTTGTAATTGGTGACAATTCAGTTGCAGATCAGGCTCTTTTAATTTCTCTTAAGTGAGATGTTTGATGGGATTTCAACGTTCTCTAGAAATTCTGAAGTCTCTTCTTCCCAGTTCCATCCCAAGATCCATGAAATGAAAGCTTCCATCTCCTTGATTTCAACTTAGAGGCCAACTTATCTATGCCTATTAGAAGTTTAAAAAAAAATTTTTTTTATGTTTATAGTACATTTATATGATAACCAATGAATACCTTTTTCTTTGGTGCCCAAGTACGAACTGCACTGGAAAGCAGCAAAATTATATTTCTCTTTTTTTAGAAAGCGCAGCAGTTTAGGTTGTTTTCTGCTAGTGGACCAGCATCTCTCTTCTCCTATCACTCTGAATCAGTGAGGTTTTACTGTAAATTAGAACGGAAACAGCAGGTGTCTATTTCCAGCCAAGCTGACCTTGCAGAATGGTCCATGACTTGATTTTTTCCATTTAATTTGCAAACCAGCCACCTGTTGATAAAGGAGAAGTAAGTAAAATGAAGTCTCATGAAAGAAGAGAGGTGGACCCCTATTCTGCCTCCTGGTGGCTGTTAGAATATCCCCCAATAACTAATAGATCACAGAAGAGCTTGTCCATTGAGCAAACTCCCTCATTTATGGAATTATTTCCATAATCATCTTTCATGTTTCCAAATGCCTTCCCATCTTTTTTTTCTTTTCTTTTCTTTTTTTCTTTCTTTTTCTTTTTCTTTTTTTTTTTTTTTCTTTTTTTTTTTTTTTTCTTTCGGTGAATGCTCCGGAAAGTGTTTCCCGTGTAAATACTTTACGGCATTGGGTGGGGAGGCGGGGGACAAGATGGAGCTGGCAATTTGTTTTTTGTTTTTCTGCTCTCTTTGAAATCAGCAAAAAATAAAAAATAAAAAGGGCCTGTTGACACCGCCACTCATTCTGCATGCTCCCTGCCAGAACTGACTAGTCAACATGCATGCATGCCTTTGAATTGCATTCACATCTGGCCCATCCGATGTGAATGTCACCTCTGAGACCCTGCACAGTGATTTCCAAGGACCCACGTGCATGAAAATGAGTTACTTCACTGATATTTTTGGTTTTCAATGTACATATGTGTCCAACCCTCAGAAAAGTAAGTCCTACTCTTACTGAGTGTCTCCTAGCTTCAGCCTGAGCTTTCCTACAAACAGGATGCAAAACCAGAGGCTCCCTGCTGCAAGAAACTCCAACTCCAAAGTGTTGCGACAATTGCAACCATGGTTGCCTTCGCCTTGGTCTGAAATAGGAGTAACATTTCCATCGTGTAGGGAAACATGAGTCGCTGAGCTTGTGTGAGACCGCAGACAATTAAGCCCCAGATGCATAGAGATAAGTAAATAATAATTGCCAATTTTCAAGTTAGACCAGCAGAAAACCCATAAACACAGTGAAGAAACTCCCAAATTCTAATACCTTAGAGCAAGAACTAGCCAACACGAGTGATAAAGAGCATGACTCCAAACATACTGAGTTATTGTAAATTGAACAGAAGTTCCACGCCTGTCATTTCTCCAGCTGTGTCCTCTGACCGGTGGGTCAGAAAAAGGACTTTCTAAGGCAGATCTGGAGTCATGAAAAGCATCGCCTTGGGACACATCGAGGCCCAATTGTATCCAAAAATGCTGTTCTCTTTACAATAAAATGACCAAACCCTGCTGGATGCACAATGAGTCTTGAACAGCGAGGGCTTGACTTCACGTCTGAGGTCAGAGATGGATGCTCATCGCCTCTTGGTCTGTTGTTTCTCTGCCAAATTTCAAAGGCCTTCGCGTGGTGGTCAGACTTGATGGTGGAGCACGCCGAGACGTTCCTCTCTCTCTTTGCCGTGGACATGGACGCCGCATTAGAGGTGCAGCCCCCAGACACGTGGGACAGTTTTCCACTGTTTCAGCTCCTGAATGACTTTCTCCGTACCGATTGTAAGTATCATCTTTGACTGTTTGACTTTCCCAAGTAGTGTGCAGGTAAACAGATGGCCAGAACATCCCCCTCGGCAGACAAAAGGCTGGGCACAGCTCTTCACAGTTTTCAGATTACTTTAAAAGCAAAAAACTTACAGGTGATGGAGAAACTGGGTTATATTTATTAAAACCTTTAACATCTTCAAATTTCAAACTACTTTCGAGGCTGGATCTCAGTTATACATGCAGTCTCATAACAAAATCCTGTAACTTCCTTCAAAGTCAAGGTCTCTAGAAATATACTCTCACAAGTAGATCGATCTTTTTAAATATGAATTTTTTTTAACATCATTTGTAACAAATGGCTAGACTACCATGCAGCCTTTACAATGATGCTCTTAAAATAAAATTCATGTACTGACAACAGAAAGACAGTGTGAGAAGCAAGTTAGTAAATAATACTATTGTATGAGTCCATTTTATGCATATAACGTAATTTAAATATTTGTAGGCAGATAGTGTAGTGAAAATACGATTGTTCATACAGGCTACTTGAAAGGAACAGGTTATCAAAGAGATAAGCAACTTAATTTTTTTCATACAAATGTGCAGGTTTTTCCCAATGATTGTATATTAGCTTTCCTACTGAAAATCAAATAGCATCAGAAAAGAAAAAAAAAAAAAACTTACAGCTGATGAACATGCCCTTTTTTCCAATAAGTGTCCTGTTGCGGGGGGCCCTTTCTTGACGAGGCAGAAGAACCCGAGAGCAGTGAGAAGGTGGTACCCAGGCCTGTGTGTTTTATTTGCTCTCGAACAAGCGGATTGACTTAACCTCTACCCATTTTGAATTTTTATCAAAAGATGCTTCCTAGATGAAAAACAATTTCTAGCTAAGTAACAGCCCAAGCCTTTCAATGTATCTTCTGGGAACACATGGCCATAAAAGAGACTCATCTCCCTGGGGAGAGGGATGAAGAAAGGGAGGGGGACAGAATGTTCTTTCTTCCCGGTATCTGAAGGGGAAGAAAGGGAGCAGGTGCAAAGAACACCTAAAAAAAAAAGTCTCAATTGTTGCTGCTTTTGTTGTTTTTTTAAGGGAGAATTGGTTTTGTTCTGTTTTTTTCCTTTTTAGGAGAGTGATACAAATGGGAAAAAAAGGTTTGAATTTCGTTTTGCTTCCATGCAGATTTAAGCGTGAGCTTTGATACTGTTCTTGTACTTTTTTCTTCTTCTTCTCTTTCTCCCCCTCCTCATCCTCTCCCTCCTCCTCCTCCTTTTTGGCTTTTTTTTTTTTTTTTTTAGAAGCAATATATTTAATGTAGAAGACAGTCCTCTCTGTTGTGTACGTAGTTCACTGATGAAGCAACTGTGGATTCTTACCAAGCTTTTGCTTATCTCTTCTAGATAATCTGTGCAATGGAAAATTTCACAAACACCTGCAAGACCTGTTTGCCCCACTTGTGGTTAGATATGTGGATTTGATGGAGTCCTCCATAGCACAATCCATTCACAGGGGCTTTGAGCGGGAGTCATGGGAACCAGTCAAGTAAGGAAACCTCTTTTGATACCATCGGAGTTTGGGTCCCAATGGCTGGAGAGTCATGCAGAAATGGATTAATGGTGTCTTACGGTTTTCATTGTTAACATGGACAGAGAGCAAACACCGTACTTCCTTCCACCTGTGATGGTCATGGCCTCCTTGTCCAAAGAGGGGAGTGGGGGAGAGGTTGAGAAATGTTTTCTGCAGTGGAATCTTGGTTTTATTATACAAGATAAATAAGCAATACGGGGTATAAACCTGGCTGTGATGTTTGTACTGTGTGTCTTATTCCAGGGGTTTTGTTCCTAGGGATTAATGTTTCCCAAAGTGCGTTCCATAGGGGTCTAGGCAAAGGGTCAGCAAACTTTTTTCTGTAAAAGGCCAGGTAGTCAACGTTTAGCCTGTTCAAGCTTCGTGATTTCTGTCAACTCTCAACTCTGCAGCGTAGCACAAAGCGGCGATAGACAAGAGGTAAATGAACAAGTGTGGCTGTGTTCCCATAAAACTTGATTGACAAAAACGGGAAACTGGCCTCTGGGCCAGAGTTTGTCATTTCCTGGTCTAAGCTTTTGAGACACTCCTCAGAGAAAGGACTCTGTGGCCAGATACGTTTAAGACACTCTATATATCCCACTCTGCCTTTGCCACCCCCCACCCCAGTACCCATCTCCGCAAAGCATCCCAGGATAATTCAAAACTCTGAGAATCAAGTAATACAGAAACTCGTTTGTGCCCACCCCGGAGTTTCCTAAATGTACTTGACCACATCACTCATTTTTTTTAATGAAGTATCTATCCTGTAGGGCCAATTACAGGAAATCCCCTAGGTTGTGAATGTGGCGATTTCCACGATTGCATGGCAAATAGATTCCATTTCAAATGTGTGGCAGATTTACTGCCACCTCCATCCCCCTGCAAGGAGGAGGGCCGTCACTCAAGGCTGCCGAGGGTCAGCCTCAGACTCCCCTTTTCTGGAGAAGTAGAGAACTCCCAAATGGAGAGCATTTTCTGGTATGGTTTGAAAAACTTCACTAAAGCCTGATCATCGCTTTGCCCTGTTAGATTCTTTTTTTTTTTTTTTTTTCCTGTAAGAAAACCATTTTATTCCTTCTGGCCCTTTCCATTTGTAGGATGGAGCAAATTGGGGTATGCACAGCACAGTTTCAGGCACTTTCGGAACAAATATTCAAGAGATTTTTCTCAGTTTGGAAGCCTTGACTTGGGCCTGTCTTTACACAGTTTTCTGAATTGAGACCCTCTTTCTAATATTACATCGAATAAGACAGCCCATCACGCTCCTTCCACATCTGAGCCACAAAAGAGGTTTCTTGGCTTACGTACCAAAAGCAGGTTAATAGGCAACGGCTCTTCGTTTGCAAGTACCAAGAAATCTAAATTTTAGCTTGTTATTCTCAGGTTTATAACATTCTATTAAAATGGCCCTGCTGACTTTTCACTCACGAGGATAAAACTGGGACCCTTAATGATAAAGCATTAACGAGTGACTGTGTTTCTTTAAATGCTCACTCTCATCAAGGCAGTGGTACTGTGCAGAACAGTTGTGAAAAAGGAAAAGGTTAAAATGAGTAATATTCACATTTTGAAAATAGCTATGGTCTTAAAATAGCATTTTCTTACTTGAATTTAAATGTGGAGGCTGATACCACCAACACACATGGGAGGAAGTGATAAGCACCCTTCGCTGTTTCTTACAGGGCCCTAGAGTTAGGGCCAAGTTCTTCATTTTCTAGCCGGAAGGCAAGGGTTTGAACCTCTGTAATTGTCTTCTCCTCTGTAAAACATCTTTAAGAACGTCTCTACTCAGTGTCTGAGAATTGTCATGGAGCTCTGTGATGATGTCCCTAAAGTCATCTTATAACCTGTTACCTTCTTCAGAAACAAGCCAATGAGTGCTATTCCTTTTTGAAGCATTACGTATACTTGATCAGTCAGAAGTAAAGGTGGAATCAAAACCATTTTCACAATTGGAAGTCTTAGTCTGGGAATGATTTAGACTAAGACTTCCAATTGTGAAAATGGTTTTGATTCCACCTTTACTTCTGACTGATCAAGTATACGTAAGTTTTTTTCATGAGTGAAAAAATAAAATTTGAATACTTGGATCAGTCATTTAAAGATCTGAAAATTAGCGAAGGATTAATAGTTGTGAATAATAACCTGAGAATGTTTTGTGGGAATGTGTTTTTCTTTAAGTAGCTTTTCGCTGTCCCAAACTGTGCTGTTGGCTCGTGAACAGGACTGTGGTCTGTTTAAATCATGCTAAACAGTTCGTGCTTTTCAGAGTAGGTGGAGGTATTGGAGAAAGTGCCAACGAAAACATAAGCTAAGTTAAAATTCTTTGAGATCACATACATGTTATTAACTGACTTGCACACAGAACGTGGATGCTATGGGACAGATCTGCAGAATAGCCGGCACAAAATGAAGGGTATAAAAAAATTGGGAACATGCTTATGTGCTAAGAGGAATGAGTCTAAATACTTCCTACTGTGCAAAGAGAAACAAAGTATGAACGTCCATCTGATCGCTAGGTAGAGGGTTGATCAAGAAGCAGAGATTTTTTTTTTTTCTAAGTAAAGTATGATCTTTTTGGAATGTTTTTCATCAAGCTTACTCAAAAGTAAGATGCTGACTAGATAAAGAGATTGAATTTGCTTAATCTTCTCGAATGTTGCAACATGACTCTCCAATACACAGCACAGACTTTCTCTCAAACACTTAGTATCCTCGAATAGTTCTGCTCTTCCACTTTTCGAAAGTGGTTCTTACAGGCACCTGATAATAGGTAACATGACTGAGAAATGCACTGCCAGATTTGCTTGCAGAAAAACCAGGACAGTTGACCCTTGAACAATGCAGGTTTGAACGGCACAGGTCCACTTGCACGTGGATTTTTTCAGTAATAAGTATTACAGTGCTACATGGTCAGAGACTGGCTGAATCCACAGATATGCAGCTAAGGATAAGGAGGAACCACAGAGCCAAGGGCTAAATATAAATTTACATGTGGATTTTCAACTGCACGGGGGTCTGTGGCCCCCCCCCACCACCAACCCCTGCATTGTTCAAGAGTCAATAGAATATTTAACATGTTAAAGAAAACAGAACTCTGACAAGAAAATGGTACCAGGAGATTGAAGTTGCTAAAAACGAGGTTTAAATATTCTTTATTCTTCAGATCTTCTTCTTTCAAAATATGGTCCTGTAAAAGAAAACAGATGCCATCATCATTTGGGTTTGATACAGTTGAAGTTATGTGATTAGGGAGGGAGAAATGGCTTAAGATCTCACTGCTGCTTTTCTCTGGAAAGATGACCTTCTGTCTCTGTGAGGAGAGGAGAAGGAAGCTGCATCTCTGCTTCCAGGAAACCAGATTATGGTCACAATTTGAATCTCTCTGCATGGGTGGAAAATGCCATCCCATAGCTCCCAATCACAGCTGAAGATAACCAGCCTCCTCAGGCCAGGCCCTGGTTGGAGCCCGTAGCCCCCATGGGGGTATCCATCAGGACACGTCACAGGGCCACCACCCACGCCAAGCTTGTTCACAACCTTCCCGGCAGCCCTGAGTATGAGCTTGTGGTCCTACCTAGCAGATAGACAACTTATGTACCAGCTCTTGGGAGTTGGTTTGATGCTAGTCGAGTCATCCTGGCTTCTATGTGGAAGAAAACTTAGAAAGCATCCAACCCAAAGCTTGCCAAGTGTAGACAGCCCTCTGGACCACTCTTTCCTTGAGAGATCATCTCTCCATCTGTACTTAAATGCTCCCAGGCACAAGGAATCTGCTGTTCACAGTTCCCCATTCCAGGTCAAGATGACTCTGAATTAATGAACACTCTGAAAAATGTGGGTTTCTCATTTCTCAAAACACACTATCTCTCTCTGCCTGAGATATCCACATGAAAAAAAGTATTTTTAAAATAATATCTTTTCCCAGATTGGCCAAGATGTCAATACCTTAATGATGATAAAATGTCAGACCACAGATACCTTAGCAATATGTAGGTGGCCTGATATGAAATAGGCAAGTACTAGACTAGAAGTCAGAACTCGTAACTCTGCCACTAACTTGCTGAGTGACCTTGGCAAGTCAGATGACCTTCCTGAGCCTCAGTATCCTCCTTTGTAAAACCAGAACTTTGAATACCCAAGACTTCCCAACACTAACATTCTGGGAAATGTGATTTTTCCGTATTCAGCCCACATACGCATTTAATCAGCACTGCCCCCCACCCCCCAGCACCGAGAACAGGACCGGGGACATAACAACCATTCAATAAATACCTATTGATTCACTGACATTTATTAAGGAACCTACACAGGCTGAGAATTGTAAGGATACCATAGGAAAAGTATGGGGAGAGAAAAGCAAAAAAAAAAAAAAAAAAAAAAAAGAAAGAAAAGATGTTTTCCACTGATCATGTCTGAGCAACACGCACCTAAGAAAAATGACTTTAAATGTTTACCGATGTACAAATGTATTTGAACATAAGAAAGAGTTATGAGAGTGCAGGTGAAAGGGAATGAACCCCCACTGAGGTCATAAAGAAAATAGCTTGGGGGCTATTTTGCAAGGGGTAGGGGTGCAAGGAAAGAGCATAAGCGTAAGGAAAATTGGGGGAGCAGGGGGTAGGCAGTAGAAACCGTGAATGTTCGGTTTGGGCCAGCATGGATCATACCAGAGGCAAGCCATAAAATTGGGGGGACAGTTGGGAGATTCTAAAAATCCCATGAAGTTTAGAGCTTGATTCTCTAGGTCACACACTCTAAACAGGGGCTTTACAGCTCCCAAGGATGGTGAAAATTGGTTCTTGGAGGCAGGGGAAAGGCAAATAAACAGCAACAAAAAAAAAAATCTTACACTTTTTATGTATATATATAAAGCGCAGGTCTATATACAGTACATGAACAGATATCTTGGTGGTATTCAACTTTCATGGAGAAGGCAGTTGTGGGGGTCTGGTGGTGATAATAGATTAAAGCTTGAGAAATACCCCCTTAAACTCTAGGAAGATATCTAAGATTGCCCCATGCCCCAGAGTAAGGATGAGACCCAAGAGTGAGTTAGCAGTGGGAGAGGGTTCAGGGTTCCGAGCACCAAGAGAAGGCGGGATGTACTACATACATTCAGCCAACAAATGGCTCGCTAAATGGGAGGCATTCTGTGTCTGAAGTCTAACCCATCCACAAATCTAAAGCAGAAGACTTTAGGACCCAACCGTGTCCTCTCTGCACAGAGACATCACCTTATTAGAATGAATCCTAGAAGTAAGGAATGACTTTACCGTCCATAGAAATGAGGAGAAATGCACACATTTGTGGCTTTCATCCACAGGAGAGAGAGCAGACGAGAATCTTTTAATCCAGTGCTCCGGGGTGGGGGTGGAGGGTCCTCTGACATGAATGGGAGTGATCCTTTTTCCGCAGTCCCCAAGATGAACGAGTCTGATTTTTAACATACATCAGTTGTTAAGGTTGCAGTTTACACTCGTACACTATCCAGAGATACCCAATTATAATTTTCACAGAGAAGCATGCTGGACTTATTTTTAGGTAGTTGGTAACGGGTCCTCTAAAATGATAATTTGTTATATCCATCAGCAGCTTCAGGCCTGGTCTGACCTGAGTGCTCCTAGAAAATTCCCCCTTTTCACATGTGTATTAGTCACATATAATGCTTGAAATTGCCTCTCTGATTATTAATGTAAGTTATTAATATCCAGATGAATTCTTAATAACATCAGTAATACAGTAACTACACTATTTTGCTAAAAGCAGAAATAGCAAGCATGTTTCGTCCGCCTTTTAAAAGTAGATCATGATAATATATCATAGGAAGGAAATGTTCCTGTGAATTCAGTGCAGCAGTCCAGCCGAAATGTCATATTTTACAAATACAATATGTTTTGATTAATATAATTTTTTTTAATTTTCACGTGCAAAACGAAGCTCATTTCTAATTTGTGTCCCCACCATCCGCTCATATGTTTAAATTAAGTTGCTTTTGCATCCATTTATGTGTTATTCATTCCTAGCTACTTTTTAATTTGCTCAGAATTGACATTTTAACTTTCCAGGCTGCCATCTCGAAAGATCTCCTAATTCCTTGATCAATATTCAGCGTGTGCATCATTTAATGATCACATTTGCTTATATAAGCTTACACATGTCTCAGTGGAAATCGCCAACGATTTTGTTACATAGCAGTGTTGAAGACTGAGAACCACCAGGGACCGAATTCAAACGCAGATTCCCCAGATAAACAGAGAAACATGGAAGGAAAAGTTCCATTTTTCCCTTCCGCGTAATAGTCAGCTTTAGCTCATCTTCCCTTGACTGTTCCCACGAGAGCGCCCTTTTGTCCCAGGTAGAAAAGTGTCGTTGGCTTTCCCCAGTCGCGAAGTGTAAAGGACCAACCTGTGAGATAACCTGCTTCCCTTAAGGGAGAGAATACCAGCTTGGCGCTTTTGCATTCCAAGTGTTTCCATCTACCAGCCAGGGCTGTATTCCCATCATGAAAAGGTAGCTTGATTCTAGAGGGAGACGGGTGTCCAGACTGTGTCCAGAGTCCACAGTTTTGGACTTCTCGGGAGGTTTGGCCCCCAAAGCAAGCCCAGAGGCAGCTCCAACCCTTTCAAGAGTTGTGTTAGTCAAATACAGCTTGCCCGGGGCAGAGCTGCTTTGGCAAAACTTGCTTTTCTCCTGCAAGATCCAAAAAGAAAACCTCAACTTCTTTGCCAAAATGCTGTCAACTCCACTTAAACAGGAAGGCTCCTCTCAGATGCAGAGTTAGGCTGGGCTCCACCGTGCCAGTGACTTTGGCTGGATGGAACACCCTTAAAATGCCACTACAGAATCACGCGGTGCCAGCGTGCTGAGCAGTATAGGATACAGTCCCTCCCAAGAGACATGGTTGATTCGCTTGGGGGTTTTTGTTTGGTTTTATTTTCTCTCTTGACTCATAAAGCCATCCATCTCTCTTTCATCCCATCCGTTTGATGAATCTTTGTTCAAAACACAAAAAGCTGATATGAGATCACAATTTTTAACTGTTTATTCATTTTTAACTTAAATGTTAACCTTTTTACAGAAAATACGAAGTTTGATTAATATTCACAAGTCGAACACATCCATGGAACAATCACACAGATCCAGGAAGGGAGCACCCACAGCCCCCCACAAGCCTTTGTCACCCCTTTTTCCAGTCTTTATCTCAATTTCCAGGGTAATTGCTTATAACAGAAGGCTGCATTTTAAATCCACTTGTGGTCAAAGAATTTACTGTAAGAGCTGAATTTGGGGATCCTTTTCTTTTCCCCTTTTTTTTTTTTGGAGTGTAAACATTTCTCCATTGTAACTGGACTTAGTTTGGAAGGGGATGTTTCCATTTTCTTTAAGTACTCTAAAAAATCATGCAAACTTCATCATTCTTCTTGATCCAATTCCTTCATCTTGGCCGTCAACTCTGACGCTCCATCACACATACACCTGTCTTCAGAAGTAGCAGTTGGAAAGAATTCCATTTCTGTCCATTGCCATTATGTATGCATTCTAGTGGGTGAATTTCCTGTTCTGTCTTGTATCTACTATCCGACTTAAGAAATGTGCCTCTATCAAAACTCATTTGTAAATAAGAGTAAGAAAATGAAAACTCCACCATTTCTTTGTCCCAGCCACCTCACTGCAGCCCTCGCCACAGCAATGCCAAGAATTCCATGAACTTCAAGTTCTTAGTACGAGACAAGGTCTAGACCCTCATGGCAATGGATCTGGAAGCTGAAGGCCCCTCACAAAGACATCTAAATAATACGATCATTGTATATAGGGGTCCATGAGTGCCCACGCTTTTAAGTTGCTCTGTGGTTCATTTTTTTTCCCCATTCACTTTTATCTTTTCTTTCTAAAGACTGAGCCACACTACAGCTCCCCATCCGTAAGCTGCTTTCTGAAATGTGTCGCTTAAGTTTTTGCTGTTGTCTTGCTGTGGATTTAGCTGGTTTATTTACAACTGTCGTGTGCTTCTGCCACATCTGCATTGTCACTGTGATGGTATTTTTTCTTTCTGTCTGTTTCTTCCACAGGAGTTTAACCAGTAATCTACCCAATGTGAACCTACCCAATGTGAACCTTCCCAAAGTACCAAATCTACCAGTTAACATCCCTCTAGGCATCCCACAAATGCCTACTTTTTCGGCACCGTCATGGATGGCTGCTATATATGATGCTGAGTGTGTATTCAGTTCACATTAGCTCTAATTTAAATTTAAGTGATCTTGGCATGGATATGTATTGTTTATTTCTATACATCCTATATAACAGAGATGGAGATGGATAATTAGACATATTTTGCTGATCATACAGAGACAATATTGTTTATTTCTGGCATCCAACGTGTTTGTAAGGCGTTTGCTATATATACAGAGCTAACAATTTGTCTTACGCCCACTGAACGTTTGAGGACTGTGTTTCACTTCCTGAATTCTTTTGCAAAAGAATTCTTTCTTCCCATGTTTTGTTTTGTTTTGTTTTGTTTCTTTAATGCAGGTGACATGATTTGGGGAGTTAATCATCCAGAAATAGTCTGGGAAACCTCTTTGCTGGGCTGGCCAATCATTTCTGGCTTGATCCAAATTAGAGAGGAAAGCACACCTACCTAGAAGCTATTTTTTGGCTTGTTGGTTGGTTTTTGTTTTTTTTTTTTAATTAAAAAAAATCCTAGAGACCATCTAACCCATAAAGCATATTTCTGGTGTCAGCAAATGGCAAGAAGTATTAACAGTATGTTCAGGGCTAAATGAAAATGTCTGAATGGACTCAGCCTTAGTGATGTAAACGTTATTTAAAGATACTCTCCAAGGTCATAATTCAGTTCGGAGCCCTGAGAGGTAGCAAGATCTGTAAATTTGAGAATGCGAGATTCAAGCAACAGATCATTAGATTTCGGGGTAGCCGCATCACCTGCGGTCTGGACGTAGGGCCAGTCTCTCCGCTCATCCGTACAGATGCCAGCAATGGGAGGGGTTTGTTTCTCTTGGAGGTCAGGTCACCCCTTTAAAGCCAGCGGTTTGAAGGGTGGAGGTTGAGAAGCCATTTCTTCTGCTTGGGAAGTGAAGCCTCTCTCCTCCTTTCCTTAGCAGGAAGATCCAGCACCCCAAAATCCTACCTCAGGGAAATGAAATTAGAACCACATGCATGATTTAATGAGTGAAAGAAGGTTGAGCGATTCTCGACCCTCCTTTGATCCTTTTCTTAGACCACAGCTAATTATAGGCCAGATAAGCTTTTTTCTTGAAAGAATAAATTGGCACATTTTCAAAGGGAAGTGTTATTATCAAAGGAATAAAAAATGATCTGAAACTGGCAGTGATGGTTTGAAATCTCAGAATCGCATTCATCAAGATGGATTTCAACATTTTTATTTCTGCAGTCATCCAGGTAGGGGCCAGGACTTGAAAATGACGGCTCTACTTGATTCCTCCAAAGCGGCCTAATATATATATATATATATTTTTTTTTAACCCTATTCACTCACAAGTCCACAACGAAATCATCTGGCCAATGTGTCAGAATTTTTTTTTTAAAGACAAATTAAAACCTCCAAAATTTGTATCTGGAAAGAAAAAAAAAAAACCTTTTTAAAAAAAAACCCATGAATCATATTCATGCTAAGATGACTCTATTAAAAGTTAGATTAGGTAGTCTCTGTTAAAAATTTAAAAAAATAAATATCTGAAAGCTTCTCTTACCTCCTTCTGTGCATGCTCTGTAACACTGTTTTTGAAAAGATATGAATCAAGACATTGTAATAAAGCAGATAATGGTCTCCATCCCATTAATTAAGGCATGAGTGGGAACACATTTTGGTAACTGCTCAGCAATCAAAATAATCTTGATGCTATTGCCTTAACATTAACAGTTTATCTAAAAAATAAAAAGAAAATATTCTTTTCCTCATGTCAAAACTTAATAATAAGCTCTTCAAAGAAAAAAAAAAAAAACCCTAGAAGAATTTTTTGAAACTCTGAAACCAGATGGGTGTCAAAATGTTGTTGTAATAAATACCAATTATTGCATTCATATGTACTTAATGATTTAAAACATACAACCGTGCAGTTCCAAAACGGGGTTTAGAACTAGACAAAGTTGGGGTTTCTTTTTCCCGAGCAGAGGACAGGACAGGGGGAAGGCTGGACTCTCCACAGAGAAACCATGTGTTCCCCCATTTTTGAACAGCACTGAATGGCAGTACCTGGGAAGAAGGCGTAGATTCTCGGTCACCCACCAGGAAATGCCTGATTCTATATCTTTTCATAATTTCAGTTTCCTCCTTTGCCACCTTTCATTTTAAGGACGTGTTTCCATGTTACCTGCTCCTTTGTGTCAGATACATCTTCCGTACTACTGACCTCAGGCCAGTCTGTCCTTGAAAGCATTACCCTGTTGGTCCAGGCCGTAGGTGCCCTCCCGGCATGTTGGGAGTTTGCCCCCGCCTCCCCGCAGTAGCTGTGTATGCATTTATGCACTAGAGCTATATCTCTCTCTCTCTCTCTCTGAAGCATTAATTCAATGCAGCTGGCATCTGTCACAATAGAAACACCCACTCTCATCTGTTTCTATAGACGATGTCAGAACAAGTGGTAATGCATGGTATGTTGGACATTTGATAAACTGCCGTGTTAGCATTAGTGGTATGCGAGGAAGAGGGTGGAGGGTGGCCACCCCTCAGAGCTCCAAAGGGGGTTGTCACAAAAGAGAAAGCCAGCCACAGAAGGGCGAGAGGGCGCGAGGTGAAGCATTTCCCGTACGCAGGCTTTCCGTCGATGCCCCCGGTAAAAGTGTCTTAGACGTCATTGTACAGAAAGGAATCGAAACCAATTTCTCCATCTGTACAGAGGACTGGGTAAGATGGTGCAACGGTCAAAGAGCTCAGGTTTTGAGCCCTAAAGCTTTGCAAATATCCCTTGTCCACTCACCTCCGTTCCCCACTGACCTCACCTTGTCCTGGGACGGCCCGTGCCACGGGCTGGTCTCTGAAAATTGGACTAATCACCAAACCGAACAAGAATCTTGGATTCAAGGTCTCCAGGTGAACTCGTCTTGATTTGAGTCACCCCAGTTTCTCCCCAGCTCTTCAAGGCAGAAAGCGGGTCCTCGCCCACCACTTTGTTAGCACTGTCCTTTTAAAACTGAAAGTCTTGTGCAGTCTCCAAGAGGGAGGCCCCTGCTCTGGAGAGGAGCCGGGGGAATGCATGAAACCCTGACCTTGAATAACTGCATGTTGCCATGTAGTTATTATCCGTTGAGACTTAACTTCTCCCTCTGGTTCGTGGCCTTCATCTGAATCATCACATATGTTAATGTGGTTATTAAAAGAAGGCTGATTTTTACCATACATGGTTCTCCTCCTGGGGCAGCACCTCCCTGGGACGTCTCACTGGTCTGGAATCATTGGCCCAACGAAGCCGACCAAGTCATGTATGGTAAAACTCAAAATCGGCCGGTGGAGATCTCCCCCACCTCCACCGCCAACACGCGTCGTTTTGTATGTGGAAGCCAATGTTTGCCTTAAGCCCCCTAGCCCCTAGATGTTTTTGTGTTAGCTTTTTCAGAACCCTAGGCCGGCAGTGGGTGACTCTGATTTTTCTGATTCTTACCCTGCCAGTAACGGATCAGGGACTTCAGAAGATCTGTTCTGGAAACTTGATGCCCTTCAGACCTTCATTCGGGACTTGCACTGGCCCGAGGAAGAGTTTGGGAAGCACCTGGAGCAGCGGCTGAAGCTGATGGCGAGTGACATGATTGAATCTTGTGTCAAAAGGTGAGCCTAGGTGGCTGGACAAGGTCTACACACCTCGTGCACGGGACCCTGACTCAGGGACGGGAAGATGGCCATTCTGAGAGGTGGCCATGATTTGGAGGGTTTTGGGGAAGGTGACGGCTTGTCCGAGTCAGCTGGAGTGGTGGTCACCCAGTTGTAGCTTCTGTTCCAAACCCACTGTGGCTGCCAGTTTTTCATTTAGCTGCATGAGAAGAGGGTCCTTCTTGTGTCTGTATCCCCAGTATCCAGAAGACTCTGGCACAGAATATTTAATTGATGAATATTTGTTAAACGTATGGGTGTGAGCGTGGATGGATAGCTGGATGGGAGAAAAAAAAGCAGCTCCATTTCTGGAGCCAGTGTATCCAGGCCAGGGAGCAGGGATCCCTCGACTTCCCAGCACTGTGGGCAGGACCCCTGCAGCATCACTCACTCTGTGTCCTCCCTCGGAATGGAGCGCACACTCCATGCCCAGAATCTAGCTAGGTATCAATCAACAAAGGAGCAGGAGGCATGACATGTGCATTTTGATTTTCTACAAGTGGCCCATTTTATGACCGTGGCATAGAGGTTTGAGGTGGGAACGCAGCCCTTGAAGTTCCTAGGTAGACTTTGCTGAGAAAGGAGAAGAAAAATGAGGGCAGTACACATCCATTCAGCAAAGCTTGTCTGGGCTCCTCCCGTGTGCCAGGCACGGGGCTAAGTTCTTGGCGAATCAAGAAGAATGAGAGATCGCGTCCCTTCCCCTCAGGGAGCGTCTCCTTCTGAATATCGGAGACAGAACTGAAATCCGTCTGATTTGACATCATTATCATCACCCTCTCTATCCCCAGACACACATCCAAGTTCTTTCCCAGCTCATAACTGTTTCCATAATTTCTCCGTGTTCAAAAAAAAAAAAAAAAAATCCCCCAGGCAGCCCAGCTAGTTGATGGATCATTTGTGTGTGATCGGGGCTGGGTTTGGCTGAGAGCAGTCGGAATTCGTGATTTTCTGTCTTGGAGGAAGAAAAGAGAAGTAACAGCGTCAAAACTGGAAACCGAAAGGGCAAAAAAACAACGCAGTTGCAGGTAGGGGAGCGTCTCAGCAGGAACTGGGGCGAGAATCACGCTGTGGAGACTCCGGGCAGGTGTCCAATGGCTCTTCTGGAAGCTTAAAGGCCCGGTGATTGAGATTTTTGTGTTTTGCTCTTTTTCTTCCCACTCTTAGAACCAGAGGCAGGCCTTGCTCTCAAACTCAGAGGTCGAAGTCTTTCCTTAGGGGTTTGAATTTCCACCATTTCTTATATGGTCTGTATCAATTTTAGGGAAAGTAAGTCTTTCCCTAGGGCCAAACCATTCCACCAGAAACTCCTTGCAGGGCAGTCTCCCTTGATCTGTACCAGCGGCTACAATGCACTAGAATGAACACTTAGTGGCTTCTGATCTGTGCTCGCAACTGTACGGACAGACACGTATGCCCTTCTCTGAGAGGCCAGAGTCCTGAGTAGGGAGTAAGAAACAGGGAGATGCTGGGGGTGACAGGAAAGAGACATGGATGTGAAAGGTGGACGGTGACTCTCTTGTCTCCCTTACCACGTGTCTTTACAGATCAGCCGCCTCAAACTGGGGGAGCCACTCCGAGGAAGGGAGTGTATCTTAATTCATTCTGAATCCTGACCCTCCCCACGCCCCAGCCTCATGCTTGGCACAAAGCAGCCATTAAGCAACGTTTTATTAACAGAAGTTGATCAACTG
Source organism: Camelus dromedarius (assembly GCF_036321535.1). Classification (NCBI taxonomy): domain Eukaryota; kingdom Metazoa; phylum Chordata; class Mammalia; order Artiodactyla; family Camelidae; genus Camelus; species Camelus dromedarius. The sequence goes on from NC_087452.1 coordinate 23,737,859, forward strand.
CTCGTGTACACCTGGCCCGGGACACATAAATGTCCTTTTAAATTTAGGCCCCAGATAAAAGCAGATAGGGGCAAACACCGGAGCAGGTATCACCCTCAGGCCTCCAGATTCAAGGGGGTAAAACATGAGAAAGTCCGGGGATGTTTTAAGACTTTCAATCCACACCAAGAACCTAGAACGTTTGCTTTCCTCTTTGGGACAGAGCAAGAGGGCCTTGTTCTAGAAGGACACGAGTGTGATTTCTTGGATGTAAACATGCAGTGCCAAAAAGTCAATCAGGCGCTCCTTATTTCCAGGTTTCTAAGCAATTTAAATCATTCATTTGATGGAATCACAGAGCCTCTGGTTTAGTCCGTGTCACGCACCATGCTCCACAGCAAATCGGGCAGCCTAACTCTGTCCTCGGAGACAAAGTAGATGCAGTGACCCCTCCGTCCCTGGTTTCTTGGGCCCCTCTCAGTCGTATTCATCTTGCATTCGGCATCCTCTCTTCACAGCCGCTCCCTCCCAGGCTGGGAACAGCTCTCCTGTGAAAACAGAAGACGATTATTTCATTGTAAGGGAGTGATTTAGCATTTCCATGTCTCAGATTGGGCCGAAACTGGCACCCAAACCTCTGAAGATCAGCACAGGGACCTGTCCAACGCAGTCCTGGCCCATCAGGCCTCCTTTTCGCAAAACCAGAAAGTGATGTATTTGCGACGTAGCTTAAAATGATCATCACGATTAGAAAGCTACTTCAGTGCGCCGAGCCTTTAGAAGCCAAGATACATTTATCTTTAACATGATCATATAATATATAGGAGTGTTATAAGGGTTGGGTTTTTTTTTAAGTTTTTTTTTTTTTTCTTAAGAGCTGGGCTTCCAACCTTAGAAATTATACTTGGCTTCCCTGCATGCACCCAGGGTGTGTTAGCAAGCTGGCATCCCTTCCTGAGCGAACTAGCTGTGTGGTCCTCCCTGTGCACTGTTAGAAAACTGCTACAAATACCTCTTAAAGCAATGCTTTCCCGGTGGCTGCATGATCTCCAGAACCCGACAGTGAACGAGGCAGAAAGGACGCACCGGGCGAAGGGAGCTTTCGCAAAACCTCTTCCCGACCAGGTGCTTTTCTTTAAAAGCACGTGATGATGTGACCCACTTCTCCGAAACCTTTTAAAAAATCTAACCAGTCCCCTTTACAATGTTGATATCAAGGGTGAAATCTCACACCTGTGTTACCAGCTGGCCATATGCTGGACTAGGTTTGTCCTGTGAGCAGTTAACACATTGGTTTGGTCATAATTTGACCTAGGTCAAAATTAGATCACATTAAGATTCCACCTTTGCGTATTTCTTGAAATGGTAAGTATATTGTTTTTACTTACAAAAATAATATTTCCTTATTGCGAAGTAATAAACTGACGTTGCAAAAACACACAAACAGACCTACTGCAAGTCCCCCAGTATGACGCCTTCTAATTTCACTCTCCTCCCCAAAGGTAGCCATCTTATTTTTTTTAGTCTCTAAAGCAATAGAATAAGCTTGTTGGATTTTTTTTTCACTTCACTCTCTTTTAAAATCAGAAAGAAAGAAAAAAAAAGATTAAATGTCATTTAAGATAGTTCCCCCTATGAGATTTTCGAAGATTAGAAGCTCCTTTTTTGTTTTTTGGTTGTTTTTTTTTTAATGAAGTGATTGAAGATAAGCAGTTGTCGATGTGAGAGAACTTATATATGCTATAATGCTGTAATTGGGGTTTTGTTCATTCATTCATTCTCCTGCAATTAGGGTTCTCCATAGCGTGTGAACTATAGACAGAAAAACGCCAAGCTACAGGTGTTCCACGTACTGCCGAGAAAGGAGGGGTTTGCGTGGCTGTCTCTGTGAATAGGCCTTCCTTAGCCGGGAAAGTCATTTGAAAAAGAACACATGTGAAGTCATTGTCGATTGAAACTGATTACAGCCTTCAATTCTCTTTTTCACTGACCTCTCAGAAAATGTCTCCTCCACCTGCTGCCATCTGAATGCTGAATTGGTCTTTTCCTACTTTGTTTTAATAGAACCAGGATTGCATTTGAAGTTAAGCTGCAAAAAACCAGTCGATCAACAGATTTTCGAGTCCCACAGTCAATATGCACCATGTTTAATGTTATGGTTGATGCCAAAGCTCAATCAACAAAACTTTGCAGCATGGAAATGGGCCAAGAGGTAAAAAAAAAAAAAAAAAAAAAAAAATACAGATTTTTTTTTTTTTCCCTTCTCTATCGATCACGTAGAAGAAAACTTCACAAATTCCTTCCATCTACCCTGGTCTGCTAGTTTCAGAAATACACTCTTAACATTTGTGGATGAAGCCACGGATGAATGTTTGGGATCTGTTTGTTAAGTAAATTTCTAAGGCATGTGCTGATGGTGATGCCAGTCACTTAGAAGTGATTCTTGGCTGGAGCTGGGGGTGGCCATAAAGTTCCTTGAAGTCAGATGAAGTTCGATGACCTTATTGAACAGGCTGGCATCGCCAACAGATCTGTTTGCCAGAAAGCAAGTCATTTTCACATTTGAAGTGCATTTTGTCACTTGGAACATCTGGACAACAGAGGAACACTCTTCTTTACATCAGGCAACTTCCGGGATGTATAATGTTCTGTCACCCTGCTACCCAGTCCCCCCAGCCAGCAGGCTTTGAATTTCCAAGACATCACAGACTTTCCGTTTTCTTTAGACGGAATTGATTGTGAATCTTCCCTGACCGAAAGTTTAGTCCTTTGCGAAGTTTCCAATTCCCAAGTGGTATTTAAAATGTAAAGGAGAAAGAAACAGCAACTTGGGCTTGATTAAAGACTATCGTGATCATTTTTCTCTGATGGCCTTAAGCCAGCTAGATATTCATATACCAATTTAGAATTAATTCAGAAACATTTCTGGCAACTCTCGTGTTGTTGCCAATTGGCATAAATTGCTCCTAAATCAGATCTTTCGATACCAGCCTTAACACGCTCAGAATTTTTACTAAATTATATTTGCTCCTTATTCGTTATTTATTTTCTCTTTCGGCACCTTCCATTTTTAAATGTGGGTTGGTGGTATTCTCTTCCTGGCAAGATCATCTCTAACCTTCTTTCCCCTCCAAATCGGCTTCCTCAGCCATCCCCGTTAGCTTCTGCTCCTCACTGGTTGTCTTAGTGGGTACCTTTCCCCAGGGAGTGTATTCTAGGCACTGGGGTCAAGGGCAAGGTGCTGGGGATTCTCTGCCCGGCTCCATTTGCTGCATGAGAATGAGCTGGAGCGGTTGTTCTCAAATTTCAGACTCTGTCAGCCTTATCCAGAGAGCTTCTTAAAACCCAGGTTATTGGGTCCCACCCCACGAGTTTCTGATAGGTCTGGGGTGTGGTTCAGGAAATTGCATTTCTGACAAATTCCCCCTGATGCTGATGCTACTGGCTGGTCTGGAGACCACATTTTGAGAAACCCTGGTCCAGAGGCTCAGTGTCCACAAAGAGTTAAGGAGAAGGGCTGAGGTACAAAGGACAGCCTCCTGAGGAAGGTGTGGCTTGGGCATCCAGACACTGGGACTCTTGCCCTGGCTATGCTGCAACCAGTCTGGTCAAGTCACTCAGTCTCTTTCAACCTCAGTTTCCTCATCTGTAAAATGATAGCATGCTTCTAGTTTTATTTGGGCTGTTTTTAGTTGTGGGATCAATTCTGCAAACCTTACCAAGAAGACCAGGTTTCATTTATTTATATGAAACAAATAGAATTAGAGCTGTTCTGTATGAAATGGGGTGGGGGGGGCCAGGGGATCAAGGAAGAGGGAACCCAGAGCTCAAGCTACCATATTTGTCTTCACCTCTGTGTTTCTTCACTGCCCCCCCCCACCCACCCACAATTCTCTGCAGGACTCTGAGCAATCTCTTAGGCTTCACAGAGCCCACTATAAAAACCCTGTTTTTGGTGATCTCTGAAGTTCATTAAGACCCCATTGAGTTCAAACTTTCCCGAATCCCTTCCCTTCTAAAATTTTCTCCTCTTGAGCTTCTTTTTTTTTAAATTGAGGTAGAGTTCACATATCATAAAATCACCCTTTTAAAGTGTACAGCTGAATAGTTTTTAATATATTCACAAAGTTACACAGCCATCATCACAGTCAATTGTAGGACATTCCCGTCATCCTAAAAAGAAACCCAGACCCATTAGTAGTCATTCCCCAACCCTCCCTCCCCAGCCCCAGGTAACCACCACTCCACTTGCTGTCTCTAAGGATTTGCCTCTTCCGAGCAGTCCATATAAAAGAAATACCATGTGTGGCCTTCGGTGGCTGGTTTCTTTCACGTGGCATCATGTTTTCAAGATTCATCCATGTTGTACATGCTTTTTATAGCTACGTAATATTCTATTACGTGGATATACCACATTTTATTTGTCACGTCATCCATTGATGGACATTTGAGTTGTTTCTACTTTTTAGCTGCTACGAGTAATGCTGCCCTGAACATTCCTGTACAAGTTTTCATGTGGACCTATGTTGTCAGCTCTCTTGAATAGGTACCTAAGAGTGAAGTTGCTGGGTCACACGGTAACTCTATGTTTAGCTGGTTGAGGGATAGCCAAACTGTTTTCCAAAGTGGCTGCACCATTTTGCATTCCCATCAGCAGTGGATGAGAAATCCTATTTCTCCACAGCTTAGCCAGAGCTTCTTTTTATCTAGCTTTTTTGTTCTGGGCATCCTACTGTGTGTAAGATGGTACCTCATTATGGTTTTGATTTGCAGTGATGTTGGCCATCTTTTCATGTGCTTTTGATTGCTTATAGCTCTTCTTTGAGGAAATGTCTATTCATTCAAATCCCTTGTTTATTTTTTAAATTGGGTTGTCCTATATCATTCAAGGGTTCTGTATAGATTCTGAATACTAGACAATTATCATATATATGATTGGTAACTATTTTCTTGCCTTTTGTGGGTTGTGGTTTGGTTTGGTTTTGTTTTGTTTTTCCACTTTCTTGGTAAGAATCTCTTTTTTAAGTTTTATGGAGTCCAGTTTGTCTTTTTCCCTCCCAGCTGCTTGAGATGTCCGCTTTAACTGAGTTTCACAAGCATGACACCATTCTCAGTAGGGCAGGGTTGGTGGCTTTTACAGTCTCTCTTCGGACTGATTCAGTTGTGGCCGTGTTTATACAACTCCCACATACCTGAGCAGAAGGCTAAACAATCCCATCAAAGAAGCCCCATCACTCTGACCTTTTCTTTTTAAACTGGGCTTTGGAGAGAGTAGACGGGATTGGGTAGGGTGGAGGGGAGGTGGTCAGAAAATCTGATGAAGTGCATGAAGCCATATCTCAGGGGGGAAATACTTCCATACAATTTCACTGTGTAATGGCAGGGGACCTGTGGGTGGACCTTGTTAGGCCAAACTATAGCTGCTGGTTGGTACTGAGAAATCACAAGTGGATATTGTCCCAGTGGACCCTGTCTGTTATCTTTGCCACTCACCACTTCTGTGCTAGAGTAGAATGACCTTGGCTTAAACTCGAAGTCTTGATTTTCTAGAATAAATTGCCCAGTGGCTTAATACCTACATCACATGGACTCCACACCTTAGCTACCAACCTGTATGACATTGAGCAAGTCACTTACTCTCATAACCTTGCTGTCATCGTGTGTCTCATGAGAGAGAGAGCATGCAACTTACAACCTTAGAGAGGTATGGCGCTTGTCAAATTTGGGAATAAACCTTTCCAATTTCTGGATGTAAGATGAGAATGCTGGCTTGGATATTCCCCAAATAGTAACATTTTTGAGGCAAAACGGCAGTGACTACTTCTTTCTGGACATTGTTCTATTTGATAGAGTAGAAAAGACTTCATGAATTACCACCCCCCCACCAATGATTCAACATGTTGGGGTTTTTTTTTAATGAAAACATTAACTGAGACTCATAAACATATCCCATGTTGCGTAAACTAGTTCACACACACCCCCAGATTAAATGATCTTTATGAAGGGCCATCCAGTACTGTATTCTGGTCTGTGATTCTTACCCTAAGCCTATCCATTTCTCAAGCCACGCCAGAGAGACTTGCTGGGCCATTTCTCCTTCGTATAGTTGAATCAGAGGCACCTAAGTGACGAGCTTGTGAGAAATGAGGCCTCTTCTGACCTTAAAATGCCAAGTGACTGAGGACAGTCAGAATGAAGCCAGTACATACGTAAATATATACTTCCTCTGAAGGACCTTGCTCTGTGGCTGCGACCTTGAGTAGAACTGTCATGGGGAAGTTCCTGCAAACGTTCTTTCCTTCCTTTTTCTCACCTTGTAGAATGGGGATATTCATCTCCAAAGTCGAAACTGAATTGTTAAAATGAGGTTGACCAAGGGTGGCTAGAAACATCATGAAACTGGGAGGAGAAAAGCCCAGTGTTTTTATGTAGTTTTCATTTGGTGATATTGGATCATAAACTCATATTATAGATCTAGTTCCTAACATCTGCTCTCACCTGGGTTCCAACTCCCTCACGGTATTTTGGGCTAGATACCAACCAGGTGGCACAGTAGTCTCCAATTTTAAGATCACTTCCTGAATTTCATCCCTGGGGTGAAGTCGCGTTTAAAGGCAGCTGTTGAAACATTTGTTAACCATACTTTTCCATCTTAAATATTTATTTGTTCATTAAAATTTGTGAAGGCACCCATAGAGGGGAAATTGTGTATTAAATAGTTTCTCACTTGGTCTAGTGTGTTTTCATCTCATTTCCAAGGTCAGATGGTCTTAACAGAAAGACAACGTACACACAATCTGTTCCATGACAAGGCAAAATGTGCAGCACAGGAAGTCGAGTGGGATAATTTTCACAAAGTGATTGTGAGTTTGTTGCAACTTAGCTCGTCAGGAGCAAAAGTAAAGTCTGCAAACTTTCCACGCCGTTGAAGATGAGTAGTTTCCTTGCGATCGCCAGCATGTAGTGCCCCAGAATATAACTTCAGGATATTGTTATTTTTATGAGGGTCAAGGCAATCTAAGAAAGCCAACAGAGAGGAACGGAAAATGCAAAAATAGAAAGGATCCCTCTTGGTTCCCCAATTAGGAGGCAGATAGACTGCAAGAAATATGACTGCAAGAAATTTTCTGACAAGATAGTTTAGTTAAGGGGGTGGTAAGTAAAAGATGCCCCAGTAGTATTTCTGTCTCCTTAATGGACCTTTTCATCTGCATGGAGCGATGTATCTCCTAAGAAAGAGTGGAGCGAAAGCAGAGTACTCACTTGCTCCAGAAAAGCAAATCCCTCAAATTAAGTCTCAGGAGAATCTGATCAAGGAAATTCATGTGTTTTGCAATCACTTGAATAGGAATGGGGACTGCTTTGACGTGTACCCCTTTGCCACATGATAAGCAGGGTGGATATTACCCTGACCACCTGTCTTTCCCAAAGTAGGTTTTACTTAACTCGGGTTATAATTTACATACAATGAAGTGTATAGATTTTAGATGAATTTAGAGAAATGTATGCAAACATGTAATCACCATGCTAATCGCTTAGTACTTGTAATAGTCATTCTGACGGATGGCACTTCTGAGTTTCTAAACCATGTTTCCATGCATGGTTTCATTACTCCATTAGGTGAAGATGATGATTGTATTCCCAACAGAGGTAATTCTAGCCACGTGGAAGAGATGAGAAATAGACCAGTAGAGATTGACAGGAGTGGAGATCATAATATTATTCACTTAGAGAGAAAGGGAGGTGCAGTGGGACCGCGTGGAGGGAAGGCGGGCCGTGTTCGGCATGGAAATATTGGAGGTAGGAAGAGGTTCCCATAAACCCCCATGTCTCCATATACTTCAGTTTGGATTCCTTAGAGAATGAAAAGGTTGTTTGTCTTTCAAGAAAGGGTGACCATGGTTAAGTCTTCAGACCAAGAGACTCCATCTTTCTTGGTGCATCGAGTGACCGCTCTTGGCTCCCTTGGCCACTTCGGCCAAGTGTTTCAAGAGATTTTTCCCCTCTCGATGTTCTTTGCTTGGTTAGAAGCCCCTCATGTAATATTTCATATGATAGTATTTTGCCTGCAACTAGCTTTTCTGAGTCAGTGAAGCCTCCTAATTAATTTAATAAATGTGAATCATATACAGCAATTCCAAAGAAAATCCAGCAAAGTGAGGCAGTCACCTGCGGAGGGAAGGTCATTCTGAATCTTATCTCAAGACCGAAAGATGAATTGGGAGCCCAGGAATGTGTCAGTATTTCTGAGTTCTTTAGCTCTGACATCTTTCTTTGTGTTTCGGGCGCAGAATTCTGCAGATAGTTTTCACGCTGACCTTCAGGTTTCTGCCGCTTATACAAGTAAATCCTTTCACGAAACCAGCAGTAGACACAAGATGGGTCCTCATTCATCAGGACAGGATGTGGGCCATTTCCTCTAATCAACTAAAAGGAAACTACAATGAGATGACTGAGCTATAAGGCGACGCCCTCTCCCTACCTTTATCTTCTTGACCTTCAACAAATAATAATATTTGAATTGCGATTATAGTTGACAGAATGCTTTCCCACCTAGACCCTCAATTTGATCTTCAAAACAGATCTAAGGGTCTGAGAGTAGGACTGCCAGGAAAGGACTTCGCTCTGGTTTTTAAATACTAGTACTACTAATAATGTAATGATGATAGTATTAATAACAGAATAAATTTGCTAAGTATCTTTATACAAGATTTGCCTCATTCCCTTTCCAAAATCAGTCATTTGTCCTGGCTTTCCTCCCCTTCTCATTGGTCCTGGGTGGTAGTAGAATTATCTGGGGGTTTTTGTTTGCTTGTTTGTTTTTTACAGATGAGGAAACTGAGCTGTATTTTTTTAGGCATCATGACTTCCCATCTTTGCCCTGGGACTTTATCTAGGTTTTCCAATTACAATCAAAACTTCACCCATGACTTTAAATGAATTAACCTCATTCACATCCCTTTGCTCGCTTTCGATTGCCAGTTATCAGAATATCAAACCACATTACTATGGCTTATTATTTCTGTCTGTGTTCATAGCTTTTTGGATGGTTTGTTTAATTTTGGTTGTCTCACGTGTCCTTTTGTCCTAATTTTTATTTGCACTGTTCCTTTTTCTTCTCCATTCCTCATTAATCATCCTTCTGAAAGTTTGCTAAAGAGTGGGTAAGTGTATTTTTCCCTTCCAAATAGCAATGTTTTGCATTGTTATTTTTTATTAAGGAAATATGGAATAATTCAAATGGATACTAAAGTGATCTAATAAATGTCAAGGAGCTGGCATACGGTATCTTCTGTTGAAATCGCTTTTTCTTTTTTCCTGGCAACTACAGCAGATTTTTGTTTGTGTGGGGGTTTGTTTTTGCATTAGTGTTTAAGTTTAATTGACAGCAGCAGTTAGAGAAATTGAAAAACTTAGCAGCCGTCTCAGGAGAGGCTCTAAGCCTGGGTCTGCTTCTCCACGAATGAAGGAAATGTGTGGCTGACACGGTTCAGAAAGAGACACTTTGCTACCATACTGAGTCAACACCTGGAGACAGAACCGGGGAGCTCTCAGGCATTAACCAGAAAGATTTGATGATTTGAGAACACGTTTTGCAAAATCAATCAGTATCTTGGTCAAATTCCCTTTGGAATTTGTGTCTCCGTAAGTCACATCCCCCAGCAGTTTCCCAAAGATAATTTTTATCCCCTCTATTAAATCATCGTGGTATCTTGTTTTATCAGACCTAGATCAGCAAACAGCCAGGCCAGTAAGCCATCTATGCTTGCTGTTTGTAAATGTGTGTGTGTCTACACATGTCAAAGCCAGCAAAAGCTTTGGGTGAGGAAGAATGCGCCTGGTAATTTTTTTAAGAGCTTCAGATCTCCCTTCATCAAAGACCTGGAGTCAGAATCTTACAGCTGCTTCTGTGACTATAGAAATAAACTGGGTCTGCAGGCCAGGCTTTATTTATAAATTGTGTTGTCTAAAAATTACCAGTGGATGCAATGCCATCACCTCTCAAACATGCTAATATTTGTCTTTCTGTGTTCTTTAGCATCAGTACCATTCAAAAATAGACGAACTAATTGAAGAAACTGTTAAAGAAATGATAACACTCTTGGTTGCAAAGGTAACCTTCAGCTTCAGGTGAAATGTTTCATTGTGAACATCGCTTTGTTATGTCTGCATTTCCATTAAAATGTAACACGTTAAAAAGTTGTGCTGGGGACTTGTATTTCTCAGGAAACAAGACTGTACGTCACCCAGCCTCAGCGCCGAATGATTTTTTCTGATGATTGCAAGCCGTGTGAAGATAAATTGATGAAGTGGCATAGGTTACCTTAATAAGAACTTGGCCCCAAACATTGCACTCGGTTATGCGCAAGAAATTTGTTTTGTTTTTCAGCATTGACAAAGTTAGATTTTTTTTTTTTCAAAACAGAAAGTTAAACGGTAATAAGGAATTCTGCCATCCTGAAAACCCCCTTTCCCCTAGTTTCACATGCAGTGAGAGTCATAATAAAACAGAAAAGTCAGATAAAGCTATTTCAGTCACCCTCATGAATTATAGAATTTTAACTAAGTAATGCTGAATGGGAAGACATTTATATTTGCCAGTGCTAAACTTCTGTTTCCCCCAAATTACTGATAAAATACAAATAAAAATAGATTGGATTAAATGTAGTGCTAATATGTAACGTAAAAACTGCTTTGCGCAGTTTTGGATTTTGAAAAGTGCATTTAATATTATCGCGTGCTAGATGCAACTCAATAATATTTTGTCACTTTGCACTTCTGTAACACTCTATATTTGCAATCACATAATAATGAAGAGAAAGCCGAATAAGTCAAATATTTCTATGTGAAGGGAGTCTATTCCTTTCCCCAAAGACGGGAACCGAATAATAGAACTTGAACATGAGCGAGGGCTCATTGCTGGTCTCCGGGCGGTTGGGAAATGCTGCTCTTTATTGTGAACAGTCACAGTTTGAAATAATCATTCTTTTTCCTTTTTTTTTTTTTTTTTTTTTTTTTTTTTGCTGTTTTACTAGTTCGTGACAATCTTGGAAGGAGTGCTGGCAAAATTATCCAGATATGACGAGGGAACTTTGTTTTCATCTTTTTTATCGTTTACCGTAAGTAAAGAGCTTCTTTCTTTTCTGGTTTTTGTTCTAGTTTGGGTTTGGGTTTTGGGGAGGGGGGCTGTTGTGTTGCATCATTTTGGTTTTGGTTTGTGTATGTGTGTTAATTGCAGTTTCGACATTAACTACCGATGTGTAATAGTGACACCAGTAGAATGAGCAGAACATTTCATACAATGGGTAATCCCAAATCCTTTCTTTTTCATTCGTGGCTATATAACATGTATATATGTATAGGTATGTGCACAGATGCACGTATGTCTCTATATGTATGTACGTATGTATCCAAAGAGAGGGTTGCCGGCCTGCACCCACCTCAGCTGTCTCGGGGAGATCACTTCATGTTTCCGGGGTACAGCTTTGTTATCTGCAAATGAGGAGAATTAATGTTAGAGGCTACAAATGGAGACCTACAAGTCAGACAGAGCTTGTAAATAGGTTTGATTTGGTCCTCACTGCATCGGGTATGTGTTTCTTTCCTGAATTAGTGGCCCACATTTAAGAATCAAGAGAACTCACAGAGATGTTCGTATTCCAGGGTGTCTCCATGGGGTGGGCAGTCGGCAGCGCTGGGTCTGCATGTGCGCAGCGCACCAGTCCGCTGCGGCTGAGTCGGGTCATCCCCACAGACCAGATGCGTGCTTGTCAGTTTCCGGCAGCCCCTTCCTGGCTGTTTCGCTCGTTCACGTACCTGCCTGGGTTTGGGGGTGCCGGAGTTTACAACCTCTCGAGCAGATGATCCAATCTGTACGCGTGCTGAGAACTTCTGATTCTGTGCAGAACTGGGCGTGGGGCTGGAAGTGAGTTAGGTGTTGGGCAGAAGCCCGCCGAATTCTGTGTAGGTGAGTGATCACCAGAGGTGGTCGCTGTCCATCGGCTGCTTCGTGGGGGCCCAGTTCTCCCATCGCTCCTGTGCCAGGTAGGCTGCAGCTGCCTGCTGTCCTGCCATTTCTGATGGCAGGGTTCTTGCTGGCTCTGAGGCCAGCTGCTTTCCTGTGACAGCACCAGAGGAAAGGCAGTCAGTTTAGGACTCACCGTCTCTGGTCTTTAAAACAGCCTTATGGTGTGGAGAATCCCCTAGAGAGGCTCTCAGTGCCAAGACGAGGCCCGGGGAGTGAGCAGCACATCCTCATCTTCGGAATCCAACAGAACCAGGTCCAAACCCTGTTACCAATATTGAGCAGCTGTGTGATCTAGAGTAGGTGTCTCACCGTCTCTGAGACTCAGTTTTGGTTTGGTTTTGGTTTGGGGGAGGTGTGCCATTGTGTCGCTTTGTTTCTGGGTTATGTGTTCATGGTGGTCACCTAGCAATGTTGTATGCGAGTAGGGAGTGGGTCATGTCATCCGTAACGAGCTGTTGTGAGGATAATGATGTAAGTGTAGATAGAGCTTAGCATCGTCCTAACACACTAAGAGGCTTCACTAAATGGCAGCTCTTATTAATAAAAGATAACTAATATGATTATCGTACAGTGCAGACATAAATGCACATAGTTCTTTCCAAACATACCTGACTTTGGTCTTTCCCTAACCCATATGTTAGATTTCCTAGGAATTAAGGAAAATGTAGCCAGCAAACATTTAAAGCAATTTTTGGATTGTATATATCCAGCTTGTTCTGTTATGTAATTCTGATATGTAGCTCTGATCTTCCCAAATATAAGGACTGAACTCAATCCTGAAAATGTAATGACTTTGGTCCCTAGAATTAATTGGTGAAGGTGGGGTAGGAAGAGGATGATGACAGTAGGAATTCTATTGAGTCACTCAGTAGAACCACCCATAATGTGTCACAGTGGAAAGGAAACCTGTCCAACCCACTCCTTTGATAAACAAAAAAAAACAAGGCCCAGAGAGGGGGAGTAAGCTGTCTAAGGTCACACAGCCATGAGAAGACTGGGGACAGGAACCCAGGTCTTCTGCCAGCTTCTCCCCACCACTGAACGAACAGCTTCCTGGAGAGAGTGGGATTCAGCTGGCAATTGCCTGGCACTAGGAGGCAGATGGGCAAATGAGTGGGGAAGAGTTATAAAGAAGGATTCAGGGCACATGAGTGGGAAATATTAGATAATCTTTCATTCCTCAGTGAAGTCATGGCAATGGTGAAATGAGGCAGAATTAGACGCAGCATCTCTGGAAAATGTTCCCCTGACACCCACAAAAGATACCACTTTCTTTGAGTCTTCACTTTGGGCAACTGTTTTTATGGTCCTGGATTTGAACCAGTGCAAACCAGAAAAGCCCCTCTGCTCTTTATCTAGCAGAATTCAATCCACCAAGCCGCTCCCCCCCCACCCGCCACAAACCCCCACCAATGACTGACTTACCAGGGGAACTAGTGAAAGGTGGTCCGGCGGCAGCCATATCAAGGACCAGGGACCAGGGAGATGCTCACGGGAGGCTGGAAACAAAGAAGACCTAGCACCTTCCTGCAGGAAGGAGCTTTCCAGCTGAATTTCTCATCCTCTCTTCTCCCTTCTCGGAGACATTTTGCAGCCGCACAGCAGGCCTCCTGAAGTCCCCAGAACCTCAGAACAGGGGCTGTTGCTGGGCCTGTAACTTCCCTTCCTTAGTGACACTTCTCCCACACACTTGGCTCCCCCAAGGCCAAAAGCACCCACTTATCATTTGCAGCCTGTGTTCCCATCCCCGCTGGTGTTCCAGCGTTGGAGAACGCAGGCTGCACTTCGAGGTGGCAGGAATCTCTCCACGCGTGCATTTGAGCTCCTGCCCAAATTTCCAGGGGCCTCTGAAGACTTCCCTGCAGCCCATTTGTGTTAATTACCCCCGAGTGGAGTCGGGGTGTGAGGGCTGAGCACAGGCAGCCGGTATTGTGGAAAGAGGCTTGAAATCAAGGATAAGAGAACCAGCTGTGGGTCCAGGGACCCTGGACAAAGGCCTAGAGATGGTGCCGACGCCCTGGCAGGATTTCCTTAACTCCGCTCCCATTTCGGATTCAGTTCTTCAAGTATTACTGTGCACTTACCACGTCCCCACCTCAGCAGGGCTGCCAAGTCTGAGCCATGTGCTCTGTCCTCCAGAAAGCTGACAAGTACCGACAAATATGCCACCCTTTTCCCCCTCTTTCTCCCGCTGAGCGCCTCCTTTCCTGGGTGGGCTTGATTTCATGGTCCAAGCCAGACATTTTGGAAGACGTCTGCAGTGGCACAGAGCAGGCAGGAATATTTATTTCTCGTCTCCATCTGCATTGCTTCCTCTCTTGGAGAGGAGCTGGGGGGGGGGGAGGGGGAGGAGATGTGGCTTCTGCGTGCCAGCCCAAGAGGCGCCCAGGCGCACCCCTCCTCTCCTCCCTCTCCAGCCCCAGCAGCAGTAGCAGCCTGGGATTTCTGGAGGCAGGTGCCTTTCGAACTTTTGAAAGATCAGCCCAGTTGGAAGTCGCAATTAGCAACTATCCGCCCATTTCCCCCGACTGCAAGATGTGCTTTTGTGTGGGTTGCCTGCTTGGAAGAGTCCCTGTCTGGTGGGTAGCCTTGCGCTGTTCTTTTAGGAGGCCAAGAAGGGGGACAAGCAGGTGTCCAGGTCCCTCTCCCAGCAAGTTAAAAATCCTTTCCTTGGTCCTATCCAGGGGTTACCGATTAGGCTGTTTCTGGAATCTGTTCATTCTTTCATTCATTCCTTCACCCAGGATATATTTACCGAGCACTTGTGTGTCATGGATTGTGCCAGGTGCTAGAGACACAGCAGTGAGCGAGGAGGACATGTTCCCTGTCCTTTGGGAGCTCACGTTTAGAAGAGGAGACTGAATTTAAAAGAAAAGGAAACTATAGAGTGAGGGCATTGCTGTACAGGCCACGAACTGGAGAGAGGGAGGGAGACAGAGAGAAGGCAGGAGCAGTGTTCCTTCATCTGGGATGGCTCTGGCCCATCTCCTCAAGGAGGAGACATGAAACTGAAACTTAAAAGGGCCGGCCATGAGTGAGGAGGAGGGGAGAACCTTCCAGACCGAGCAGCAGCCACTATGGCCATGTGGCAGGAAAACAGGAGGCATTTTTGCAGGATATTTTGGAAGGAGCATGAATGGGATTTAGGGACTGAGCGGATGTTGAGCGTGAAGACTCAGTTGGAGGGGGCAAAGGTGCAAGGTCCGAGAAATGTGATGTATTGAAGAGCTCAGCTGAGCCCTACTAGTCCCGAGATTCAGTGGAGTCCAGTGAAAAAAGACATTGTGGACGAGGGGACCTGGGATGGGACCCCGGCTCTTCCCCCGACCAGTGTGACCTGGAGCACGGGACCACCCCTTGGCTTTTCATTCGCTTCAGTGTAATATGGCGATGGCTGTATTAGATGAACTGAGAAGTCCAAAATAGCTTCAAATCCTGTTCTCTAAGTGCTTGCTGAGTGCCTGGCACAGGGCTAAGTGCTTTAAATGTATTTTTTTCTCCTTGAATCCTTTCAACAATCCCACTCCAACAAGGCTCTTCTGCAGAGATGAAACTGAGGCTCCGAGAGGTTAAGCCCTCCAGCGGGACCAGCATACTCCCCCCCTGCAATCTCTGGGGCCTCCGAGGGAAAGTAACGGTGTAGAAGGAGCCGAGTGCCAGCCCCGGCAGACAGAACAGGCGCATCAATTCCCCTGATGCCCCCTAGAATTCACTCCGGGTTCCCCCCACCAGTCAACCACACCCATGGTCACAGTATAACATGGAAGCCACTCAGGTCAGGAAGGATAAAGTGTACATTAGGGCTGCCCGGGACCCAGCCCTACGGTATATCCAATCTCCTAGGTCTCAAACTACCCTCATTCACCCTTTTTTCCTTTTGCCAGCATTTTAATTAGTCTGCCACTTAGAAATGAAACAAAGTAGAATCCACGACCAGGGCGGATGTTAGTGTGGATTAACCAGCAGCACGAACTGGTTTTGGGCAGAGATCATGACGTCAGGCCAGAGAACGAGACTGCCACCTCGGTCAAAAGCCAGAACTGGATCCAGGGAATTAATTCACTGCTGTCCGCAGAGCATTGTGGTGGGGAAGCAGTTCAAACGGTACAGTGGGGTGAATGTTGATGGTGATCTGTTAGCGTTGTCTCAGATGGTGTTCCATTTTCGCTTTGGCTTTAGGGAGTGCCCGGCATGGGAGAGACGGCTTTTGATAGTGTGGGTTGGTGATGGCCTTGCAGACAGAGAAGTCTTGTTCCACCCTCAGAGGGTGACCTCGTCAAATTATCAGACACTGACTTCATGAGATTCAAGTCTGTTGGCTTCTACACTTCAGAGTGGAGATGCCTGCCTTGGACAGGAGCCCCAGCCATGGTGGTAGAGGCTTAAATTATTGAACATACTATGTGCCAAGCGCTGTGCTGAGTGATCTGTGTGCATTTTCTCATCTGACCCTCCCAATCACCCTGTGTAACAGATATGATGATTATCATCCCCATTTTACAGATGAGGGAAGTTGAGCAATGTGTCCAAAGTCACACAGCAACTAATATACCGCCTTAGATTTATTCCTTTATTATCGCCAGAATGTGATTCACCACAGAAGCACAGAAACCCACAGACAAAGTCAATGAGTGACTTTTCCAAGAGCCATCCACTAACTGTTATCATTACCGAGGGAGGCACCTGTTTTTCACATCCTACCAGCAAAAATATTTTATAATTTACCCCGCCAGCCCATCAGCTTTGCAGTAAAACCAAAGGAACAGACATTCAGAATTTCCCCACTTCCTTTATGCTGTCCAGACAATCTTTAGCTTCCTGCTACTCCTTCATTCAACACATGTTTATGGAGGACCTACTATGTGCTGGGCACTGGGACCTTAGCAGTGAGTGTGTCATATATCCCCATGAGGGAGGCATATTCTCAACAAGCAACTTACAAGCACTTACTTATCGAGAGAAAGAGAAGTTGCTGCGGTGGGACCGCGGCCCAAAGTGACCCAGCCTCGCCTGGGAGGCCAGGGAGGAAATGGCATTTGGGCTGAAATCTAACAGATAAGTGAAATTTCACCTGGCAAAAAAAGAAAACAAAGGGTGTTCCAATGTACAAAGACTTGGAGAAGAAAGGGGAGGTCTGGTAAATCCTGGAAACTGTAAATTCATCGCGACTCAGGGAAAGGCCAGAGCAGAAGGAAGGAAATGACAGGGATGGAGTTAAGGAGCTGATCAGGAGCCTGGTCGTGAAGGACCTTGCCCACAGTGATGGGACTGAAGGGTCTACCTGAGGACACTGTGAAAATGGATTTGGTTGGAGAACTTAAGAGAGGTCCTAGAGAGACCAGCTACCTGTAATAAGCTGGTGTTGCGTTTGTGATCTTCTAATTCTGAGGCTCTGAGCCACCAGTGAAAGGCCAGGCTTACTTTGTCTAATGTATTTTGTTCACGTGGACCGAACAAAAACACCGTGCCCCGAAATCCTCAGGAACTGTAAAGCACTGATCTGCCACACCGTCTATGGACTTCATTCATCAGCCTCCCCCCAGTGTTTCAGAACTTGACATCCATTTGCGGGTCTAAGATGGATAATTTTACCACCATCTAGGGCATCACCCTCATTTCCAGTTCATGCCCCGAAAACTCAGCCGACAATTAGCGTACCTGCCATCCAAGGCAACCCTTCAGAAGCTTTCAGAAGAAGGAAAATCAGCACCCAGAGTTGCCCATGTCCCTTAATACTCTTTAGTAAACAGATGAGTGTCATTCAAAGTGAGCATAAGGCAGACACAGTATCTTCTTCATACTCTGAGGCGCTGAACTACAGGGTCACAGAAAGATCAGTTATGCAAGAAATACCTAATAAAGATGTCCATGGCTTCAAAGGGGAAATAATTGTTCTGAAATGAGAAGTTAGAGATTCTGACCTGACCTCCAGCTGCGTGTGGCAGCTCATCACCAGAAAGTAAGAGGGAGGGATGTGACTGTGGAGCCCAGACCACAGAAACATGAACACATGATTGAGCATTTGTGAGTCTCAGTTTCTTCATCTGTAGAATGGGGGTGCTAATGCCCACGTCAGGGAGTCCATGGGATAATTAGAAAGTGAGCGTCGGCCTTGCATGATACCTGGCATGTTGTGGGGGCCCCATAAATAGCCATTCTGCGCCTTATCTTCAACTTAAACCTGTAGGAAGGTTTAAGTGACCGACCCTAGGGCTTTTGAGCAACAATTTTTCTCACTGATTCTGTCCTTAGTATAGCAATCATTTCTCCTAAGCAACCCAAATTAATAGCCATAGCAAGGTCAACCAGAACTCTCTTATAACTTCTATTTCAGCACACTCTTATATTTAAAAATTTGATTCATCTATTTTCCATTAAGTTTAATGTACGTTTTAGCATTTCGTGCTTTATTTTAATTCTTCAAGGACTTTTCATTCATCCATGGTCTCTAGAATTCATCTCTGTTAATCAAAATAGCTGCTTAACTGGAATTGAATATCCCATTCTATTTAAGCATATGTTAAATTTATTTCAACATATACCAAGGTTGTCTAGTTCTGTCTGGTTCTGTCCCTTACCAGAGTGTAATCTTGGACAGGTTAATTAATCTCTGACCTTAGTTTACCGACCTATAAAATGGGAATAATAATAAGGCCTGTATTATGTGGTATTGTTAGACATAGATGAGAAAAAATTTATATACCTGGAATGAGATAAGCCTTCAATAGTTTTTTTCTGAGTATTGTTATGACTGTGGTTGTTACTGTAGTTATGGCACCAAATACTGAGTGTTAGAATCAGTTACTCATTCCGCCACCATGTTTTAAATGACTGCTCTATGTAAATTAGTGAGCTAGAGTTGTAGATTGGGAAAGACTTTTTTAAAAAAACAATTCTTACCTCTGTCATTGGAAAGTTGCTGTCTAGGGTGTATACAACAGAAGGAACTTTTGAGATGTTCTGGTTCCAGTGTTTCCAGTGATGGGCTCAGTTCCTACCTGCTGTTGAGAGCCAATTCGTTGTAGCTGTTTTCATGTCAGCATTGAGTGACGGCACATTGGCAGCCTGAAACTGACCAGAGTTGAAGTATTTGCACCACGGAAATTGGCAAACCACCAACCAGGGCTGCTCCTCTCCTTTTCCCCCTCCTCACCTCTCCCCTCCCTCTCCTCGCCTCTCCCCTCCCTCTCCTCCTCTTTCTCCTCATCCTCCTTTTTCTTCTTTTCAAGAGCCTTTTTACTTGCCTGAGTGTTTTCCAAGCGTAGGATATGTACCAAATGGTACCTGAGATGATGTTTGATGCTACAGAAACTCAGTATTAAATAACACCAATCAAATTCTGCGGGTGTTACTTCTTTTTAAATTTTATTTTCATCCTTGTCTTTCTATCAGGGAGAAAGCGTCCACTGAGTGCTCATCTGCCTCTCACACTTCTTGAGAATTTCAGGTCTTCATATGTAATGAACAGAGACACAGAGACAGAGAGAGCAGTCCTCCTGTTCAGCACCCTCAGCAGGCAACCACTCCACCTAGAGTGTAATAACTTACTTTTATTTACATTGTGTTTATTTTTATGCTCCTCTTATGGAGAATGATAGTGAATTTTCATTTATGGTAGTGATACAACATTTCTTTTGATAATCAAGTATTGAAAAAGCAAGCCAATTTAAAGGAGAATATTAGGTCAATAAGGAACTATAGTACAGATGGCAGATGGGCAATAGCCAAATCGGGAAGGTGATATTGATGCCAGAACTTTGGGAAGTTGTGATACACTGTAGCCGCCCCATTTTGCGGTTGGGTGAACTGAGACCAGAGAAAGAAAATGACTTGAACAGCTCCTGCAGTCCCAGAACTAGACGTCCTGTCTTATCCATGTGTTTGTTTTCCCTCCTCTTTACCTAAGATGAGCAGGGGGGAAAGGTGGGGGAAAGAAAAGCCCTCCCCACTGTGTAGCAGACCTAGGCTGGCTATGAGAGGCCAGTTGTCGCTGGCAGCAGTGATGTAAGCAGTCTACACCCTTGAGTTCAGGCTAAGGCAGCTGCAGGGAGAAGGGGAGGTCAGTGGGGTGACAGGTGGCCCCTTCGTGCAGATGCATGACTAACTGAGTAATGACAGTAGCAGCCTCATTGACTCAGCACCCCGGCCATGTGGAAGCAGGGACACGAGTGAGACATGGCCCTTGCCCTCTTCCAGCTTGCTTTCGATTTGGCTTCTTAGAATTGAGAGATGTTTCTAAGGCAAAGGAAAAACCCAAAAATGTCAGAGGTGGGCAGAGACCCCCACTTATAATCAGTCAAAATAAGCCTTCCTCCCTGCTTGGAGATTTTTATAAAATTAAAACTTTCTAATCAGCACTTTTGAGTTTCTCCTAGAATGAGAGGATGGCACATATAGAGACGCATGGAAGAGCGGCTCAGAGGGTAAACCCTGCAGTCCCGTGGACCCACAGTCACATTCCAGCTCCATGCTGCTGCCAGCTGTGGGTCTTTTAGGAAGTCACTAAACCTCTCTGAGCCTCAGTTTCCTCATCTGTAAATGATGATAATCATCACGCCCACTGTTGTGGGCGTGAATTACTAATAAGGTGCTTAGCCTCGTGCCAGGCACGTAATAAGCACACACCCATCATTCAATCTCAGCAGCATTAAAAGGGTGGGTTTGGAGGAGCCCTTGAGCCTTGCAGAAATGCTCTGTGGGAATGAAGGGCTGGGAAATGAGAAGTGAGGGAGAGTGGAAGGAAAAACAGGTCTACTTTCAATCGGGCATCTGCTCAGAAGCCCCGGGGGGGAAGAGAGCTGAGAACATACACTTCCTGGACCCAGTCTCAGAGCACAGTACCCTGAGCAACAGGAGACGTGAACAATTCTCCTCGTTAATGAGGCAGCAGCGCCTAAGCAGCGCATGGAACGGAATGCTTTTGCTTAATAGAGATCATCTCCCTGCCTCTTGCCCAGCGCCCCAGCAGTGCCAGCCGCTCTGTGTTTAATGAAAGGTGGGGACTTCGAGTCGAGTGGTGGGATGGGCTGGAGAAGGTATTAGTGCCCTCATTACTATGATAATAGTTTAATCACAATCAATATTTATGAACATGCACAGAGCCGTGCAATCAACCAGCAGCCCCACAACTCATGTTCTTCCCTAAGGATGCTTTCCCGGAAAGCCTGGGCTCTCTCCCACCTTCGCCCGGCCCCCTCTGCAGCTTTATTTACAGTGATCCTCAGAGGTCATTTCAGAGTAACCGTGACGGTTACATCAGTCGTTACATACAAGGTCTTATTGTGGTAATGAGTGACGATCATCATGATATAACACTTTGTGCTTTGCAAAATACATCCATAAGCTGTCGTCTGGATTTCATCTTCAGATTTTGGTAAAATAGCTCGTGAAAAAGTAGGGCAGGGCGGTTGAGGGTGGGGGACAGCATACTGTAGCAGTGGATCCTCTGAAGTCAGATGCACCTGGGTTTACATCAGAGCTCTACTCCTCCTTAGCTGTGTTCCCTGGGGAAACATCTTACCCTCTCTGAGCCACAGTTCCTTCATTTGTAAAATGAGGAGACAAGTTCTTAAAAGAATTGAATAAGATAGTGTGAGTTAGGCATTCGGTCATTGGTAAATGCATCCATATTTTTATATATGACTGCGTATTAGATATTAAGTATTTCTATGTTGCCTATGAGAAGACTGAACAGTTACTTTTCCAAAGTTCGTATAGCCAGTCGTAGGAAGAACAGTAGTGAGAGTCCAGACTTGGAATTCAATGTTCTCTTTCTGTTATCTGAAAAAAAAAAAGTTAACACTGGTTCCACTTACAGGCAATTTAGAGAAATTTTATTTTAAAACATAGTGATGCTTAACTCTTTGCTTTCCAATGTGAATCCAAGTTTGGAAGCCAGTGTTATCTTTCTGCAATGGCCATCTGATGACCTATCCATAAAAAAAATTTTGGTGTCACAGTTGCCACCTCTGTAAAAACGGCGTTTATCAAGCCTGGCCCTCCTAAAAAGGCAAGTGAGGGGAGATGGCCTGACAGTGGGTGTGCGTCTACGCGGCATTTACCCGGTGCTGACGGGGGCAGAGCCCTTCACCATCGGCCGGAAACACCAGTGATCTTCGGCAAACAGTGAAGACGCCTCAGCCCCTCTGATGGCAGAGCTCTGGCAAACCGTCATGCTGTGTATGATCCCAGATCGACTTCAAGGGTTGCGTTTTTCTCCAGGGCTCAGAAAGTGTTGGAAGGGGCTTACACTGTAATTGTCACTTGGCCCCAAGCAGGAGCCCCCGAGGTTTGCTCAACTGCTCACCCGCACACACAGTCCCAGTACATCCACCCACTGGCACATTCTGTCTCCCCCAAGCCGTCAGTCCCTCGCTTGGCACTTGCAATTTATTCCTCTTCCCAAGATGCACTTAGAGCATCCAGATTATGTATTAAGTGAGGGGAGAGGTTTGCTACATTTTGCTTCTCAGAATTATGGTTTCAGTCAACCAAAAACCTTGAAGAAGTTAGCCTGGAGAAGGAAGATACATTCTTCCCGCCAGTGCTAGAATGCTAAAAATTCCATCCTTCATTTTGTTCTTTTTGCAGTAATTGTTTATGCAAGAAATAGACATACGTGGTTGCAAAACGAAATAGCACAGAAAGACTCAAAATAATTTTTTTTTAAAAGCAGCAATCTCCTATCCCATCCCTTTCCACCCTCAATCCCTTACACAAGAAGGGACCCTTCCAAACAACTTTGCTTTAATCTTCCTAGCTCTTAAGTACTATTTCTTCTATTGCTATTTCTTGATTTATCCATCGTAGAGATTATCTGCCTCCCTACTGTAGTGGACAGAGCATCAGCCTCTCCACTTCTCCTCCCCCAGCTCCTGTTACAGGTCCATCGGCATCACCATTCCTCTCTCGGCATCTTTATGACTGTACCAAATGCCCACCCACTTTTAGTTCTTGTTTCCTCCGCACCCCTGCCCTCTTCCTTCCTCTGCTGCTTCTTCCAGCCGATCTCCTATTCTCACATGGGAACAGAATGACACATCTCTTCATCCTTATCACTTCAAAAAATGTAATAACCTGTATTTATGCATGTCTCTGGAGTCTAGACCAGCAGTGTCCAAGAGAACTTTCTCTGGTGATGGAGATATTCTGTATCTGAAATTTCCACCACATGTGACTCATTAGTACTTGGAATGTGGCTAGTGCAAGGAAAAGTTGCATTCTTAATTGCATTCTGTTTTCATGTATTTCGGTTTAAACAGCCTCTTGTAGCTGTCCGACAGTGCAGGGCCAGACCTAGCTTAATATTACAAGTCTGACTCCCTAGGGCAACCTGATTTTCCAGCAGAAATGAGAGTAATGGCTGGCACATAGCTCTTTCTAACTATGCTCCAGGTTATTAACTGTTTCGGAAACTCAGTTAATAACGCAGTAACTCCATGAAGAGTGCTCTTACCCCCATTTTAAAGATGGGGAAAGTGAGTCATGGAGAAGTTTAATTGCCTAGTAACTGATAGAGCTGGAATTTGGCCCCGTACAATCCAACTCCAGAGTTTATAGCCTCCACCATTTCCCCGCACGGCCTCTAGTCCCCATTATAATGCCCGCATCCTTTTCCAGGTACTTCCAATCTGCTGATGTATGACGTGGTCATGTTTCTCCCATGTTATTGGCCTGAGTGATGCTTATCACAGGGGCTGTGTGTGTTTAGATGTAAACCCTGCCCATCCTGTTTGCACCACACACACAATTTAAAAAAAAAAAAGCATGAAAACTGGAGAGTGAGGAAAAATACAGGCAAATAAACAGGACTCAGGACAAGTGAGCAGACTTTGCTAACAGAAATAGATTTTGCTAATAGAAGGGCTGTTCCTTTGGCCTGCGATAGTAATAGCTAACATGTGCCGAGGACTTGCCGTGTCCTTGGGCGTGTATCACCTTCGTTGATCCTCACAGCAGACCAGAGAGGTACTGACGAGGAGGCTGCAGCCGAAAGGTGCCGGGAGTGTTCAGTGAGGTGGTTCAGAAGGAACACCGAAAACGGTGCCTGTCACAGGATAAACACACCACACATCCTGCGTCTTGTCACTCTGATATCCACCCTCTGGGCCCCGCTACATTGTCTGGTACCTGTGTGAATGCTCTTTATTTATCTCTAATGTTTTTTTCCCCCTTTCCCTGTTCCTACAGCTTCTCCTGGAACCTCATTTCCAAAGCTCTTATTAATGCAAAAATTTTAGTAATATCTTGTTGTTGTTGTTTTACTGGTAGAGTATTTATAACCTTTTCAAGGTGTGGGACGTGTTCTCTCTCCCACCCTCTTCCTAGAACCTGCCTTGGGCACCATCGAAGAGTCAGATTTCTGGAAGGAATCGGGAGAAAACACTTAGCTCTGTGCCCTATTATAATAAAGACCAGAGGCCAACAGGTTAGACAAGTCATCAGTCAACCAGTTAACGATCAAATTAGGGTGAGAAATGTACATCTTGTGATTTCCCACCCCCCGCCCCCACTCTCACCCCACTGGCTCCCACTTAAGTGTGGTCTAATGCAGAGGTCAGAAAACTTCTTCTGGAAAGAGCCAGAGAGCAAGTATTTTTGACTTTACAAGCCACGTAATCTCTGTCACAGCTACTCAGCCTCTGCCCTCCTAACGTGAAAGCAGCTATCGACAAGATACAAACGAGTGGGCATGGCCGTGTTCCAATAAAACTTTATTTATGGACACTGAAATGTCGATTTCCTGTAGTTTTCACATGTCAGAAAATATTCTTCTTCTTCTTTTTTTTTTTTTTTAGAAAATATTCTTCTTTTGCTTTTCTTAGACTTTTAAAAATGTGAAAACCGTTCATAGCTCATGAGCCACACAAAAATATGCAGCAGGCTAGATTTTTTTTAATTTTTTTTTTCTAAAGTATAGTTGATTCACAAGGCAGCAGATTTAGATTTGGCCCACAGGTCATAGTGTGCCAACCCTTGTTTTATAAACAGTAGATGGGACCTCACCTGGTACAGTCAACTCGCAGCTAACAGCAGGTGAGTTAAACACCGGTAGTAACGCGAGCTAATACAGCGTGAGTTCTTACTGGGTACCGGGCATTGCGTTGAGCACTTAGCATGATGTCAGCCTGGTCAGCCTCACAAGAACAGTATCTAAAGAAGATACTATTGTATGGCTGGGGATAGCTCAGGGGTAGCATGAATGCTTAGCGTGCATGAGGTCCTGGGTTCAATCCCCCATACCTCCACTAAAAAAGATTTTTAAAAATAAAGAAGATACTGTTTTTATCCTCATCTTACAGATGAGAAGCTGAGGGAGGTTAAATAGTTTTTCACAAGCTCATTCGACCAGTAAGTGATGGAGCATAATTCCAACCGAGATCTGTCTGATCCAAAGCCCCCATATGTCATGCAGATAGGATCCCCTGCTCCCCCATCCAGGTGATCATTAGGTAAGAAACGGCTTTAGAATGACACATCATTTTCACAATATCAACAACTTGATGTCGTGAAAGGACTCTGCACTTAATAGCCAGACCCGAGCTCGGACTCCAGCTCCACCACTCACTGGTTCACTTCTAGAGAGTTGCTTAACCTCTCTGAACCTCAGAGCCCTCATCTGTGAAGTGGGGATGGTAAAAGGAGCCTTTCAGTGTTCTACAGGGGTGATTAATTGAGTTAATTATACATAAGCTGCCTAGCACAGTGCCCCATACTTATGTGCTCAATAAATATTATTGAGGATCATGTGAAAATCAGGTGATTCATTGGTGTTTTTATAGCCAGGAGAGCCAGGAATGCCCAAATCCTAGACCATCAGAGACCTCCCCACAGCATCCTCCAGGGAAATGCATGCAATAGAGAAAGTTAGGGGAATATGAGACCAAGTAACACCTTCCTGAATATCCTGGTTGTCTATTGCTGCATAACACGCTACGGCAAAGTTAGTGGCTTAAAACAATCTGTTCATTTTGCCCACGATTTTCTGGGTCAGGAATCTGGGAAGAGGTTGACCAGGAGATTCTTTGGTTCCATGTGGCACCGATGGAGGTCACTTGCTTGGCTGAATTCAGCAGGTGACTGAGCTGGGCTGGGGCTGAATGTCTGATAACTTGATGGGTCTCTGTGTGCCTTATTCCTCCCCCATACGGGGTCTCATCCTGCTGAGCCTCTCCACGTGCCTTGGGCTTCTGCTGGCGTGGTCGCCTCAGCAGAAGTGAGGAAGCAAAGCTGCCAGTCCTCTCCAAGACCAGGCTCAGGACTGGCATAGGGTCACCTCCATCATATTCTCTTGGTCACTGCAGTCACAGGCCAGCCCAGACTCAAGGGGGATGGAGGAAGAGACCCCACTTCTCAATGCGAGTGGCGCACCCACACAGGGAGCAAAATGAGTGATGGCAGGCATCTCCGGCCACCACATTGCGGACTGGGTCTCGGGTCCATGTTACAATGCAGAGAGCTCTACGGAGCCATGCTGGTCTCCAGGGATCTCTTTGTTAAGTGCTTAGGCCTGTGGAGCCAAGGAGAAATAGAATCAGAGAGAAGGTCTAGACCACAACCCGGTATGGGGCCAGCAGAGAAGAGGAGGTAGGATGGCCGGGGCTCTTACTGGAGGGTTGGTCACACACCTTATGAAACATTCTAACCATGAAACAGAGCCATCATACCTACCTGTGCAGATATTTAAGCTTTAACATCCCTGCCCGCTAGCAAACATAACCCAACCTGTGCCCTAGAACCTGAACCATCAAATCAGCCCTTTGGATGTAAAAGGGAAAGAGAATGTGAAAATAATAGCCAACATTTATTGAACACGTAGTATGTGCCAGGTCCCACGCACAGGCTTTTACACACATTATCTCATGTCATGCTTTGCACGCACTCAATGAATGAATGAATACAAGTCACTTTGAATAGTGTCCTGCACGTGTTAAACACTTAAAACTATCTTTTTTATTAATAATCTATACAACCGGCCCGTGAGGAGGTAATGTCATTACCTCTGTTTTCCAAGAAGGAAGCTGACGCTTAGGGCAGTTCATTACCTGGCCCACGGCCGGTGGCTGACGGAACCCAAGGCCAGCCCAGGTGTCTGACTCCGGAGCCCACCACTTAGCTCTACCCTGTGCTGCCCATAGTGTGGGGAAACCGGAGACCCTTTAAGATCTCACAGCAGCAACAAATGCCATTTCCCTTTGAATTGATAGCACCCGGTTGCATTTTTTCTTAAGTGATTCTTTAAGAGTGTTGCAGCTTAAAAACCATCTTCAAGAAGGCGCTAGAAAAACCTCTACCCTGGGTCCTGAGTAAAGTGTCCCATGCTCAGAAATTCATTCTTTCAACACATTTTTATTGAGCCCCTGCTATACACCAGGCCGTGCAGATGGTGGGGACAGAAAAAGAAGTTCTTACTTCTCTTAGAGCCTACATTCTAGATGTGAGGATGGTGACAGATGATAAGATTCAACGAATAAAGATAAAATCATTTTATAGATGGTGGTGGCACTCAGTAGCATGGTTACACACTGACCTGCTTCAACTCCCAAAAAAAAAAAAAAAAAAAAAAGGAAGGAATCCAGACCTCTAAGATCCCCTGGGTGAGTGAAGTGGCGAAAGGAACAAAACAGCATCGTTCTCTTTGTAGCAGGAAGTTCACAAGCCAAACACTGGAGTCAGTGCCGCTGGCCCCTTGGAAGGGTGGTGTGGTCTGCAGCTTGTAGGCAAAGACCAAGAAATCAGCTCAGAGCTCTTGTGAAATCAAATGGGCAGGGGTGGAGTCCGCTCGTGGGGAGAACAAATCATTTCCTAGGCTGGTTTTTTCCTTTTTCTTTCTTTCTTTTTTTTTTTTTTAAGGGACCATGGGGAGAGAGGAGAGCTCAGGCAGTCACTAATGCAGTGGTATCTCTTCAGACTTCTTTTTTCTTCCATCTTTGAGTCTTACCCACCAGACTTCTGTTTGCAAAAAGGGCCCTAATCCACTTTTTTTTTTTTTTTTTTTTTTTTTTTTGTCCACACATTGATTTAATAGTATCAAACCCTGAGGTCCTCGTGGTCTGCACCTGGGTTGCTTTTTCCCCTAATGAAGCAAGAGAAGTGGTTTAAGCCCCTGCCGCGTTCCCTATCAAAGCACCACAGTGATTAACTGAGGTCCCCTTATTAGGACCAGGCAGAGGGAAATCCCTTAGTCATGAGCATTGTGAAAAATCCCAGAATGGTGAGTGTTCAATGAAAAGATTACCTTTGGGCACCTGAAAAATAATGGAGGACCTCAATGGAGTAACCATTAAGCCCGTCTACACACGCTAAGTCAGGTGGAGGGTCGAAGTAATTAGCTGGGACATTCAAGCCAGAGAAACTGTTTTGGACCTTCTGCCCTGACTGCGTCGGCACAGATAATTATTCACATCTCTCCAGCGTTTTTCCTGGGGAAGCCATTATAGGTTGTGTCCACACACACAAAGAAACAAGACTTTCAATGTGGCTGGTTAATAAAGGTGGTTTGGTAGGTTTCTGCTTCAGGGATGGGAGGTCCCAAGCTGTAACTTGCTAGCTGTGTGACTCTAAGTCCAGTTGCTTTCTCACTCTTAGCCTCAGTTTCTTCAACTGGAAAATGGGAATGTTAATAGGACCTTCTGCAAACATGGGTGTGAGGCTTAAATGGAACAAACGCCGTCCTCCTAACGCATCACTGGTCATGTAGGAAGCACTCAAGAAATGTTACTTATAGTTCTGGGTTGTTGAATGGACGTGACTCATTCTGGGTGTTTGGAGACATTGTGCATTTAGGCATCATCCAAGGAGGGGACCAGGAATCAAGGAGCTAATGCCTTTATCTCCAGCCCCTGATGCCCTGCTCTGTACCAAAGAATTGGTCTTTGCAGCAGGCCTGTGACAATAGGAACACTGACAGCTGGTTGCTCACTGACAGCTCGTCTCTCCTTTACCCTTGGTCTCCATCAGCCTCTCCTAGTTCGTGTCTCTTTTTTGAACCTCCTTTCTGAGAATCAGCTCTGTCTGGTCGAGGGGTGGGGAGGGGGTGTCCATAGATACTGCTGGAGAAGGGTCAGTCTTTGTCCCACCAGAGGGGACAGTGAGAAAGCAGAGAGTCTCAGGAAATGAAGTCTGGCTGAAGTCACAGATCTTGCCTCTCCCTTGAGAGGAACTGTGTCCCTACAGAGAAAGGATGCCAGGCCAGGTGTCTGGGGCAAAGCCTTCTCCCTCAATCTTATTTCCTGTGCCCGGGGCACGTGGCTTGGACCCAGCGAGCAGTAAGGACGCATCGTTGAAAATAACAGAGCACCCTGGCTTGGGGAGCTGCCGTCTCAGTCACACCCTGGCTCACTCAGCCTGAGGGAGGGAGCGAGGTCTTTGCTTCCGCCTCAGTGTTCTGGACAGGACTCCAGTGCCTGAGCTGTTCACAGAATTGGCAGGAGATTGGCCAGACTGAGAACCAGCTCAGATAACCTGCTGGTAACCTGGGGAGATTCCAGCCTCCTTTTTAGGGCGAGCAATTGCCCATGGGCTAGAGGTGAGCAGTGTCACCGTGGCCACCAGGACGAGGAGCAGGTGCTTTATCTACACCAGCAAGCCAGTATTTCCAGTAAGAGGAGGTACATTTGGTAGCTTTTACCAGGTTCCCAGCTCTTTTCTACACACTGAGCTGGATGACCTCATTCAGTCCTCTCCGTGTTCCTTTGAGAAACACAACAATTGTCCCGTTTACAGAGACCATCTCATGAGTAACTTGGTCAAAGTCACCAAGCTAGAAGATGGCAAAGCCCAACTTCACACCCTGCCAGTCCTCAGCCCGTCCTTTCAGCCACGTCACCGAGAAGATTTCTTTTAAAGTTAGAAAAGAAAATGACACACAAACACACACACACTCTTGACAACCATTGGTGGCAAAAATGCATAATGCTGAAATTTTACAAAATAAGGTGTGCTTTTTAAGGAATTTCTGTTTTATTCCTCAAAACAGCATCTACCTGCAATGGGTACTAGTCTTGTGTAGGTTGTAAGATCTCTTGTTTATTTGATCTAGACACAGTGCTGGGTGCGCGCTTGGATTTTCTGACCCTTGGTGATCATTCCAAACCCCTAGTGGGCTGCAAGGATCTGGTCCTTCCTCCCTACTTAAGAGTATGGCTGGCAAAAAAACCAAAAAAAAACATAGTCCTGTGGATACTTGAAATGTGATGCTTAAAGGTTGCACTGTTGGCATTAGGCAGTGGTGCGTTCTAGGGACCAGAGCTCTGGTCCTCGTTCTGCCTGTTTATTCATTCTGCTTTATCTTGACATGTGTACTATTGAGAAAAAAAAGATTGAACTGATGGCAGCTTTCTACCTCCTAAGGAGTCTAGCAATAGAGAACACAGAACAGGAAACAGCCCTAGAGGTACCCTCTCACACAGGAAAGGGCTCTCATCCAGAGCATCCTACGTGCTTTCTGCTTGAGCTCCTCCAGCAAGGTCTTGACCACCAGAGATGGCCAGTGCCCGGCTGGCCAGTGCCCGGCTGGCCAGTGCCCGGCTGGACTGAGATAGCTGTTTGCACCTCTTTCTGGGGCCCTGTTGTGTTACTCATTCGTCCTGATTCTCTGCCCCAGAACCACCGTGATCAAATTCAGTCCTTCTGCATTGAAGGTCCTTGATTAACTACACGAAGATGATCATTTTCTTCACCATTATCCCTTCCTTTTCCAGGCAAGTTGCCATCTGATTTACTCTCCTTGTAGAAGGCATTTCCAGATAGCCCTGTAAACTCAACATCATTCTTGAAGTTCAATGGCACATCTTTCTAAGTAATAATAGGGCTATAATTTACTCTGAGCTGTTTTCACCTTTCATTATAGCAACTAACAAACTGAAGGCCACTGCAGGTAGGAGAGGGGATTGTTTGGGTCATGACGTAGAGCTTGCCTCATCTTCCCAAACTGCTTTGACAGGTATCGACTTTGACTGGTGTCATTCTCTCTGGGTTGGAACCACATGTTAGTGGTAAGAGTAGGCGTGTTTAAAGGTTGATCATTTCAGCTGTAGCAAAACTCCTACCAACTGCCAAGCAGTAACTCTGCAAAGGAGGCAATCGGTAGCTGAGAAGCATTATTTTGTCAACATGTGCCCTGACCACTGATGCTTAAATTCCTCATACTTTCTGCCATAGGTGAGGAGATCAGGAGGTCGAAAGGGAAAATTGGGGGCGCAGGAGACCCACGTGTGAGTCCAGGCTTCTCTGCCTTCTGGCTCAGATCATGATCAAATAAATTCTTAAATTCTGTGAGTTTTAGTATTCTCAGTCATAAATAGATACGACTAACAGCCCCCCTTTTGCCAGGTGGCTTAAAGAAGGAACTCTTCCTAAAAGTGCTCTGCAAAGTGAAAAACATCATACAAATGTTACATATTAATGTACACGGAGGAGACGTGAAAGGAAAAACACCTTCTTGCTCAAACTAAATTCTAGACCAGGAATAAAGAGGAGAGATTTGGGGCTAGGAATCATTTAGTAACAAGTTAATTATGCAAAATCTAGAAAGCTTTCCAGGTAGCCCCTTAATGTCCCGGAGAGTTTCTTTTACCCACCAGCCATTGCTGCCATCCAGCTATGTACGCAACGATGCTGACTTTCAGACCGTCTCATAAAGTGGCTTCTCCATCTGGTCTCCTTATTCTTCAGCCATCCTGAAATGAGCCCTGGTCACTAGCTTTTTCTCCTTCCTTCCTTCTACAAATTTTTCCTGAATGCCTTTTCTAAGCCAAGTACCAAGTAAGTCACCAGGGAGACAGCCATGGGCAAGACATGACAGTCTGTGGGAGACAGGCATTGCACAAAAATTACTGAATTGCAGTTGCAATCAGTGCTGCCAAGAAAAGAAAATGTTGAGTTCTCAGAGAACCTGTAACAGGAGAATGTAAGGATCATCTTGGGTGTTGCCGATGATTCCAGGAGATAGAGCGCGTTGCCCTCACAATAATTAACTAATCAATGTGCGTTCCGCCCTTTCAACTTTAGGACACATGTTCTCACATGTTTTGTCACTTGATCGGGCTCTTAAATCAGCCCTACAAAGTCCACAGTGTTCTCACCCTGTTCCAGAAATCAAGAAACCCAGGCAAAGTGATGATCCCAAGGTCAACTCGTTCTGTCCCTTACAGAATTTGTGACTCTAAATCCTGGGCTCTTTCCACCCCACTCACTGGCTCACTGGCTTCTCTTTCTTGAGAGTTGACATTTTGGGAAAAGTGATTTTGAGAAAAAAAGATCAGCAGGGAAAAACACTCACCTTTCCTGGGAGACACGTGGGTGGAGAGTCCCGAGGTTGGTCTCAGTCACGTGGCAAGAGGAAGCCCACTGAGATGTGAAAAGACATCCTACATGCTTGGTGTGCGTTGCAGTCTTCACAGTTGCCCACAGAACTGAAAACCCTCTCTGACCCCATAGGTGGACCCTGAAGTCTTACCTGTGTCTAGAGGAACAGGTGTGACCTCTGTCAAAATAAAACACACAGAATATCAGTCACCTTTCCTGTAGGAAACCTAGCTATTCATTGACTTCTCACAGCATCCAGAGCCCCCTCGATTTACATGTGAATTGATCCTCAGAGCCTCCATCTGTTCCCTGCTTCCTGTGTCCTAGGACTCTGTGTGCATTCACCCTTGTATTGACCTGCTGAAATAGGCATCTGTTTGCATCTGCATTGTGCAGATGAGATAACTCAGGCTCAGAGAGATGAAGTAACTTGCCCAAGGTCACACAGCTTGTCAGTTGGAGAGCCAGGATTGGAACCCAGATCTGACTCCAAATTCCATGCTCTCACACACTCTGTTCTACCACTCTCCCTCCCTCAAAACTAAACATAAATTTCATACCTGCTTCCTGCACTTCCCTTCTGGGGTTTCTAGTATTTAAAACCAGGAGAGGCTGCAACAGCCTCGGGCCAGTTTTGAAAGGCTCTGGTACCCTCCCGACTCCCACCCACAGACATCCATCCCCCTCTGGGTTAAGGGTGCCCACCCACCACATCCCCTCCTCTTGAAGAGAGGAAAGGGAAACTGAGAACTCAAGGATTCATTTAGGACCAACCTGCAGCCAAATTACACAAAGACCCCAAGGTACAAGAAGTGACAATGCCCTTAGTTGCTTTTCTAGACTAGTGAGCCCTCGCTAATCGGTTTGGGTTTAGCTACAGTCATTTTTCTCCCTTTTAAAGGGAGAGAGGAAAATGCAAATCTCTCACGGCAGCTCCAGAATCTCAGTCAGTAAAACTTTGCTGTTTCCCTCTCCTCTTCTCCCTCCCTCCCTCCCTCCCTCTTTCTCTTTCTCTCCAAAGAAGTGGTTCTGGCTTGTGGGGGGAAAAATAGCAAACAGACTTTATTTTTTTAGTACCTTTCTGTGTTTCCCGGTCAACTCCATGTGCCAGCATGTTGTCTTAACTCTGACGGTGACACAGCATTGAGCTGTGAATAATTCAACATAAACACCAGCCTCACTTCCATCCTCTTCTTTCCTCCTTAGGTGAAGGCAGCTTCCAAGTATGTGGATGTACCTGTGAGTATTTGAACATTGCTTTTGTGGGGTTTTGGGGTTTGTTTTTTGGTTTTTTTTGGTTTTTTTTTTTTTTTTTTTTGGCTTTCATGGGAATTTTGATGGTGCCGTTTTCATTAGTTCCTGCTAAACTGTATCTTCCTGACTTGAATCACCAGAAGAAAGGAAGCCAAGAATATTTCATGGTACAATTGTTTTGAGACGAGAAGAGGGTATGGTTTCTTTCAACAGGAAAAAAGATCCAATTTGAGGGTAAACCCAGTTCACTTTTCGTTTCCGTCTTTGTTGGTTTCTCTGGTCTATTTCATTCTGTTACCCTTGGGCTCCCCTCCCCTCCTGCGTGCACACCTTGGGAGTAGGGCCTTGAGCTAGAAATTTGCACAAGGGTGCCAGTACTTTTTTTTTTTTTTAAACAAATTCTGAATTTGTTCATTTTTGGGTCGATTCTGCAGTTGTTTTAAGGAAACCTCACAAAACTGCTTATAATTAGTGCAGACCTCATTAATGGAGAGAGCTCTCAAAGTTCACAGATAAAGCACTCAAAGTTGCCCAAAATTTACATTTAAATTGAGGTTAAGTACTACACATGAATGCTGGAGTGTGGGATTACCTGTGATAAATCGGGGATACACTTTAGGCCGACTTTGCTCTGCCTATTAGCAAAATAAAATTGGAGAGATTTAAATATATTCCAATAAAGGGGGAAAGAAAATGATTCTGTTTCTCCATTTCTAACAAAAGAGGTGCGAGTCTCTATTATGAAATATTAAATTTAGAGAGCTTATCTCAACAGCCACCACGGGTCTTGTAGTGAATGTTTCTCATTCTGAACGTGGTTAAGTACCCTCCTTGTTCAAATACTTATTTGTTAAAATTTGTTTTTTTTCTGAAAGGATTTATATTAACATTTAAATTCATTTCCCCAGGAAGCTAAGTGTATAATGGTTTATTGGCTTATTTCTCAAAGGATGGCAAAATGGAAAACTGGAGTGAACTTAGCATTAGAATATATTTTGTTTGTTTAATGAAAGAATGTACAATCAACAATTATGCTTTGAATTTATATAATACTTGTCCTCGGGGGACCTCTGACTCCTTCGCGTAGATAGTCCTTAGAATGGAGAAAAGAAAGAGCGCACATACCTGGAGCAAGGAGAGAAGTTAAGTAATTTATTTTCCCAAGCCCCAAAGTATAAACTTTCATTTCTCAGGGAGCGAACAGCTCAAATACTCTGAACCTGTTTCTCCATCCTTAAAATAGAGGTAATAATACCCACGTCACAGATTCGCTGTGAAGACTTAATCACATACACACGTGGGACATTCTGCACCGTACCTGGTGCTCACTAGGTATTTAAGCAGCAGGAGTAGAGCCTTTGGGTTGAGAGAAGGTCGGGGGTGGGGGGCGAGTCTCTGCTCTATTGCACAGTGTGAGATGGGGGATGAATTTGCTGACATCAACCCTGGTTACACTGGTCTTCAACAATAATAGAAATTGAAATTCTAGCCTCCAACCCAAAGATCTGGTAGCTGAGGTCTGTTTTCTGTTCACCTTAAAGCAGGGGAAATCTCACCAGGGAGGTTTGAACAGGTGGCCAGTAGACAAGACCCAAATACTTGGAAAAAAAGTAACCTGGCAACTGGTAGTATCAACTGAAAGTATTAAGGAAG
This sequence comes from Camelus dromedarius, assembly GCF_036321535.1. Classification (NCBI taxonomy): domain Eukaryota; kingdom Metazoa; phylum Chordata; class Mammalia; order Artiodactyla; family Camelidae; genus Camelus; species Camelus dromedarius. The sequence goes on from NC_087452.1 coordinate 23,773,080, forward strand.
TCAAATAATTTGGGGGAGGGCAAAAAAAAAGTCAGGTCTTGGCAATTTCATTTGGTTCAGCCTAATTCCTACAAGCCAGGTGCAGAGTCATTGTAAAGATGAGAAAAATGGACTCTCCATCAACATGCAGGGGAAAAAAATGAATTAGCCAAGTTTCCTCCCTCTAAGGAGGCACCAGAAAATGATGCAGCACGTCCCCAAAGTGTGGTCCGTTTACCACCCATGATATACAGTATCATCCTAACAGCGACTGCAACCAAACCTTCTAAAGCAGCCACTGTGCACCAGGCACTGTTCTAAGCACTTTATATTTAATCTGCACAACAGTCCCACTTTAAGGATGAAGAAACTGCCGCACAGAGAGGTTCACGTGCTCAGGATCCCACAGTTGGTAAGTGGCAGGGCTGAGACTTAAACACGATGTCATCTGCAAGATGATTTCCATCAGCGCAGAGACAAACATCTTTATCTGGATAATCGAGACATTATTTTACTGAGTATTAGAAAAAAAATACGACTGGAACATCATATGTGTTCTTTCACCATGATTTCACCAAGTAGTATGGCTCAGGACAAAGCTAAACTTCAACTTCATCAAGCTAGTTTTATAGCAAATAATATTATAATAAGTGTTTTACTAAATAAAGAATTTTTTGGAAAATAATAGGACATAACACACAGGTCCTATATGCACATTGTTTACTTCTCAAAATTCTCCTCCTATGAGGGGAGTAATGTTACCATCCTGTTTCACAGCTGAGGAAGCTGAGGCACAGGGAGGTTAAGTGACACGGCCAAGGTCACCTGACAAGTAAGAGGGAGAGTGAAGATTCAAGTGGGAGCAGTTTGATCTGTAGAGCCCGCTGGCACTGGCTTGGAAGAGTCCATCGTGCCCATTTCTTTCCAACTCTGCCTTCAGAGAGGGCACGCTGGTAGCTCAGATTCAGCCATGGAGAGTGTATTTACACCATGGAAATCGGCAGGCACTGCCGATCAAGGTTTGTTGTTTCGTTTTGTTTTTGTTTTTGCTTTGAAGAGTCAGTTCACCAGCTCCCCCGTGACTATCACCTGATGAGTCAGTGGTCCCCAAACCAGAATGTGCGGAGGTGATACCTGGCAAAAGCTTTTTGGTTTGTGTTCTGTTTGTTTGTTTGTTTTTAAATAGAGATTCCCAGGCCTTTGCCTCTAGAGATTTTGACTCAGTCATTCTGGGGTGGAGCCTGGAAATCTCTGTCTAAAAAGCTCTCCACCCAAGTCTGATACATACCGCAAGGTTGGGAACCAGTGGACTAAATCAGTGATTTTTAACCTTGGTTGCATGGAAGCATCTGGGGAGCTTTTACAAGGACTAGTGTGAGGCTGTTTGCCAATTTAAAGCAAAATCTCTGGGGGTGGGAGTCTAGGCATTAGTATTTTTTTTTTAATTGAAGTACAGTCAGTTACAGTGGGTCAGTTTCTGGTGCACAGCACTATGTCTCAGTCATGCATATACATATGTATATTCATTTCCATATTCTTTTTCATTAAAGGTTAATACAAGGTATTGAACATAGTTCCCTGTGCTATACAGAAGAAACTTTTTAAATCTATTTTTATGTGTAGTGGCTAACATTTGTAAATCTCAAACTCCCAAATTTATCCCTTCCCCACCCCTTTTCCCCAGTAACCATAAGATTGTTTATTATGTGTGCAAATCTGTTTCTTTTTTGTAGATGAGTTCATAGTGTCCTTTTTCATTTGTTTGTTTTTTAGATTCCACATATAAGTGATATCCTATGGTATTTTTCTTTCTCTTTCTGGCTCACTTCACTTAGAATGACGATCTCTAGGTCCATCCATGTTGCTGCAAATGGTGTTATTTTATTCTTTTTCGTGGCTGAGTAGTAGTCCATTGTATAAATATACCACAGCTTCTTTATCCAGTCACCTGTCGATGGACATTTAGGTTGCTTCCATGTCTTGGTAATCGTATACAGTGCTGCTGTAGGCATCGGTATTTTTTAAAGGTTCCCATGTCCTCATTTGCAGCCAGGTTTAAGAACCATTGGATAAAATCACCTTTCTGCTTGTTTCTAGCTCCAAAGGCTCTGAGTCCACCTCTGTTACCGTGTAAGGTTTTTGGCGCATGGTCTATTGGTTTATTTAGTTTCTTGTGGGGACTAGTAGTTCGTTACCTCAGAGGTTATCTCTTAATTATCTACACTAGTAGAAAGAAGCACTGATACTAGACATACAAAATATCGCATAATCCCCAAAGCATATCTCTCTGTCTTAGATGTAGTATCCAACCCTTCCGTACAAAGCAGACTTGCATTCCTAATTAGGGCTTGCTTAGGACGCTGGAAATTTGAATTCGTTTTCCTCAAGCTCAGAAATATCCTGAGAGGAACAAGCTCTGATTAAAACGCTCTATGTTTTCCAAGCCACCAAGTGGCTTCCTCACAAATGATGTTTTCCATACATGGATAGAGTTAATCAAACAGAGATTTGTTTATTCGTTGTGTGCTTAATTATTTTCTAAAACCTACATCCTACATCCTACATCCTGTTCCATCAGTCTCTCCAAGCCACATTTAAAATAAACAGCGTAACTGTGAGATATTAAAAGCCATCGCCTAAAGTTGTTCCCATTGTGTGTAGATAGCAATGTGGTATAGAGCTTAATTTATCTCTTAGCCTTGGTTGTTTAGTCAAAACTATTTTCCATCTGTAACTACAAGTCAGCTTGTTGGTCTGTAAACAGTTTTTAACCATTTTGGTTGGAAATCGACTTAGAATGCACTGCACAGCCTTCCCTGCCTTTTAAAATAGGAAGCTGACAGTAATTTAATCTTTTTTTTTTTTTTTTTCTGTGATCAAGGATCACCACTGTGACTGTGTCTTTCCCCAGTGGCCACATAGTGACCCACTCCCCCAAGGGGCTCCTGAGGTCTAGGGGACTCTGCCCTCGATGGCCCCAAACCTCATGCTGCTGGGTGTACATGTCTGGTCTACAGCTTGGCAGCCTTTTCCCTCAAGCTCAGGGCATCAGGAAGAGAGTCAGTGCTCATTTATCAGCACACCTGTTCCCAGTAGGATCCCTCATCCCTCTTCCTGGTCCACCAAAGGCGGGAAAGTAGACTTGTTGGAATTGGACATAAATCTGTTTCAAAAGGAAGATGGTTGTGAGCAGGGACCTGAAGACTCTGAGAAAATTATACACATTTTCATACCAAGACTCCGTCTTTTTTTTTTTTTTTTTTTTGGTGTTGGTTTTTCCAAAGCCCCTTTTTTCTTCTTGGCTCCAAAGTAGATTCCAAAGGTAGGTAAGGCCATGAAGTGATATAATTTTGTGTGTTTGATGGGGGAGGGGGAGAATCATAGCAGCTCGTGTTTGTATAGCAGTTTATGGCTTTAAGGCATTTTCACATCCATTATTTTAGCTGTTGATTATAATCATCCTCGAAGGTAAGTAGGGTACGTCCCATTTTACAGATGGTATAACCAAGGCCCAGGGAAATTGAAATGATTTTCACAAGTTCCAATTTGTGGGGGGATCCAGTAAAAATCCACAGTGTGACTGAGAGGCTTAGACAAGGAAATGGAGCAAAAGCATATTCATTCATGACTTCTTTCCTTCAGTAAAAATTTACTGAGCACCTACTCTGTGCCAGGCATCATTTACGTGCCAAGGATACAATTGAAAATAGATCAAATAGACTCCCTGTGTTCATGGAGCTTATGTTCTCGTGAGAGAAGACAAAAACCAAACCAATAAATATATAGTACAATGTTGGATATTGGTACGTGCTCTGAAGAAAAATAAAAGTCAAAAGATGGAGAACCATGGAGTTTTGTTTTATTTTTTTAACTATCTGGGTAAGCTGAACCACACTGATTTTTTTTTTTTTTTCCGGTCAAGTTTTTTGAAATTTAAATGCCCCTTTAAGGACAGTAATTTAGTGAGAAGAGAAGGAGAGGTGAAAATAATGGTTACTGAAGAGCACGGTTAGCAACAGATCTGCTGAATTTGGCTTTGAATCTTAGCTCTAAGATGGCTGCGTGTGTCCAGGAAAAGGCTGTATCTGCCACTAGCATCAGGGAAGAAATGCAAACAGTAATAAGAAGTTTCTCAAGTGCCCCAGGTAGGGGTCCCCATCCCCACTGAGGATGCCTTTCCACGCAGGGCTGCCAAAGGGAGAGAAGGAGAGAGGTGCCAGTTGAGAACTGATAGCTGTCACTTCCATCTCATTGGAGAACCTCTATTGTTTCGTATCATGAAACTGCAACAATTATAGGACCATCACACAACCTGCTCAATCCATTTGCTGAAAATTGCTTGAAAACGTAACAGTTGACTACTGTGGCTTTGGGTTGTCCTCATTGTTTTTCAAATTAATACCTTGTCATTGTTCCAGCAGGTGTTAAGAAATGTTACTAGCACCCTAGGGGCCAAGCATTGGCCCTTTGCTTGATAATTGTTTGCTTTGTATCAGGAAAGAAAAAAAAAAAAAAAAAACACAGTCCTACTGTTTCCAAACCTCCCTCATTTTCACCCTGGAAATTACACAGAAGTGTTAACTAACTTCAATTTGCAGTGCCTGACAGTCACGTCTTGTAGAGAAATGATACTTTGTGATCTAAGGTAAATCACAGTAATGAAAACTCATCTTTTTAGTTATTAGCAAACATACATCTCTACTGTGGAAATTTAATGGGTGTATGGCAGCTCTCCTAATGACCCGTATTACAGTGTTTTAATAGGTTTCTTTGGAGGTAACTTTGATTGCAACATCTCAAGCAGTGTACATTGTTAGTTTCTTTATTTTTTTTTTCCTTACAATAAATCATTTTGTAACTACTGGATGAACCACCTGCTTACCTCTCCAGAAAATCTCATTTATTTAAAAGTCAAATTCTTCCCCCTCCCCATGTTTTTTTAATCCTTGGACTATGAGGCTGTACTGGGAAGCAGTGACAACTAGTTGAATGTCTCCTCTGAGGAAACTGATTAGGAAATTAGGAAATACTCATTATATACTCAAGTTAAAGTACCCCCAAGACTATGACTTGGGTCAGAGGGGGTATCGGTTAAAAGACAGTTTCTTTACTTGGCACTTTCTCAGTTTTTCAAAGAGGGGATCAGGGAAGGCTGTCAACTTTCTAATGTTACGTTAAGATCAGAGAGTAGAAGACGGAGTATGTTTGAGTATTTTGCAATGGAGGTTTCAATCCAGAGAAAAACCAGAGAAATATCTCTGAGTTATCCAGTGAAGATTTATCCATTAGAGTATCTTCGGTGGAAAAAAAATTAATAGTAGGAAAAAAAATACCTATAAACACCTGTAATCCCAACTCCCTTCTTAGCCAGGCTGGATTTCTGGAAAGAGCAGGAGGTTGGAGTTACCAGTTCCTGGACTCTCCGGCCAGGCTGTGGGTAGCAATATCGTGTGCTGTGGTTAGCTCTCAGCTCCTGCAGAGAGCCTGAAACTCCGGCAAGTGCTGTGCGGGGATGGTGGGCTGAGGCACGGGGTGTCAAACTGCACGGGGAGGCGAAGAAGAGCCACTGTCTGAGAATTCCATTTTCATGTTTTCCTGTCTCTTTACAGAAACCCGGGATGGACGTGGCCGATGCCTATGTGACTTTCGTCCGCCACTCTCAGGATGTCCTTCGTGATAAGGTCAATGAGGAGATGTATATAGAAAGGTTATTTGATGTAAGTAAATGCCTTCTCCTCCTTGAAAGCCAAGGAGGAGACCCTCCAAAATGTGACAAAATAAGAGACAGGAGGATAAGTCACATTTTGAGAAAATGGATCGGTCCCGATGCAAGCAAAACCTTTTCCTCGCCCTCTGCCTTAGGCTCTTCTCTGTCGTGTGTCTGTTCCGAACCCACCCTGGCGTGGCCCTGTCTCAGTCCCAATCTGTGTGATACATAGGACGGCGCACAGCCTCGCAGCAGCCAGGCTCGCTTCTGCTAGAAGCTTGTGAAGCAGCTTCCTCTCACTGGCAAAGACCTTCCTTGGTCATGGTTCTCCTCCTTGCAATCTGGCCTCGCTTTAGGGAGATGTTCCCTGTTGTCTGGGAGGCTGGGACCAGCCCCCTCTCCTGAGGGTGGGACCTCCTTGCCACCAGCTGGGGTGTGGAGCTGTGCAGTAAATGTTGCACTGTTACCACTTCCAAGACGAATCGGTTTCTGGAAGACGAGAAATCCTTAGTTAGCCCTGGGTTTTGGCAAATCCTTTATGATCGTTCCTTGGTCATTTGCAGTTCTAAATTGAGGTGCCCCTCACCCTATTCCACCCACTTGAGAATTTGGGAGAAGAAGCAGGTGTACAAACAGCAGATCCAGCAGGCTGCCAGAGCCAGACCGAACTGCAGAAAAAGCAGGTTTCTGAGGGTTAATAGTTACCAAGCAATCTTATTTCCACTGGGACGACATCTGTACTTCCAAAGCAAGCCACTGAGGCAAAAGAGCAAAAAAAAAAAAAGGAATCTGCTTCGGTCTCCTTCAGGCCAAAGCAGATGGGACTGCCTAATTTAGCCAGAGATTCTGTTGCAAGTGTCCAGCGTAGACCCGGCCCGAGTTTGCCAGTGTAGACCCGGCCAGAGTGCATGGACGCGGACGTATTTGTCTCCGTGTGGCTCTGAATGTACAGCCTACTTCTGTCTCGTGCAGCGTGAGCATCTCCTGTCCAAGTTTCTGTATTTTTAGTGCCAGCCCGAACATTAATGTTTTGGTCTACTATGGAATCCGTGTTTCTATAATTTTTCTGTGATTGTGTTCAGCAATTTACATTGAGTTTGTGTGTGTGTGTGTGTGTGTGTGTGTGTGTGTGTGTGTTTGTTCCGTGGCTCAGTGAGCTCATTGTTGGCACCGCTTAAGAATCTGCAGCTCCTGACTTTTATCTGCTTTGTCTTCCAGCTCATTTGCTTTCCTCGTGTGTTGAAAAGGCTCCTGTCTTTTTTTTTTTCCCCTCCCCCCTTTTCCAATCATCCCCTCTCTGTGCTCAATACCGCTGTCCCCTCTGCATCACCTTTTTTCGAGAAGACCCTTCTTACTTTTGAATTCCCACCCGTCCTCTCTCGGATTAAAATGGAACTTATCTCTCATGTCAAATGTTTTATCACATTATATCAAGTGGCATGAATTAGAATCAAATAATCTTCCTGTGTACATCTTCTAGCATGGCCCACATCCACTGAGAATGCCTCATACATGCATAAAGCTCACCGGCGGGTCCTCTCCCTTCTCTGCATGCGTGCCTTTTTGAAAGTACCGAGCCTAGAATGTCTGGGGCGCAATCACCCAGCCAATAGGCATTGAAAGCCGGCAGGCAGCCCCCTCGGGTCTGCAGGGTGGAGCGTGGACGCTCTGCCCATCTCCGCTGAATGAAATTCCAAGCCACAAATTTTCGAGAAGCCTGTGGGTTGTTCTTTTCAATGCCTAGGTTGCCTTCTTTTTTTTTTTTTTTTTTCCCTTTGATCGGTATCTTCTGATTCTCAATTTTGTGTGGCCCTCGCGTGCATATGCGTGCGTGCTCCTGTGTGAGCGTGTGTGTGAGTAACCCCGTGCTCTCGAAAACTTCTCGAACATCTAGTCCTGAATTTGACATTTAATCTGCAGTGAAGCCTGTGGCTTCATTGACAAATAACCCACCCTTCCCTCTTTATTTTTTTTTTAATGAGAAGTACAAGGGGGAATTTTTTTTTTTTTTTTTAAGGTAGCTTGGTTGAAGGCAGCAAGGCAAATTGTCCTTTCCTGGGGTAATTTTAAAGGCAAAGTACAACAGAGTCTTTATTTTAAAAAGTAAGAGTGTAGCCTTGGCTAGCACAGATGGTGAAACTGGACTTGCCTGACTGTTGAAGAACACACGCAAATTCAAGCCCTCTGGTCATTTCTGTGAATTCATAATGAAAAGAAACATCACCAAGAAGATGTTTTTCAGGATGCAAATTATGTTTAGGGTCACTTAAAAATTCACAAGAATGTCAAGTCCCTTGTGGAGTAACACTGACCCGCATAAAGTGGCTTCAGTAACGTTATAGGAATCCCCACAATTTAGTCTCGTATTGTCCCAATGATGTTTTTCCCAGGGGAGTCTTAATTACGCTCCCCTGAGTATCGGATTTTAAAACTTAACCATTGCAATCATGCACTGAACCTCACTCCCCTGCCCCTGGTGGGAAAAAAATCTTTCAGTAGCTTATTTAGACATAATGAATTTCTTTGCCATTTACTTCCTTTCTTCCCAAATAACCTGCTCCCCTAATTTACAGAATATTGGTGCTAGGCAACCTAACTGATGCAGTGCAAAAGAAGTTCTTGAATCTGTCATGGATTTAAAACATTTGTCATTCGAAAAAACCCAAAGCTTCTCAAAAAGCTTCATTACCATGCAGCCCCAGTAATTTAATTCAGTACTTACTGTTTTTCTATAATCTAGCGGCAAAACATCAGATTACCAACATGTTTGATTATTTTCGGCTTCTGTTTCCTCAAGCATGGTGTTTATTTCTTTGCATATTACGCTCTGCAAGGGACTCTTGTCCACCAAGCGAAACAAGGGAATCGGAATATTAAGGCGAAAAGGTTCTGTGAAGCCTCCCACCCTAAATTTCTTGCTAGGATGAGCTGATCCTTTCAGTTCCATTCCTAATGACAGTGGTCCCCGGGCAGGTTCCTAAACAATTGGCAGAAAGCTAATGAGAAAAACTTGTTGATCTGAGAGGTTCCTCTTCCAAATTGTTGCATTTTGATAAATGGCAAAAATGAATAATAGAAAATTAGCATTCTGAAGGAGGAAAAAAAAATACATATTCTCTCCGAGATTGTTTGCTGTCTGGGGGTTGTTGATTTTTGACTGTTGTGTCATTCCCTGGTTTTTAGTTCCTGCTGGCATCTGTCACTCAGAGGCATGTTCTTGGAGTTCCTGTTGTGTTTTTAGCTGTGTTTCAAAGTCGAAGTTTTATTTACCTGATAAGTCCTTTGAGTTCTTGCTGTTCGGGGTTGTTCCCACTTTGTGCCTTTCTGAGTGTACCTTGTAGAAAAGGCTGGGTGGCATGAGTGTGTGTTTGTATCTAAGAATATTTGGGCTAATAGATGGTCATTTAATGAGCACATCTTTGGTGAAAACCAGGCCACTATCTCAGTGTGCGCACGCTCGCTCGCTCGCTCTCTCTGTCTGAGCTGGTTTTTCCTTTGCCTCGTCATTATACTTCTGGCTGGAATTGGGTACTTGTGGGAGATTATCGGCATAGCATTTGGGGTTCTATATTTAATGTTCTGCATTTTTATCTATTTTATTATGTAACTTAAGAGCAGCTTTCCAAATTCATCTTCACCAAATTTTTTTTTTTTAAGCAGGCATTTTTCTAGGTTGGTTGAAGAAATCCGTCAGATATAACATTGCCTCACCAGATCTTTTTCATGCACTGAAAGTTCCCCTGTTTATTAATCATTGATTTACATAGTCCTTCTATAAAATGCTAGCAACTTTTGAAGTCATGCATTTAAGAAAAAGATAAATGGTCCCAAATTCAGTGTTGCCTGGAAAAGAATCCTCAAACTGCTTTTCCTGGTATTTCAGGTAGGCAGCTGTACATTTTTTCATCTGTGTTTTTGTAATTTTTTTTTCCTAAAAAATGACATGCCATTGTAAACTGGTTTCATTTGCTGCAAAATAACAGTTTATAATGATTGGAAACAAAAGAGTCGGAGGTTTAGAGCAAAGGAGTGTTCCAATGTGTACCATAACAATGAATTTAAATTATATTAAAGATGCTGAATTTTTAAAAGAGAATCCTATTGCTGTTAGATTCAAGTGGGAACTTGGCCACTTCGAAAATTATTGCTGACTTTTAAGAGAAAACATAAAATATGGAGATGAAATAATCTCCATATTCCAAGAGCAGCAGCCCAAGAAATAACTCGAAGACAGTGGTTTAAAGCTTGAGTGTCCGTAAATCATGCAGATGGCTTTTCCCCCTTTCTCCGGTGATTAATTCACCATCTTCCCCGAAACAAAAACACGCTTTTTGAAATTAGAGATCAGATCATCAAGAGAAGCACCTAAGATTTCAAGGTCTAAACAAAAATTAATTTATTTTCTTTCCTCCTTGTACTTCTTGAAGACACAGACTGAGAAGAAAATCGGGATTAAAAGCGATGTGCTTAGGATGAATTCATCTGCTTAAACCTCACAGGCTCGGAGGATGAGTGATTAAAAAGCCATCTCGAACTTGGATGGCATCCACGTTGCGGGTAATACCGCGTCCGCGGGCCCCCCGTGTCACTGTGAACCAGGCCCGGGGAACATTTGACGGGAGATGATACATGGATTATATAGGTCACTTATACACTTAATCTGCCTTCTGGGGGATTAAGTATTTGCAGATTGACTCTGCATTTGGCTTCTCCGTGGCAGTTATCAGATCAGGAAAGGGCCCCTCACCAAACCGCCTCGTAAGCACTTAATCAGGCAGCCTGGTCAGGTCCTGATGGGGCTGCCTGCTCTGTAGTCCCCTGCCTGGCACAGATTTTAATTTGCTGTTCCATTATCGAATCATATATTTGTCCACTTTATATGTCAGCACAATAACTGAGTGTGAGTATGTCCCTTTAATTTGAAAAATGAAACCTCTGCCCGTTAGAATATATTTGCTGTCCTTCCACGTGAAGCGTCCGATAAGCTTATTTTTAATAACCTGATTAAATTACAGAAGCGTTACCCATGTCAACACATCTCAATCAAAGTAGGAGCCGTCTTGCTCAAGGAAGTAAGTACGGAAGAAAAGGCAACAAGGAATACGTGATGTTTTAGGTGATAACCTTGTGAGGCAGATCGCTTCTGTCCAGGTGAGGGAAACCACTTCCAAAGGCACAAAACTGCTTCCGAAAGTGCAAAAGTGGGGAAAGGCACACAAGATTCACCAGCAGGATACAGGTTGCGGGTCTCAGGGCGGTGGGGGGTGGGGGGGATTCTAGACAATCAAGGCATATGGCATTCAAGACACTGAGACACTGAGTTGCGTCCTCCGTAAGCACTAAGCAGGGTTGCCTGCCCCTTACTGGGAGCGCTTGTGTGGTTTGCACCGGCCTTGCTTCCGGAGCCTTCAGACTTCACCCTTGATCCTTACGAGCTGGGTGACCTTGGACAAGGTATTTAATCTCTCGGAGCTTCAGCTGATTCAGCCACATAACAGAGATGGTCATAAGCAGAACCTTCTCGTGGAGCCGAGATGAGGGTGGAGGTGCCGTGGGCTACTGCAAACATCGGGCTCTGAGGAGGCGTTTGGTAAGTGGTCGCCGTCGCCGCTGCCACCACCACCATCACCATCATCACTTTGTCATCATCATCCTCATCACTGCAATGGAAAGGCTTTTTTTCCCCAGGCATCATTTTTTTTTCTTGTTAAACAAAACTCTGTCCCCGTTCCAAGGTGTTGTAAGACTCTCCCCATCACTTTCAGACATTAACCCCAAGCTTGCTTAGAATTACGTGATGTACAGCAGCCTGGTACCTTTTTACGTTCGGTGATAAGTAGTTCTGAAACAGGCAGAAGAGCAGTGGTCAGGACTGAGGCTTTGGTGTAGGCCAGACAGGAGAAGGAATCCTGGGTTTGCCACTTCTGAGCTGTTTAACTTCAGGTGAATGACTTAACCTCTCTGAGCCTCAATTTCCTCAGCTGTAAAGAAGGTGACTTCTTACAGTTGTTGGAGGGCTAAATACCATAATGGATGTTGACGGGCATAGTTAAAAATTCAGCAAGTCTTTTATCATATCGTCATCATCATCTTGTTGAACTCTGTTCCTTGCCGTGATTTTGAAATGACCTAGCCCTGTGCCCTCAACAAAACCACAGTGCCCTGGAAAAGAAATCAGAATTGACCTTCTAAACGTGAAGAATATTTGGGAGGGATGGGGAGGAGTAGTTAATACCTTTTATTATCACAGATGAAATAAATGTACACTGTAGACATTTAGAAAATACAGCTAAGCAAAAATAAGAAAGTCTTACGTTCCCAGCACGAAGAGATTATTGCTTGAGTGTTTATTCTTTGGATCTTTTTCTATGTGCTTATGTGCAGTATGTACTTTTAACCAAAATAAGTGAGCAAAAAAAAAATTGCTGTTCGTAAGTTAGTGATCTTTATTTTCTGTGCCAGCAAGTGTTCATCTAATACCCTGTCCACATTCCAAATTTCCCACTTGACCCCAAAATACTCCGTGCAGTTGGTCTGGGCAACCCAGGCTCCGAGGCCGAGCCGTGCATTTTATGTGGCTGCGATGTACTTTGAATGTGTCTTTACCAGCACTGGCCCTTTTTTCGTGATCCTGACTTGTTAAAGGGACCGCCGTGCCAATTGTTCTGCAGACTGGAGGAGTTTATTACTATCTAAACATAGAACTGATTTGAGAAGAAAAAAAAAATTATATCAAGCTGAATTCAACCAAGTAGCTCTTTTAGGCATAATTAGTAACTCAGCATAATTCAACCAGAGCTTTTTAAAGCTGTTCTCTGTGCGTAAGGAGAATTTCTAAAGCTAGTTAAAAAAAACAACAACAACAACAAACAAAGATAACGACCAACAAGAAATCCAGAGGCCAGGGTGGAAGTTGGCTGTGTGAGGAGCCACAGGGATTTTATTTCCTGTATTAAGGCACGATGTCTGAGCTGGGTGGGTAAATCTGAAGTCCTGGGCTGGTATTCCTTTTTCTTTTTCTTTTTCTTTTTTTTTTAATAGACTTTATTCTTTTAGAGCAGTTTCAGGTTCACAACAGAATTGGGCAGAAAATACAGAGAGTTCGCACATAGCCCTCCCCACCCACACATATATACTCCCCTACCCTCAACATCCCTCGTCAGTGTGGCGTATTTGGTACAATCGATGAACCGACATGGGCGCATTATTATCAACCAAAGTCCATAGTTTACATTAGGGTTCACTCTCGATGTTGTACATTCTCTGGGTTTTGACAAATGCATAGTGACATGTAGCCACCACTATAGTATCATACAGAATAATTTCATTGCCCTAAAAACCCCTTGGGCTCCATCTATTCATTCCTCCCTCCCTCCCTCTCCCCAAACTCCTGCAAACCACGGTCTTTTTATTGTTTCTATAGCTGGTCTAGTATGTCTTATCTCACTGTAACTGCTTTGGGAACTTCCTGGACTAGGAAATTTGACCCTGCCCACCCCACCCCACTCCACCCTCCCCTCCCTTAGATCATTAGGAAGGTTTCTTGGTTGATTCTGCTAGGATTTTCCCTGCAGTCATCAATCCGAAATTAAGCCCTTTAAGTCAGTCTAATGCTGCGTTTTCAGTACTTTTCAGACCAAACTTTAATTAAACTATGGCCTCGTCCCTGTCATCCTCCACCAGGAGGCAAAAAGAACGTGTTCTCCAGGCTGCTAGGCTAGCCTTCAGAACCTGTGTGATTTTATATATATATATATATAGGAAAACAAATACAGGAAATATATACAGGAAAGCCAATCCGAAATGTACCAGGAGAGGCTGTTCGCAAAGGAGAGACAATCGGTTTTTTTTTTCCACCTGATTTTGAATCCCAAAGCAAATTCTGACCATTAAGCCATGACCTGGGCCATCCGTTAGGACTGTAGAGGGGTCCTTCCCCAAGGAAGATATGGAAACTGGACACAGAGTGAGAGGAAGATGAGATATGGAAGACCTGCCCTTCTCACCCTGATTTATAACATGAGAAGAAATACGTACACCCAGATATCACACACACACACACACACACACATGCAGGCACATATGATTAGGGCTTTGGTTCTTGGATGTGAACCTTGGACTCGGGACCTTTCCAGTGCCCCTTAAAAACCCAGTGTCTTCATGACCTCCCTATTTCCCATCATCCACGTCTGCTTTGAGCAGATTTGCTCTTTCCTTCCCTATTAACATGAAGAAGATTTAGTACTGCCCTTGTTGGGATATTCGAAATTTTAACAAAATATTAAGCCGGAAGAGCAAGGCGTGAATAATAGAAGGTTCTGATCGTTGACATGGCAGAAAGCAAGCTCTAATCGGATGGGAGGGGATGGAAAGTCGCGTGTTTGAGGCTTCTGATGCCCTACTGCAATGAACCTCATATTCACATGTGACTCCTGTCTTGCCCCATGGCCGTCACAATAAGTAAATGGTAACAACTGATTTGTTTGCTTTTGGAGTCTTGGAAACACGGTTCTATTCCACATGGACACGGGAAGGCTTCTTTCTGTCCATGCCTGGGCGATTTGCGGTTACGGCCATCGTACGTGCAGAAAGGATAAGGGGACATTAATAGATTTGGATTATTTGAACTAATTGTATCAGATGGGTTATTACCAGCCAGAAGGAAGGGTTTATTTTTTTGTTAGCATCATCCTTACAGATTTCTGTCTCAGGGAACATGTCTTCAAGCAGTCCTTTCTAATGTAGCTGCTGCTTCTAAAGCCATTCATAGAAATAGGTCTCATCTCCTTTCAGGCGAACTTTGCATAAAACCAGTCTTGAATTTTCTCTGGAGCTTGTGTGTGACGAAGAGTTTTGCTAAGAGTCTCTATCAGAACAGCTTTCTGTGTTCCAGGAGACATTTGGTGAACGCAGTTAATTTGTTTTCTTTCCCAGCGGAGAATGTTCCAATAATCATTCTAAGAAGCCAGGCTGATTGCTCTGTTACATTAAGGTCACAGTATCCTTACTGACACGACCCGCCCAGTACTTTTGTGTCTTAGAAAAGATTTGTTATTTTCTTGTGGCAGACTTACAGCATGGGGGGCAGTAAGTGACAGACACATATACATGCATGCGCGCGCGCACACACACACACACACACACACACACACACACACACACCAGCCACGGCACATTTGTGGAACAAATATTATCGCACTGTGTTGCAAGGTACGAGATGTACTAAATCGTCAAATACTTCCCATTAATTAACCAAATAATGGTTTTCCTCCTTGCCAGGCCTTGTAGAGGCTACTATCAAAAAATTTCACTGTCTATACCTAAAGTCATAATCATCTGGCCCAAAACTTTTTAACGAATGCATTTAAAATATCATCTAGGTTCTTATTCAGAATGTGGTCCCAGGACATTTGGCATCAGCCTCCCCTGGGAGTTGATAAGAGGTACAGAATCTCAGCCCTGACCCCGGCCGAAATGAATCTGAGTCTACATTTTAACAAGATCCTCTGTTGATTCAAAGGCACATTAAAGTTTGAGAAGCTCTGGATGAGATCAGTGGCTTTCTCATTTGCCCAAGATTCACAGTAAGAAGCAAAGTTTGCACTGCAACTCAGTACATACATATGTGTACACACACGCACACACACACGCATGCACCCAAAACAAAAGTTTACGGAACAATATTTACGCTCTGTCTGTTGCAACCTGATGTGTTCTGTTCCATCTCTCACAGATCTTGGTGGTAACCAGGGAAATGACTTTATTGCCCACTGTAGAATGTGTAGGTTGTAATAGGGAGGTGGGCAAGATCGCTACTGTTTGAGATGCACTGATCTGGATGAACCAGAAGAGAGGTTAATGCTCCAGGTACACAAGGGAGCTCTACCCCTTCGCACGTCGCGTGTCCCTCTGCCGCCGCCACCACACGCACTTGAGCATGCGCAGCAACAATAACAAAGTGTCCACTTGTCAACCCCGGAGTTAGCTTGGAGCTGTGCCCATCTTGGGAGTAGATTATGTCTGGGGGCTTCATGTCGTGACAGAACCAGCTTGTGAGACATCCAAGACTCTTTCCCCCTCACTGTCCCTCCCCAGAGCAGTCCCCCTCCTGCAGAGGGGCTGGAGTAGTGTGTTAGATCAGCCGTGCGGATTCCCGCTTTGGCTTCCCTCGACTGCTTTGCTTCGCTTTGCTTTTTTTTTTTTTTAATCGAAGTGTAGTCAGTTTACAATCCTGCATCCATTTCTGGTGCACAGCATAATATTTCAGTCATGCATATACATCCCTATATTCATTTTCCTATTCTTTTTCATTATAGATTACTACAAGATATTGAATGTAGCTCCCTGGGTTTTTTTTTTTTTTTTTTTATGCTTTGCTTTTTATAATTCTACCCGGACCTTGGTTTAAAAAAAAAAAAAAAAAGTTGCTTCTACCAGGTGGCTACAAGTTATTTTTGAGTGTCCAAAAACCTGAAAAGAAGGCTCAACATGAATACTTCATTCATTCCCAATTCCCAGTTCAGAAGAGAACAGTTAACAGCCTCCTGTTCTGTTAAACTCCTGCCGAGTTAACGAAAAATCCAGTTAATGGAGTCTAGCGACTCGCCACCAGTTCAAATATCCCCGTGTCAGAAGGCTTATAGCTGAGAGTGTCACTTCCCACATTGGATTGCCCCTCGCCTGCCTTTGGCAAAATTTTCCCTCTGACCATCCCTGGACTGATGCCCGTTGTCCCAGCAAACCTCCAGGTCTTGCCCAGGATGGGATTTTTATTAATTACCAGATCTCCATGCCAACCAGGATAGAAAAGCCCCTCTCATTTTTTTGTGTAAAGAAATTTTTTTTTTTTGAAAAGAACAAATGCTTTGCAGAGTAAGCAAAGTTAAATTCATGAGTTTTCATGTGAAATTCTGTCCATGTTTTCCTTCCTCTTGCCTTTTCTTTAAATTTTAAGAAGTTTCTATGCAACTGTTAAAGGCTGTACTCCATTCACAGTTATTACAAAATGCTGGTTATATTCACCGTGTTGCCTCATACATCCTTGAGCTTCTTACACCCCTTTTAAGGAAGAGAACCATCACTTCTTTTTGTTCAGAAAATGCATTATTTGGCCTAGGAAACCATCCTGTTAAAGAGAAAAGACGCAGCTGTTAGGTTCCTTGCTTGTCTGGGAGTTCAGTGTTTTTCACCCAGAGGTCCCCCCAGACATTCAGCAATGTCTGGGGACATTTTTGGTTGTCTCAGATGGAAAGGTGCTATTAGCATCGAGTGAGCAGAAGCCAGGCAGACTGCTAAAGATCCTTCGATGCACGGGACAGTCCCTGCAAAAAAGAATTATCCAGCTCAAAATGGCAATAGTTTAAAAATCCTTTGTCTTTAATGATAATCACCTATTTGAGTTTAAATTTTGGGATAAATCATGAGCTTCGTCTGTGGCTCGTTCTCTCATCGAGGAATTTCAATGACTATCTCCAAAGAATGTTCTACTTGGCAGATTTATCAGAAACTAGTCTCAGAAATCCCTTTGACAAGCTTCATTCAAAGACATATTTTTAGGGTCTAGAAAATAAAAACCAAAGAATCATTAACACCTACCTTTCTCAGCTTGAACTTAACACTCATTCACGTGTAGTTCCCTTGAAACTTAAGTATTGCAATAGAAACTCCAATCTTGTCGGTTAAATGAGTAAGAACAGCTTCCTTCTACAAAAAAAAAGTGCCTTTTGGAGTCTTTAAGGAACTGGATCTTTTACATCACGCAGGCATTGAGAGCACGGGGTTTGCAGTAAGACATCCCCGAGGTCAGTTTCTGGGTCTCACTAGCTGTGTGCCTTTTGGGTAACTTACTTAGCCTTACCAAGCCTCAACTTCCCCCTCTGTAAAAATGAAGATTAAAAACGGGATGTAGCTCTTTGGGTTAGCAGGACTAAATGAGGTAATGCGTAAACCATAGTAATGGTTGGCACATAGAAACGACTGCACAAATGTCCCTCCTTGATGTTGTCATCTCCATCGGCAGCGGTGGTAACGCGCAAAGCCAGCGCACATCTTTGCCTAACGCTAAGGCAGGCTCTGCCCATGGAGAGAAGAAAAGTAGTGACACGTTCCGCGTGGACGGGAGTTTGAAAAGCCAGAGATGGAAATGGTCAGAGGATGTCGTTGCGAGGAGCAAAGAGCCCAGGTGTGCCGCAGGATCCCTAAAGAAAGTCTGTCTGAAAGACGAGCAAGTTCCCCATGGGACGGAGTCTCCGAGGTAGCGGTTCAGAAGAGGCAGCCCAGATCTACTGATCCAGGCAGCCCAGCTTGAACTGGGATCTAAGGAGGAGAAAGAGATAGGAGTCTATGCTCAGGCACTATGCAGGGAGACATCATTGCTTCCTCCGGGAGCATCCTTGACTCACCACCTCTGTAGCTTCATCAGCACTGGCATGACTTTTCTTTGGAGGGGAACTTTCAGAACTTAAACCTGGGTTATGATGACTCTAATCTATGCGTCTGCGTGTTTGCTTCGTAGGCATTTAGCAGCCCCACAATCTGCGGGCTAACTTCTTTTTATAGGAATAGATACTGTTCTGTCTTTTAACATGTGCTTCTGAACCAGGGGTGTGTATCAGAATTACTTAGGTATTTTTTTAATCCATAGTTTAGTCATACTTTTTAAGTTTTTAACCTAATGTGCTTTTCCTGTTCCGGGTTCCTATCTATACTAACTCGTTATATTGAGTTGTGTATCACAATAGGTTCTTCTTTGATAACCTTTGCCATTTTGAGGACTCGTGGTCAGATATGTCGCAGGTACCCCTCTGTTGATAAATTGTCGGTTGTTTCCATCATAATTAGTTTGGGGTTTGGGGTTATGTGTTTTTTGTTGTTTTTTTTTTTTTTTTTGAAAATATATTCATCCCAGCTGTATGCCACAGATTCTGAGTTAGTAGATCTAAGATAGAGCTCAAGCTTCTGTATTTTTAAAACAAGTCCAAGGGCTTAATCCGATCAAGAACTGTTGATTTAGAGCAGTGTTTCTCCACTGTGGGTGATTTTTGTCTCCTCAGAGTTTATGTGGAAATGTCTGGGGACATTTTTGACAGTCTCGACTCAGGGAGGGTGGGGAGGGGCGCTACTAACATCTGATGGATAGATGGTAAACATTACCCTGCACATGACAGCCCCCCCCCAACAAAGAATTATCTGGCCCAAAATGTCAACAGTGGTAAGGATGATAAAGCCTGATTTAGGGGATAAAAGATACTGAAAGAGAGGGTGGGTAGTTCAAGTGGTAGAGTGCATGCTTAGCATACACAAGGTCCTGGGTTCAACCCCCAGTACCTCCTCTAAAAAATAAAATAAGTAAACCTAACTACCTCCCCACCTAAAAAAAATTTTTTTTTAGTTCTACCAAAAAAAAAAAAGATAACTGAAAAGATACTGAAAGACATGTTAAGTTCTCTTATTTCTATTAATATCTTCCCTATGTTGTGTCCTCTAAAACAACTTAATAATCTTATTTTTTTTTTAGTCTATAGCAACCGTATGAGGAGACAGGAGATGTTACTGTTACTTTCATTTTTAAGACAGGCACCTAAGGTCCAAAAAGAGCTTGCCCAGGACCCCAAAGGGACCCCATCCCTTGAAACTATGGTTTTTCCATCCCCGCCCCCAAGAGCAGTGATGGTACCTATCTTATTTCCCATTGCATCTGCCGTGTTCTGGCTTGTGTAAACCCTCAGTAGCTTTGTGTTAAGTAGGCATTGATGAATCCCCAGCCCATCTTGTGGACCACGTCAAGGATTTTGTCTGTTTCCAATTCTAACTCAAAGATAGTCATTAAATCCTTTAAGTATCTCACTATGGGTTTTTGCGATTGTCACTTGATTTTTTTTTTCAGAAGCCTTGAACATGCAGTGTTCTGGTTAATTTCATGGGGAATGAATTGTTTTGGCCCATTTGATTTTTTTTTTTTTTTGGTTAATCTGAAGATGAATTGGAAAATCTTTTCTCTTTCAACCCCTGCTGTTGGAATAGTTTCTAAAATGTCTGAGTTCTATTTTTTGCCTTAACTGAGCATTTGAAACAGAATCTGATTCTCTGGGGCAAGATCTTTCAGGGCGCTGGCTTTACCGTGCTTAACCCCAAGTGACACTGTCCAGTCATGAAGAGGTAAAAGGAGTGACTTTTCTGGGATTGCACTATTCATAACTTCCCTGGACTCCAAACACAGTGCTCCTCTCCCACCCTGTGCCTTAGGAAGATGAGGCTGAGATGTTTATTAGCCCAAAACTCATTCTGAAAGCTACTCTTTGATTCAGTCCCAAAGAGGACTTTTAGAGGGAGGGAAAAGGACAGCTTTCTCCTAAAAGGCAAGGACCAACAGGGCGAAAGATTCCCATTGATTGAGGGGTTTGATAAATGGCTGTTTAACAATAATGGTACAATGTATTTAGACTTTCTTTTATGTATGTTTCCTGACGGTACATTGGCGATAACCACATCACCTTGTGAAAGAAGTTATTTCTTTGAAGTGCCTAATTACCCCATTTTACAGGTATGGAGACTGATAAGAGCCAATACTGATGGGGCACGATCTGTGTCCCAGGTACCTTTGTTGGCACTTAAATGTAATCATTCGTGTAACTTCCATAACTTCCTTGTGAGGTAGATTCTTACAGATAAAGATATTGAGTCACTGAGAGGTAAATAGAGTTCTCTAAATTTGGAAGCCTGGGAAGTGATCAATCCTGAATTGAATTCCTTTCTTTCTGATGCAGAGTAGACACCTAAGTGTAATGTCTTTGGGGGGGGAAAAAAAGTCAACCCTAGTCAAAGATGAGCCCCCAAACTCCCACTCCACGGAGAGCTCTGCACGCCCACCATCACCCACCGGGGATGGTCCTGGAACAGAGTCTCTGTCTCCTGCGTGGCAACGCCACAGTATTCAAGACAGAAACTGCAGTTATGGACCCCTGATGGGAAGTGGTTTATTTAGTTACGGTCTGTCCACTAACAATGATGGGAGTTGCCTAGCTGATCAGGCAGACCCTTAATGAAGCTTCAACCCTGCGTCCTCCTCAATGTGAGGACATCGTCGCTGGGCTAGGGCCCCACCAACCCCAGCAGATCCTAGACCTAGAGGTGGGAGACCCCAGGAAGCGCTACTGTGCCCACGCGAGGGTGAAACCCCATCCTCAGTGGAGAGGGACCACAGCACGGTGGGGAAGCTTGCACACCATATGTGCTGCAGAAACCACTGCTCCCTACGCCCAGCCGAGGGGCGGGCTTCAGCTTTCCGTCTATATCTCCCTCTGCGTTCTGTCTAAGATCTTTTATCCCCCAAGAATACAGTTTTGTGGTTTATTTGGGGCGAGGGGGAATGATGGTAACACGATACCGCTCCATCCCAGACAGTTGATAAATGGTTTAGGGTGGCAGCTTAAGTTCCTTAAGCAAATCTTGACACAGTGGTAGAATTCAACAACAATGCCCAGGATTTTCCTGCGAGGCCCCATGGACTTGTAGCTCCGTTTTCAATGGCACTGGGAGGTTCCACAGGTCAGCAGTGCTTCACAGGAGGGGAAAAGTAATCCAGAATTACAGAATAACGCGGTCATACAATCCATGCATAATACAAATGCAGTTGCAACTAAATCATTACGTGGTCATTATCCAATCATGCCTCCGATGTCAGCGATGTGAAAATTTATGATCGGGTTTCACCAAAGTCCTTCCTTGACTTTTTTTCAGCCAAAGCTGACAATAAACAATGTGACAAGGTGATGAAAGAAAAAGGAAGGAGGGAGGGAGGGAGGGAGGAAGGAAGGAAGGAAGGAAGGAAGGAAGGGAGGAAGGAAGGAAGGGAGGAAGAAATTGGGTTTTTTTCCCTCTTGAAGCTTTTAAGAGCTTATCAGATAGATCATCAGCTGTCAGCCAACCCTTGAAAGTCCCAAATCCCTTGGCCAGTGGAAAAGTTCTCTCCATGCATTGTTTTCTAAAGAGTTTGTTTATTCAAAATATGTCTGCTTTAGGCATTCAGTTTTCTAAGTGAGTGGGGGCTCACGGGTAGCAGCTGAGGTCAGCACCGAACACAATTTAATGAAGCTCGCTCCTGCCTGTGGTTTCTGGACGCCACCAAAGAGCAGTGACCGCGCTGCGGCTCGGGGGACGGGGACGTGGATGTGCTGGAATCCTTTTAAAGGCTCCCCACTTGGCTTACACAGCGTTAGAGACGTGGAGGCCTGTTTGCGTTTGTTGCTGCACATTAGAAATAAATTTGGGCATTCGGCTGAAAGAACTTGAGATGCACAAAGACGTGCTGTTATGTGTTCAGCGCGGTCTTTGCAAGCGTGGCCAGGCAAGGGGGTTATCAAAAGAAACATGTAAATAACACAACCTGCTTGACAAAGGAAAAGAGTAAAATTAACCCGAGACATCCGTGGCATAATACTGTCTTCTGGCCTCAGCTTTGCTTTTTATAACTTGAGACACACAGCCTCGTAGTCCAGCACAAGCAGCAGGAGCTGGCTCAAAAAAATTGAAAAATTTTAAAAATCCCAAACCCAGGGCACCCTTCAGTCCCTAGGAAGGAACTCTGAATCAACTCTTCAACTCCCCGCACAATATTATTATTACATCTAACGTGATCATAGCTAAATCATTGGCTTGGGCACAGTCCCCCCCACCCCGTTCCCCCTCCTGTTTTTGGAGGGGGGAAGGGGGAAAGCATTGGGAGGGACGGGGGAAGCAAGCCAATCAAAGTTAAAATAAAGTCTCTTTCTAGCAAGACTACTGTCTATAACATGTTGTTCCTTATAGAAAGTGGGATATGGTGGCATTTGCTTGATTAACTTGCTCGACAAAAGTGACAGCTGCTGCGGGCGCCTGCGGATAAGCTGCACGGCGCAGTTCCGCCTTTGTACATCTGTCAGCAAAAAGGGAAGAATAAAGAGTGAAAAGAGACAAATTGGTCCCAAAAGACACTCCATTCAACTTAGGAGGTTTGCCCCATTCAGGCACTCGCTGGGCGCCTCAAGTACTGAGAGCTGATTCAATTTCATTCACTCTTTCGAATGAACCCACAAGTGTTTAATTTCTTATTCTGTCGCCTCAAAAAAAAGGGGGGGGGTGTAGGGAAGGGGGAGGGAGCCTTGTGGACGGAAAGCATTAATGGCAAGGCAGGGGGATCCAGCCTGCACATATTAACTCATGGCTAATTTACAGTTTAACTCTTATGTGCTCAGGTCCGAGACCCATCTGAATGCTTCAATGGGGGGGACCTGCCGCAGACGTCTTGTCTCCTGGCTGGTGGACCCAAAACCATCTGTGGATGGTCAGGGCACCCAGCCGGGTCAAGTGTGTGTCTTATGTTAGGACGATGGTCTGACGTTTCTGCCCTTTTTAGAGAAGAGATGGGGTGGTGGGCTCCCCAGGATAAACTTTGGGTAAGTGATCTGGCAAATGTGATTTTTTTTCTCCCCTCCCAGAAAGATTAAAAAAAAAAAATTAGAGTTACACTCAGTGAGAAGTAGTAAGAGGGGAATATGGTTTCCAGAGATTAAAAATAAAGCAAGAGGAAAGGGGGCCATTGGGAAGCAGAGCCCAGCTGTACGTGGTGAAAACACATGTTAACTTTGAAAAAGCAGCACTTTGTCTTTCTTTTCTTCATCTTCGAGCCCCAGGCATCAGAACCTGTTTTCTGATCTCCTTTATAGGGGCAGCCACTGTGCACCCCTAAATATTTCCTCCTAAGAGTTGAAATCTGACCAGTCCGCCTGCCACGTTCTGCCCAATCTCCTGCCATCTTTTTCTCCTGCCTTCGTGCGACTCTGGCTTCTCCTTGAAACCCAATGCTCCTGAACCAGCATCTGAGTGTTGTCCCATTGACTGCTTTTTGGAAACATCAGTGCCGTCTCTGGCTCCTAAAAAGATCATACCCTTTCCTTATGAGAAGTCATTCCGCATGGAGCCCAGGTTCCCTAAGCTGCATAGATCTCATGTAATAACCGCTTAGAGGCTTTGGAAAGGGGTTCTGGACCCAGTTATAGTTGTTGGCTTTTGTGGTCTCGGGACCCTGGGGCTCTGGACAGCGCCTTCTGGGTGATAGATTAGTGAACTGTCATCATCTGCTTGGAAACTAGCTGGGTGGTTTGACCTACAGCGTTTACCTGTTGACTTGAATGCTTTCCAGGGAATAAGATGGAAATTATAGGAATGTACAGATCGTGGGGTTTTTTTGTGTGTGGTTTTATTTATTTTTTTTTAAATATTGAGAGTAGAGATTAAAACAACCTCAGTCCAGGAAAATGAGTCCCCGAGGTCAATGTGAATTTTCCTGCATAAGAACTTCAACTTTGACTCACAAGACTCTCGTGAATCATGACGAGAGAAAGTTTAATGTGTGCAAATTATGGAGTTAGCCCTAATGTGATTAACCAGCCCCGTTTGAAAAAGACAGAGTTGGCACCCCGCTTCATCTCTCTGTTCTGTACAGGAGCTACCACCCTTATTTTAGAGTCTGATTTCTATAATCACTTCTATATGGTATGCAAATGTCTGATTCAGTTGCTTACGTCAATCTGCTTGTGAATTAATGCGGCTAGCTCTACATGCACTTCCCCGGTCCTAAGGAGCAGTCAGGGGGTGGGCAGGTGCTGTTTGTGAATAATCTGATCTCAGTTCATGGGACGAATCTCTCTCCTACCTCTGAAGTCCTTGTGTGTGTATCAGAGAATAGTTTTCAGATGAATTATTCCCGCTCTTCACGTGGATAATAGGTGGTAGGATGTGCCACGAAAACTGGAATTTCATTTTCGGCACAATTGAGCTGTAAGTGATTGAGATGACTTGAAGTGGGAATTTGGATTGGAACTATACATTTTCTCAGAAACAGTGGGTTCCTTTGAGAGGACAGAGGCTGAAAGCATGGGGGTCCATTTTCTCAATGCACAGGGAGGCCCAGGACTAAATCCCCAACATATCCAGAGAAAAATAGGCCCCAGAGAAAGGTATTGTTAACGGTGGTGAGTTTGTTCATGTCCACACTGCACACCTGCCTTGGGCAGCCCAGGTGGCAGACCCAGCCTGGCTTGAAGTGGATTGGGGATTAATCACATTGGGCTCATTAGTTCTATCTCTTGGAAAAAGAAATAGCCTGAGAAAATCCAGGTACCTAAGAGAGCTTTTTCCTTTTCCCTTAAAGATCGCAGTTTCCTGAGTCTGCTTGCCGAAAGCTAGGTATCAGCTTCTGTCATTTGCTAAAACACTAAGTCCCGGACTCGAGTTTGTCCTGATTTGTCGTGACAGGTCCTGCTGGTCAACCAGCTGTATTAGAAAACAGCTGGTGTTGGTCCCATGGTCCATCTTTCATTCAGGTTTGACCACTGGTTACATTTTTATTCAATTACTTAGATGTCCAGCAGTTTCAGAAGTCATGTTGTGTACAGGCAAGCACAGATCTCATTTTGATACTGAAATTGGATTCTTTCTTTCGGGACCGCAGGGCTTTGGAGGCTAATCAAGAGAGACAGAGGAGAAAGGTATATTTCGCTGTTTGGGCACCTGAAGTTCAAAGGTGGGGGCATTTTGCGGGGAGTCAGGCCTCACTTTTCATTTAATTTGAAATGAAATAGGGCATGGAGTTATAGGAGGAAAACAAAATCTGCATTTGGGGAGCCCATGGGCTTCATAGTTTCTGGAGAGTCAGAGCAGGAAAAATAGAGTGGACATTAAAAGCCAATTTTTTACATATGGCTTAATGCATTTTCTTTTCTCTCTTTTTCGTAGAGAACAAATTCCTGTAAATATGAGATGCTCTAGAAATGTAAAGTGGGGTTTAAAAAGTAACTATTTCTTGAGGTGGTTAGGAGAATTAAATGAGTTTAATCCATAGAAACTGCTCAGAATAGTGCCTGACACAGAAAAGGTGCTCACTAAATGTTTACTCGTTATTTTTTATTATTGTTATTCGTTGTTACTAGGAATGTCACTATAAAAATTTTTTTCTCAAGTGGATTCAGAGGAACAGAAGTACCCTGAAAGACATTACTAGGTGGCTCATGGAAAGTGGTTCTTTAGTCAAATAGGTTTGGAAAATATGAAGCCAAGTTCAGTGGGTTTCTTGACTGCAGGACTTCTCAGAGCGTTTAATATGTTAAGGTAACCGTGTGACGCTGAATCACCCGTCTTCTTCAGACAGAGTATACAGGATGCGTAGACGCATCACAAACACGGTCACAGCCCAGGGGAGAATGCAAAGCTGGAAAAGTTTAAGTAAGTATCATTTTTACTTCCTTTTTAAAAAACTGCAGTTAAATCCCTCTGGGTAGTCAGTGGTCCCGTCTGCATCTAGCCCCACCGATAGGATAAAATAGCAAACGTTCCCCAGTAAAAAGCCTCCCATTTTCCTCCTCCCAAACTTTGGAGCTGGAGGCCCAGGCGGGACTTTCCGTGCAGCTGGGAGGCTGCTGGTCTTTGATGCACACATGTTTATTTTCTTATTGGCCATTGTTCTGCGCGTTCATCATGTTTTAGAAGGCGTCCCACCGCCTCAAATCCATAAACTTCAGAACCACCTTGGATTCAAAAGGTGAAAAGCCCTGACACAGAATTTCAAAACAAGTTCTGATCTTGGACAAAGAGAAGAGTAGCCTCCCCCTGGAGCTTTCCCGTCCAAGTATCTGTCACCGTTTAAATAAATAAAAAGATACCAACTCTTTCGCTTGGTCCGGCCGGGCTGGGAGCCTTGAGATAAGAGGTCAGTGGTGTGAGTTACTATGGTAATTGAGTAGTAGCAGCAATAGTTTTGCTCTCCTGAGCATTAAAGCCCATAATAATAGGCACACAACAGTGGTTAAAGCAAGCAGGTAGGATTACTATGTTCTTTTGTCAGAAGTATATAATGTCTCGTAGTCAGTTTTAAAGACTTCTCAACCCTCAAACCCACCCCACCGTCACCTGCTGCGTAATTTTGTATACTTAATCTCCTGCCCTCAACTCCCAGATCTCTGCTAATTTGAGGCAAATGGGTATTTCTGACGTTAAATAGGGCAGCGAGGAAGCTCTGACCTAGAAAACCCGCATTCTGAAGCACCGAGAAGAATATTCTTTCACCGATTTTGTTCAGAGGCTTTTGAATGACGAGGGGGAGGGGAAAAAAAAAAAAAGCACTCACTGCCACGGGAGGTGGCAGCCTCCCCGAGGAAGGGTTTTTGCAGAACAAGAAAAAGTAAAAAAGAAAGAAAGAAAGAAAAAGGAAAGAAAGAGGAACTCAGCGAGCATCCCCACTCCCAACTTCCCCCATAAAACTTGTCACTTCGCATCGCCATCCGCTACCCCAACAACAATCCCTCGGTGCCTATGGCTAATTGCAAGCACAGCTGAGGCCCAGCGGGGGGCCCCTTGCACAGTCTCAGGCCTTTATACGAGACCCAATCTGTTGTATGGTACTTGTTCACGCACAAAAAAATCTACCAGCAAAGGCAGAAAGAGGCAGAGTCACAGGTTTCTTGTAATCCCTCCGCCTCCCCGCTGACAGCCCAGCCCTAGAAGCATTCCTGGTTTTGTCCTCCGCTTTACAAAATCCGAAGTGACCTTAAGCTACGAGCATGTCAGCTTTTGAATGTCGACTCGCCCGCCGGCTCCTTCAGGTGCATTAAGGAGCGAGGGGGGTGGGGGGTGGGGGGCTACATCTGGCTTCGGCGGCGTGTCTGTTTGCAGCACCCCTGGGGTGAGCTGTGGCTTCCTGTAACATGTAAAATATGAGTGTGAACTCAGGGTTCATGGCAAGGAACAGGAGGTCATGCCTCCATTCAGTTCGAAGTAAAGAAACTGGGAGTTTGCAGATGTTTTTCTGTACGTGTAATGACACCAACCCCCCGCCCCCCAAGCCACCGAGCCACTGAGAGCTGGGTTTTTTTTTTTTTTTTGATAAAATGTGCCACAATCAGTGTGCTACTTGCAGATTTATTCATATCAATTTTTGCGATTTATATATTCAGAGACAAGATTGCTATTTCGGCAACTTTATGTTGGATGTCGTGCGTTTGCGTCTCGAGAAGGAGGGAAAGAAGTATGGGGCGGGGAGGGTGGGCAGAGAAAGAAAAGAAATTAAGTCTGTTCCTCGGGCCACCAGCTGGGGTGTTGTCAAGGAGACAAAGCGTCCAACGGGAGGGTCCGTGTCCCTCTTTTGCCCAGCGGTCACTTCCTGCCCAGGCTTGGAGGTGGGAAATGTATAGCTTCTGGCCCAGAAGAAGGCCCATTCATGGCTCCTGTGAGGAGGTGCAGGCTTGGGGGCTTGGGGCGGATGTCCCCTCGGTAGGTGAGGTCCAGGCCACCCGAAGAAAGGCCTTCCCATCCTCCCTCACGGTCAAGGACAGGCCCACGAAGGTGCTTGGCCTGGGCCCCCATGTGTGCCTGGCAGGGGGCACCCAACCCTTCCTGTCCACCTTGCCACCCTCTCAGCTGGGGAAGGAGATTAAGCCTCCTGTGAAATTCCCGCTTGCAGAAATTTCTGTTTCCAGCCCAAAGCCTTGTACTGGATTTTCACCAGAGGAAGACATTGGTGGAGCAAACGCGGAGATTAATCCTCCTTAGCCTGGGGAATAAATGCACCTCAGTGGGGCAGTGTTACTTGCCGAGCTTGGTGCAAAGATCATTTTGAGGCATTTAAGAAATACATGATTTTTATGAGTATAACCGTTCCATGTAGGAGTTATTTCTCAGCAAAGGGCAAAAGCTTTGCCTGCCTCACATTATTAGCCTAATTCTACTTAATTGTTTCCTAAAATAAGGGCTTCCTGAACACACATTCCAAACCGTAATAAATCTGCTGTTGGGGGAAATGATTCTGGATGGGGGAGCTGCTGCCCTTTGGGGCAGAGGGAACCGGGGTCTGGGGGTGCTGAGTGCTGCTTGATCAGATCAGGCTGGGCTGGGAACATCGTGGGGCAGGCGGGAGGTCGGGAAGGGGACGGCGAGTCTCCGTGAGAACATATGAGGTGACGTGTCACGCAGTGTGAAAAATGCATCCTTTTTTTGCTGTTTGGACCCAGTCCTCTAGGAGGATTCTCTGTTCTCGTCTCTGGGCTTCATTTAATTCTGTTTCACAGATTTAGAAATGTTGGCCCCGTGGCATGTTTTAAATAAGCCCAATAAGTGACTGAGCAAATGCTACCAGATTTTGTTCTTTGTTCTTCGCAGTCTCAGAACTCGGCCTGGAGAAATTGTCTCCGTCCTGGTATTAAATGGAAGTCCCAGGTTCCTCATACATGTCTTTTTTTTTTTTTTTTTTTTTTTTGGCTTTTGTGAAACACAGTTAGGTGTTCCAGATTAGAATATGTCCTTTGCTACATAGCCATGCTCTCTCTCAAGCAGTTTCCCTTTCAGTATGGAGAGTGATTTTTCATTTCCCTTCTTTTTGTTTTAATTGTGGTAAAATTGATCAGGTTAACTGTTTCAGAGGGTACAGTTCAGTAGCGTTGCGTGCATTCCCACTGTCGTGCAACCAGTCTCCAAAACTGGAGGTTTTCATCCAGTGCTTTTCATCTTCCAAAACTGAAAGTCTATATGCATTAAACCATAGCTCCCCATTCCCCCTTCCACCGCCCCTGGCTACCACCCTTCTTTGTTCTATGAAGTTGACTATTCTAGAAACCTTACAGAAGTGCACTCATATCGTATTTGTGTTGTTTCACTGGCTTATGTTACTCAGCATAATATCTTCAAGGTTCCTCTATGTTATAGCGTGTGATGGGGTTTCCTTCCTTTTTTAAGGCTGAATAATGTTCCATCGTGTATATATACCACTTTTTGTTTATCCCTTGCTCTGTCAATAGACACTTGAGTTGCTTCCACCTCTTGGCTGTTGCAAATAGTGCTGCTATGAACATGGGCGTGCAAATATCCCTTCAAGATCCTGTCAGTTTCTTTGCACCTATACTCATAACCGAACTGCTGGATCGCCCTCTTTTTAGAATAGCATTTACTCAAGTTGTGGAAATGGTAGAAGAGGGGTATTCGGGTATAAGCTGAGACAGCCTTCACAGTTGAAAATTCACTTGAGCACCTCTACTTTCCCATCACACACCTTCCTGTTTTTAAGTTAACATCAACAAGCTGATCTTTGATTTCGTTTTCTCATTCAGAGATGGTCAACTTTCCAGCAATATCTTAGCCTTGTGGAGACTGTCCCATCTCCTTGCAGGTGACCACACTGAGACATGGGCTGGATACAAGGGGACTGGCGGCTTGTTGGGTTTCGCACAGTCTAATTGATTCAGAAGCGACAAACTTGTTTCTGATCTGGCTTTGGGTAGCTTGGCTAGCTTACTGAGATTACCAGCAAGTTCATCAAACCATTAAAAAAAAATTTCTTCCAAAGAGAGGTCCTTGTGTAGCCCATATAAGCTAAGCTTTGAGTTAACTCTCCTGCTGCCTAATTTGCTTTCAGAAAGGATCCTTCAGGACTCTGACTTCCCTTGTGTTCTCTCCCAGGCACCTAACAGAGATGGGCCTGACCTGGTTAGAAGGCTGCCGTGCATTACGTCAGGGGTCCAAGTACGGGTTCCTCGTCTTGAGTGTCCATTTGAAATGTCACGGCTAAAGGCACCCGTTGTTGGCGTTTCTCCGCATCGCAGCTGTAGAGAGTTGAAATTTACTCTTGAATAGATGACTGCTTATTTTAATAAAAGAATATTAAGGTATCATTTAGGCCCTTTCTCAGGAGGTTGCAATCAAAGTGCTCCCAAGTGTTAGGGTCTGTACACGTTCCTGTAGAAGAAGCAAACATTTTAAGCAGTAACCATTTAAATCAAAGTTTTAAAATATAATGATTTCGTTTGCACTGCATCTTCCTTGTGAAAAGAAGCTAAAGATGAAAGGGTAGCGGGGGCTCTCAGCACTGAGTTATGGGTAACGATGACCTCTGGATCATCCATGATTCTCTGGATCCATGGTTTCAGCAACATGCCTCTGACTTCCCATCAGTCTGGATTTCATCAGACTCGGGGTGGGGGGGGGGGATTGCTATTCCAGAGTTTAGAACCTTGAAAAGCCACAGAACTAAGACAGCTTCACAAAGACGTTGATGAAATGGATTTTAGGCACCTAGGGAATTACAGATGTTAAAAACAAAAACAAAAACAACATACCTCCAGCTAAAAAAGACATTTGAGACAGCCTGGAAGGTCATTCTGGTTAGCTGTACCCTCTGATTTTGGTGTCCGGTTATTTTTAGCATCTTTGTGCTTTTGGCTGGGCGTCCTGACGCTGTGAATGGGAACTACCTATTTCTAGGGGCAGTTGTTTTGGTGGATCAAAGCTTTGAATTATAGTAGCGCTCAAGGAAGGCCAAAGATTGTATCTTTCACCTACGTACCCATTTTTTTTTTTTAAGTACTCAGATGATATGCCCTTTTAGAAAGTTTTATTCCCCTTGGGGAGCTCTGACAAATCCTAAAACTTGTATGCAATGCTTTAGTGCTTGCCTACTTGGCACAGATGTCCTGAATATGCCAAGATTTCTTCGTCAAACCCTCTCTGAATCTGGATTAGAACACCAGAGACAACCAGATCCCTACCTATTCTTAGCCCCAAGAGACCCGTGAGGCTGTGGAATTGTGGCTGAGGCTAAGAAAGCTACAGGACTTTGGTAGAAGCACAGAGAAACCCTCCGTGATGTTGTTCACATGCTCTTAAATTACCCAAATTGTAAGGAAGAAATATGCATTGAAAGCTGCAAATGTAAACGATTTCATTACAGTATTTCAATACAGCAATTTAAAGAGGTTGTGGGTTTTTTTTTTTTTTCCCCAACAAATAATAACCCATGTTTGTCACCAAAAGCAAAGTGAAGAACTTAGTCACAGGGGTGTGGTCAAGGTATTATCTTCCCCTTTGACTCCTTGCCAACAAAAAAAAAAAAATGTCCTTTCTTCATTAGACACTCCAGGCAAATTGCCTCTGAGACAGTTCCTCTCATGTACGGCTGTGTCGAGTTGGAGAGGGTACTTTCCAAAGAAAAGATCAAAATCGTCCAGCTTTCACTGTGCTGCTTCAGTCCAGAAATACAGGTCAGTTACCAGGAGGTTACAAATTACCTGTTTGCATAGACTTCTTTGGAAGTGTGGAAGCTGCTCAGAAAGTTTTGCACAACCCTGAATAGCTCGCACTTGGAGAGATATTTCTTATTTGTGAAGCAGGGTAAGATAACATGGCTTAGATAATAACAGCTAACACTTAATACGGGCCTATTGTAAGCACGCCACACATTTTAACTCATGTAATCCGCACAAGCCTAAGTGGTTTTTATTACCATCCCCATTTAGCAGATGAGCAAACTGAGGCACGGGGAGGTTAAAGGATTCATCAGGATTCAAACACAGGACAGGCTTGATTCAAATGCATTCTCTTAGCCACTGGGCTGTACCGCCTGTCAGTTTCTTGAGTCTAGGCTCCATCTCTTACTAACCACTAGATCATTTGACTTCTCTGAGCCTCAGTTTCCTCTTCTCTGAAGTGAGACCATAGATGATAATAAAGGCTCAACTGTTTCAACTTTAGCCATGAACTGCCCAGGCATTTAGTTCTCTGCCTGCCTGGTAGACATAGCATGAATATGCTAGTTTCAAAGGAAATAAATATATTTGGAAATGAGCCAACCATAGAACTCAGATCCTTGTGAATTTCAACTATCATTCATGCTTATGCTCTACTGGACTGAGTCACAGATTTTAATCAAAGAAGGTATATGAAGATCTGTGTTTGTGCATGGTGTGGCTATTGGTCCTTAGGCTAAGAACATAATCTCTAAAAGAGCTCAATTTCACCATATTGGGCTAAATATTACCTTTTGCTGTAGGCATAGGGCAGCACGCCCTGTTCAGCATGTGTGTGTCTGTGCGTGCGTTTTGCTAAAAGTGATACACTGCAGTATGCGTGTTAGACTTCAATACAAGTTCTTCTTTAAAAGAAAAAAGCAACACAAGAGCTGAGTTTTGAGCTAGACTGCTTTCTTTGGATTCATGACTCTGCCTCAAATTGTTTCTCTTACAGCCCTTTCTGATGACATCTCCTTTAATTTAACGTGAAACCAAATTTCCCCAGGGCTCTATTTTACTCTCCCTGTTCACCAAGAATTGTAAAGCTGATGATGTATCATTTTTCAGAGCCGAACTTTTGATCAATGTCATAACGTTTGTGTCTCCAAAAGTCTGTTAGGAAAATTCAATCCATTGTGACATAGGCAATTTTTTCTAGTTATGTGGCTCTTTGAAAACGCAAACTGCCGACAGTGAGAACTTCCTCTCAGTAGCAATTGCTGAGTTATGAACCTAAAAGAAAATAAGAAGAGTTTAGGTAGGGCTACAGGGGAACATTACCAATATGCTGATGCTAGCTGAGAAATGGCGTTCTTGCCCCTGGTCCAACTTTCTCAAGTCATTTCCCTTGTCAGCAATGACTGTCTCTCATCCATTAGTTCTTTAAGGCTGATGATGAGTGGTTTTCCATGGGAAAACCCGTAAGTTCCCCAAGCATACTCTGCTTAGCAACTCTCTAAGCTCATAAAAAGTAGAATCTTTTCAACACCAAGCCAAGCTCGGGCTCTGGGGGAGACAGGTTCAACAGCATTATCCTACCCACACCCTTCTCCTTTGAGAAGTTCAGAGCTGAATGACTTTGCTGAAAAGGCACCTGGATGCCAGGGGTGTTTCTACACAAGCAAGCCATTGCTTTTGGAAATTAGGGAGCTGAACGTCACAAGTCATACGGACGTAGTGGTGAATCACCAGCTTGAAGCCTGTCCCACCACAGGCTACCAACGCACCTTTTTCTCCTCTGCAAAACGGGGCTGTTCAGACTGCTGCTGCTCTTAAGTGTTCAGCTCGATGATGCAATTAGATAATTCTTGTCAGATGCCGTGCACAGTGCTTGTACATTGTAAAGACTTGGTGTTCAGTGCATTGGTAACTATTTTTATTAATGTTGCACATGCGTTGTGAGCGTGTGTGGAATCCTGGGTGTACTGTTGTCCTTTGCTAAAAACCATAGACTCTAAAGTCTTCCAGAGTGGTCTAGTGTGATGGGGGGATTGTGTAAGTTGAGGGGACATGTTGTCCTTGTAATTAGCGAGTCTGATAATGCACTGAATAGTTCTGCCTCCTTTTCAGCCTCTATTCCTCGCTTCCATTGCCACTCGTGGATGCAACATGGCTGGCTCTGAAAACAAATGAATCGTGAATAGTAAGGTCCCTTTAGGACACTGAATTAACATCAAGATGGGGGGAGTGGTCTGGGAGTTTAGACTCATCTAGGGGGTTACGATGGTGGAGGCGTAAAGGCAGTAGCAATCGCAGTGGTAACACTCTGTCCTGCTGATGAGGGATTATCCAAACCCAAGTGAAAGTCCATTCTCTATGAACCCGATGTTGTCCGGTGAGGTGTGAATTCTTCATCCTATCTCACAATCCTGCAGCCCTTCCCAGGGGATAAAATTCCCTGGGGGCACAATGAACCCAAAGGTGGGGACTAGGAAGAGGTGAATGAATCACTTCTTAGTCGCAGAATTTAAGGGGGAGCCAAAAAGACGGTTATTGAGATAAGTATTTTAATATGGTTTAAAAAATCAAAATGAATGCAAAAAAAATCCGTGAGACATAAAATATGGAAATACTAATTAAAGGCTGCATCCAATCCTGCACTTGTAAGATCTTGCCTCACCCTAATCCTAGCTGGAGTGAACCCCCACGTTACAGAAGAGACACGTTATGTATAAGAATTTCCCTGCATGAAGTCGGAGTAGTTGCAGGGCAGAATGTGGGACCTGAGTGTATCTGCATGTTAATTATCTAAGCATCGACTGGAAATGAATCAAGAAGATTTTTCCGTATTGTATGTTTAAAGGATGCGTGTTGTGTTTCTGAGAGTAAGAATAACAACGGTGGCTAAATTTTATTGAGCGCTTACTATGTGACGGTCACTCTGCTAAATACTTTCCCTAATTGTCTCTTTTAATGCTCACAGTAATCCTATGAAGTAGGTACTGGTATTAACCCCAAGAGGAGACTAAGGGTCAGAGAGTTAAGTAGCTTGCTCGAGGTTATCCAGTTAATAAGTAGCCAACCCCAGCTGAAGCTGTAATGTAGCTACACAGGGTTTGAAAAAAATCACTCAGTATTTGTCTGAATCCTTTTAATCCAATATTTAAGTGTAGGTCCATACAGTTTCAAATGTGTATAATGCACCGAGGGTGGTTTTTCTAGGTTTGGGTGGGGATCTGACACGAAACAGCTCTACAGTGGAATGGCTTTGCTAAGAGCTGGCCGTGTCCTGGAAGACTTACGCTTGAGATTCTGGAGATCCTCCAGCAGGAATCATTTCTTCTCCCAGAGCATGGCTTTCTCTCATCCTGTGCTCTGCTTTCTTCCTTTCTTTGCAGCATTTCTTAGGTTGAGAAAGAGAGAATAGATGGTGATGGTGATGACGGCGAAGATGTTAGGGGTCATGGTGACAATTGTGATGATGGTGGTGGTGATGATGATGGTGGTAGCTAACATTTATTGAGGTCTTATTATGTGCAAGGACTCTGGCGTGCGCTTTTGTAGCACTACTTCATTTAGTCCTCAAAAAGCCCGTGAAAGCCTGATTAATTCCCATTCGCGGATCAGGAAACTGAGTCTCTGAGAATGTAAAGTAACTTGCCCAAGATCACAAGCCCGGGTGACAGTCAGGTGAGGCCTGTGCTCTTAACGACTGTGTTGTGGAAAGAAAGAAAGGAGAATTAAATGGCAGAATTTTACAACATCTTTCCACGTTCTCTTAATCACAGCTTCCAGATCTGGTTGTAGCTACTCAAGAAGTTTTCAGCTTTCCAAGGACCCGAATTACCCTGCGGGCCCTAGCTGTGATGGGCATCCTTTTGGCTTCCAGCTCTAAACCTTTGCAGAATCTCCCCAGAGAACATACTTTAGAGGTGCCCAGGGTCCTGGGGATTTTATGTCTCCAGGGATTTTATAGAGTTAAAGTAACCTTATATGAGAAGTTTCCAATTAATATACCCGAATTCTGGCAGGACAGCCAAGGAGTTGTGATTGTACTTAAATACTTACTGTATTTCATCAGTTTTATTTCGAAGAGTTTAGTGTGCATTTCACCAAAATTTCAGTGCCCAGGTGTCAGGATATCTCTGGAAAAGGCGTTTCTGAACCAAAGACAAAACAAAATGGGGAGAACTTAAAATGTTTTATGAATTTCCCCTTTTGAAGAATCATAACAAATCTGCTGTATTCGCATCGATCTCAAATAAAGCAAACCTGATTAATAAGCACTGTGAACTGCACGAGGAGAGGCAGGAACAACCCAGACAGCCAGTAATGTGCTGGTAAAATGTTTTCACGACTGGCGTTCTGGGAGGGAGAATGCCCTGGTTTGTGGCATTTGCCAGTCTCCATGGGTTAAAACCTCCCTGTAAGGCTTATTTCTGGCTATCAGTGTGATATCCCTGAGTATAGAGGTGGGCAGAGATGCACAAGATCAACTCTCAGGCCCAGCACACTATTACGCCCTCCTAGGGGGAAGCAATTAGGTGCTCAGCTGTTTCACTCCAGTCCCTAATCCTGGAAAGCTGCCACTTCCGGATCCACTAGCTGCGTGACCTTGGGCAAGTCTCTTCACCTCTCTGGGCCTTTGTTTCCTCCTCTGCAGAGGATGCTGTGGAAGACCCCTTTCACCTCTCACATTTTAAAGTTCTCGAAGGCAGTGACTCCTGCTTTCTCCAACATCCAAGTGCCTTTAAGCGCCTTTCTGGGAAACCAAGTTAGCGCTGTGCATCAGCCAAAAGTGCCTCCAATTCCATCTACTGAGCATAAGGTTTGGAAAGGAGTGACTTACTCCCTTTGCCTCTTTCCATGTGTAGCCAATGGGGCATCATACATTTTTGACACTTTTTTGCTAGATGTGAGATCCAGGAGGAAAAGCATGGGTGTTCCAGGGCTTTCTTGTTCTCCTGGGGTGGGAATCTGTGAGTGTGATGCACTGATCCATCGCTGTGCGCATTTCCTACCTCCCTACCCTTTCGGCAGCGGAGGACGAATACTGACAGTGTTCTCCCCTTTCCTTTGTGTTTTTTACTATCCAGAAGCCATTTATAAGAATGGGAACTACTTATATCAGATGGGGAGTTCGTTATTCTTACCCCCCCACCCCCACCCAGAAAGGTGGCATGTCTCTCAGCGAAGAGAAAAAGGCACGTTGCACAAGGCTTGCTGGCAGGGATAGAAGCCAGCGCCGGTTTGCCTGTTGTCACAGCCAAAGCAAAATGTCACCTCTGCCTAGAAGCCAGAGTGCCACATTCCTCTTTTGTGTCCCTGAGATGCACCCATCATGAGGCCCTCAGTCTTGTAGGTTTGGCCAGGAGGTCACCCGGGTTCCTTGAAGGTCAGTTTCCAACCCCAGGAGGTGGGGGGTGGGGGGTGGGGGGGGATGTGCATTGCTCATGACTCTCAAAATAGATTATTTGAGCCCCCGATTGCATGTGGATAAAGCCAGGAAACGTGGGGTTTGAGGCCTGGGGTGAACACAAGAGAGCCCCCCACTATTGCTGAGAGTAAGTAAGGGCTGCGGAGACACCCGTGACCCCGTCCTGTTCCTGGCCCTGGCCCTTTTCTTAGCAAACCCAGATGCAGTGACGGCAAAAGCTCCAGAATCCCAAGGCAGGAGGTGCCGAGAACACCCCCGAATAATCACAACCGCCCCCTCAAAAGAAAAAAGTTTCAGGGGAATGTTCTCACTCCTCGAGGGGAAAACCTGCCGGCGCCTGGGGCAGTCTGACCAGGACAAGCCCCCTCCCGGTGTGGAGTGAAGTGCAGATAATCAAGAAAAAAATCCTCCCCCCACCCCAGCTCCCTTGGGGAGGGACAGAAGGTTCCTGAAACTGACAGTTTCGCCTCGATGATCTTTAAAAGAGCAGAAGTTGGCTGTGAGGCTGCAGTGCCGCCTTGATTGGGGTGGTGTGGTCTCTTGGCGGCTGGGCTCCAAGGAGAGCCACAGTTGTCTCTGATGAGGGAAGAGCCTAGAAATGAAAGATTGCAAAGAGGGCTTCTGAACGCCATGGCTGAGACTCTGTCGTTCCTTGCAAGGTGAAACTTGGCAGTCCTGCCTTGCAAGTAAAAACCCAAATTAATTTTTTTTTTTTTTTTAAGAAATTAAGTCAGAAACGAGGCTTCGGAGAAACTGTGAGTGTTAGGCATAAACTGATTTTGGATGATCTTTAGGTGAGAAAGGGTGGAGTTACCATCAGAAACATGTTTTTATTTATGCTTTTAAAATCTCCACTGGTGTGCGGGTGCGTGTGTGCGTGCGCGCGTCGGTTAGCAGGAGAGTGTGCCCCGTTTCCATCCCCTAACGACGTCTTCTTTTTAACATCTTCTCTGTGCGCGGTTCACATCCACGCCCTCTAAGTAAATATATATAGGTCCCCCCACACCTTTTCATTTTATTTGTAAATTGTTTGGTATGAGCGGCAATGCGTAATGAAACCTGGTGAAGTTGAAAAGATTAGATTTTTTTTTCCGTCCTGACACTTCATAACACTGTTCATATGTCTCCGAGTGAGATTTATGAATATATGAGCAGTGCTGCAAAATTATACCGCACCAGAGACTTCCTGCACCACAGGGGTGGCAGTCTAAAATGACACAGCTTCAAGCATTTTTCACAGACAAGAAGCAAAATTTAACCCCCTTAAGGGGAAGTATGATTTCAACAGCTTGAAATGAGCTCATTTGTAGATGGTTTTTTTCCCTCCCATCTTCCATAATTTTTTGGTGTTAAGATTCAAACAGATTGCACAGTCAACGTAAGGCCACATACGCTGCCCAGAGTATGATTTGGCCCTTAAAGAGAAACTCCGTTTCATTGTCTTTATCCAAATGCCCCAATAGGGTCAGTGAAGGCGGACTTTGCCCTCAATTCCCAAGGCTCTCAGCCTGATTCCCAGGATTGTCCTAAACGGACAGGGTCTGGATTTTTCAAAAGGTAAGTAGCCAGTGGCATCAGTTGAGTCAGTGGAGAAGCGCCCATCGTCCTGGGCACCCGCGACAATGGCTTTAGGAAATCAATGGTAACTTAAATCTCAACTGAGTAAAACTAACCAACAAAAAGTAGAATCAGAAGAGCGAGAGATGGTCGTTAGGGACTGGTTGTATCTGAGATGTGTATAAAGAGTTCTGCTTTAGATTCAAAGACCAAGCCGGTCTCTTTTCGGCTGATCTGGTACCTTGGGATTTTGTATCAATTGCTGGGCACGGTCTCTGTGCTCTCAAATTCTTCTTAACCGTTTTGTTTTCCTCTTGAAACAGAGCAGGGTGCTCAGATGTGGCCTGTTCCCTCTCTGCTCTTTAAACGCTCCATGACATGTTGGCTGGAGAACTTTTGTCTCTTTTTTTCAGCAATGGTACAACAGCTCCATGAACGTGATCTGTACCTGGTTGACGGACCGGATGGACTTACAGCTTCACATTTATCAGTTGAAAACACTAATTAGGATGGTAAAGGTAAAAGAAAACATAATGATTCTTCTTTGCAAATAGCTCCCTGAAATCCATTTCCTTGGCAAGATCCAGGACTTCCTTGATCCAAAGGATATTAGTTTACGTATAAAGCAAGATGATTCCTAAAACAGTTATCTCAGGCGAGAAAAACCCGATGAAATCAATTTGGGATGCATGGTTAATTTATTACTCAGACATCAAAGGGAAATTTAATTTAAAAAAAAAAGAAGTTGGTATTTTATCCAGACTGGAAAAATACTTTATATATTTGCCATGTAAAAATAGACTTTCAAAAGTACCCTTGGCATTAGACTTTCAAAAGCTGGCTTTAGGGTACCACTATGCTAATCACATCAATTACCCATTTAGTGTATGGTTTAATTAAATAAAATTTTGCCACAATTAATTTAATAGAAATATTTACCTCTGGCTATTTCTAAATATGTCCTGTGATCATTATCAGGATGCAAATCAATATTGTTCTGGTAGTTAATTGAACTAGTTTCTCTTACAATGCGTGTATACAATCAAATGTAAAAGATCACAAAGGTGAGGTAACATACCCTGAACGCAGCTTTTTTCCCCTGTTCTTGTGTGTGTGCCTTGGACTAATGATAATTATTTCAGCGTGAAATCTCAGTGGTTTACATGAAATAATAAGATCCCAGAAGGGGGTAAATACGTTTTTGATCATTTCAGTTTCCATTTGATGCTTCACCGTCGAGGGTTTGAAAACATGCGTGTGCAAAAATCTCATTCAAAGCACAAAGTCTTTTTAAAAATATTTTAACAGTGAAACGTAGCTGCATTTCCATTTCTGAACAGTTTGCCAGAAGTCCCCCCCCACCCTCGGCCCCTGCTATTCCCCCACCCACCCCAATCCCGCCCCATTTCTTAGTCGCTTTCGGATTAGCACCATTTCATTGAAGGTGCCCCTCTACCCCAGTGCTGACTTAAAACCAATTACTGTTCCGTTGAGTGTAATTAAGGAGAATTATTATCATATGCATTTGATCTCACAAAGCGTCCGCCCAGGGAAGGTTAACAGACAGCGGTGCGCTGCAGCTCATGAAAAAAAGGAATGTATGTACTCGGACTAGGCACCTAGACTAATTTTTATGTTTTTTTAATGTCAGTTCCTTAAGGCAAGCTCGCTAAACATTGCCTGACCCCTTGAATTCCATTTTCTGGGCATAAATACTCTTTAGGGGAATTTTTTTTTTTCCATTTGACTCTTTCTGGGTAGACATGAAAAGAAGACAATTCATTTTAATATTTTAAAATTCTTTCCCATTCCTGATATTCCCAGATTTTTGTCAAGACTGTTGGAATTACTGACATTTTATTAAGGAAAAATTGTGAGTCAGAGAAGAAGTGTATTCCTAGCCTTCTGTCAAAAACGACACAGACATGAGCCACAGGGAAGGGACACAGAAACGTCACTGCCAAAGGAACCCCTTCACTTTTGCCAGAAGTGGGCCTCGCTTAACTCGGGCCACCACACAGAGGGGTGGAGCAGAATTCACCCCCTCTTCACTCAGCACATGACCCAGAGGACTCCTTCTCGGGGGCAAACTCCCAGTGATAATTGGCTTTCTTTCCTGCCTTTACATCCACTCTGGTTATTCATCCGTTCATTCATTATTCAGCAAGCATTTATTCATCCATCCAACACTGGGCTCATGTTAGTTGGGGCCCTCCTTGTGTATTACAAGACGGAGGACTGGAAAAAGCGACTCTACGTGGTCCTCAGACATTTAGAGGCTCCTGGGGAAACACACTGCTCTGGAATTTGACAAAGAGGAGAATAGTCAAGTGATTTCTCCCTTTCTTTTTCCCAAACTATCCTGACAATTGAGCCTAAATGACTGAAAAGTACAAACAAATCCAGTAAATCCTCAGGCTCTCTGGTCTATGCCATACCTAGCATTTACCCAGCCTTCTACCCTCCCTGCTCCAGGGAAAGACACAGTTCAGGTGGGCTACCTGGGAGAGCCCTGCAGCTTGAGCCATATTTAAGATGCCCTTTTAATTTAGTGGCGAGACCAGATTACTATTTTTTCTAACCTTTTTTGTTGTTGTTGTTGAAGTATAGTCAGTTTACAGTATTGTGTCAATTTCCATAAACCAGATTACTTTTAAAGAGGGAAAGGAGGTGCCACGAATGATCAGCCTGGGACCACAGATGTAAACTGGCAAAGGGAACAGGTGGTCATCTTATCCAAAATCTTATGATATTATTGGACTTCACTGAGCAGAACAGCATTCGCTAGTTAATTCTGCCGTCATTCCCGCGTATGACCTTCAGGAGAGTTGACATTGCAATTGACACCAGGACTACATCAGATGGGCTACGAGTGCCGTTGAAGTATGGTAGTGTCCCTTCCCGTGCCCCCTTAGCGAGTTTCCTGTACCAAGAGGAGACACAAACCGCAGAATCGGTAGCCGAAATGATATGCAGTGTGAGGAGAGGCGTCGTAGTTAGAGGGAGACCTTTTTGCAACAAATGTTTTGTGAAGTAGACAACAGCCAGATGCTTCTGGTCATGTTCAGTTAACGCGAAGGGATTTCTAGAGAAACGGTCCCTGGGATACCTAAGGAAATCCAAGAGAAATCGCCTGAAGGAACAAAGGAAGAACTTGCCGTATAGTCATACCAAACCCTTGTGCTTGACAAAGAGCCAAGTTTCCTCCCTGAGACCAGGAAGTTGTGAACAGAATAGAGGCGCTTCTTTGCCGCGGAGACGAGAAGTGAGTCACATGCCCGCAACATTTTAATGAGGCATTAGCGCTCCGTCTTCCCCATGATTGTTGCTGCCCGTCTGAGGTTTTGTATACCAACATGCACACGTCTGTCTTGTGAACGAGGCAGAGGGATATGCAGTCACGAGCCTCGCAAATGCTTAAGAGCAGGCTGCAAAAGAACTCGCAAAATCCCATAATCACTTGATTCATTATTTATGTGTTATAGCCCCTCGTACTGTCTATCCCGTTATATTACATTAACCTCAGAGAAAGAACCAGACCAGAATGAAAACAAAAAAAAAAAAGAAAGAGGGAATCAAAACAATTATGGAACATTTCCCTGTACGGAACTGAATAAACACAAGCTTATGTTCTTTGCTTTGTCTCATCTAATACAGTTTATCCTGTCACAGTTTCTCATTTTCTGTCATTCACCACCTCTCAGTTTTCAGCACAAGTGAAATCTGAGAGCGTGGTGGCTTTTCACGTGACAGCGCGTGCCGCGTGACACTTAGCCGAGGTCGGTGTTCTCACACTTGCTCTGTGCCCTCTCCCTTCCCCGCGTGGAGCCGAGATCTCCCTCATCACGGCATCTTTTCCCTCTTTAGAAAACCTATAGGGATTTCCGGTTGCAAGGGGTCCTGGACTCCACCTTGAACAGCAAGACCTACGAGACCATC
This sequence comes from Camelus dromedarius, assembly GCF_036321535.1. Taxonomy (NCBI): domain Eukaryota; kingdom Metazoa; phylum Chordata; class Mammalia; order Artiodactyla; family Camelidae; genus Camelus; species Camelus dromedarius. The sequence continues at coordinate 23,815,723 of NC_087452.1, forward strand.
CGGAACCGGCTCACTGTGGAGGAGGCCACGGCGTCCGTGAGCGAGGGTGGGGGCCTGCAGGGGATCAGCATGAAGGACAGCGACGAGGAGGACGAAGAGGACGATTAGAGCGCTCGGGCCTGGAGTCCCCTGGGGCAGAGTCCTGTAACCAATGCATGTCCTTAGTCTGTTAGTTAACCCCCTTAGGGAATTTTCTGTCAACGACCATGCCCATGAGATGTGTCTGGATAACAATTGCCGTTTTAGCTACATGGTCCCAAGATTAGCAAACGACCTACAACTCCACGATTTCCTGACTCCATGTCTCTCTGTTTACAAGCAATATGGAGCACCATTCTTTAAATACCATTTATGGAGACTACATAGCTCAGTTGCTAGGTGTATCCCTGTTATCAGCAAAGTTCAATGATGCTTCATTAATGTGCTGTGTGTGCGTTGACGGTAGATGGATGTGAGGGCAAATACACCGAGTACTTTCTTTGTTTCCCGTCCGTGGGTGCCAGTGATGTAAATGAGTACAATAAACTAATTTAACTAAGACACGTAGATCTGCTTGGTTTTTCGAAAAACAAAAGGCAAAGGCTCCAACCACCAACTTTTGGCTCTATCTGTTCCCGGAGAACTGCAAAATGAACCCCCACCCGGTGTCCTTGTTAACCCATCCTTTCATTTATCCAGATAGTTAGCCGAAAAAGGATGGCTACATCCCAATGGAATGATCGTCCAAATTGCCACGGCAAGGGCGAGCCTATAGTTAATCACATCGAGTGCAGTTCAGAGCAACGGTGTTCTAGCAGAGTGTATCCTATTAAATGTTACATTTTGCTTTTCTGTTTCAATAACTGTGTATGTAAAAAAAAAAAAACAAACAAAAAAACCCTGAATATTTAAATGATGACCCTAGACTATAAGTGTGTTTATAATAAGATATGGATATTTCCTTCAGTAGATTGTAACCAGACTTTATTTTGTTCCACACTGTTTTTTATATCTGTCATGTACATTGCATTTTGATCTGTAACTGCATGACCCCGGGGTCCTCTGCAGAGCTGTTTCTTTCTGTGTAAAGTAGTGGCTCCATCTTGCTTTTGCCTTATATAAAGCCTACAGTTATGAAAGTGTGGGAAACTGTGGCTTCTCGAATAAATAACTCTTCACATGTCCTAAGAATACGGCTGAGCCTTTTTTTTTTTTCCTCTGTCTCCTTTGAAAGCCAGAACTGAAGCCCACGAAGCAGGAAGACATGGAGAACAGGAGGGAAGGAGTAATTTTCGTAGAGTGTTCTCGAAACCGTTGGAGTGGGTGGTGTTCAAACGCTTGTCTCCACGAGAGACAGCCGAAAATTCCATTAATTCAGCCTCGACTAATTCAGAAACTGTGGGCATTTGGACATGTTGGGCAGATTACGCTTGCATTATAGGATAAATAAGGGTTTGCTCAGCAAGAGAGTAGCGTAAACGAGAGAAATGTTTCTCCTGTATGAAGAGAAGGCCAACAAACTGTTTTTAAGCACTGCTTTAACAGCAGTGTTTGCATTCAAACAAAGCGTGTGCCAATTATATATGATTCTTATATATTTGTTGAAGCATTTTACAAGATTCTCTGAGATACGGAGTGCTCTTCGCGCTCCCCAGTCTTCGTCAGTCACATCATCACCTAAGTTTAAAAGAAATCAGGCATTTTGGTCGCTTTGCCTGTTTTATTTGTCTGCCACTAAATCAAGCTGACCTTTCCTTGGGTCTGACTGAGGTTTTAGAGAAATACTTACTTTTTCAATAGGACCAGACAGAATGCTCACCAGTTGCTCAACTCCTCTACATAGCACATCTCACTCTGTTTAATCCTTGAGGTCTGCAGGTACACATCACCAGAACTTCCTGCCCTTGGTACTGAGAATAACTCCCATTTATTGAGCAGCTATTTTGTGCCAGGCATTCTGCATGTATTTACCACAGTCAAATCTCACAACCACCGTAAGAGGAGAGGAGTGTTTCTATCCTCATTATAGATGCAGAAGTTGAGATCAGAACGGTTAAGGTAACTTGCCCAATGGTTACACAACTCCCTGCAGAAACTTTCACCCAGAGATACTAGAGAAATGTTAAGACCAGTCATGGGGATAAAATGATAAAACTCATCCATTGTCCAACAGCACAAAGTCAGTGTGGCAAAGCCAGAATTTTGCGAGATACATGTGCATTCGTGGTATTTTTAGTTACAAGACGAAAGCATATTTTTTACAACAATTACAAACAACTCAAAAATGCACAAGTAATGAGACAGCGTCTGCCCAGTGTTCAGGAGTTGGAAATGCCCGACGGACAGAAGTTGGGGAAAGGAAGAAAATGTTCAGGAACCTGGCAGAAAGCTAAGTGAATGAGTTAGATAACTCACCGAAAGACATGGAGAGAAGCAAGTTAGAAAAGACCCTAAACTAAGGTTTTAAAAATTTCCTTCAAAAGGAGGCTTTGCCACAGCCCAGCACAGCATCCCCTCCGCATGGCAACCTTGGAGGGAGGACCGTGGAGGCGGAAATGACATCAGACGAACTCAGAGACAAAAAACTGAACAAGGTTAAGTCTCAGGTTATCCTTTGCCACAAACTCAGTTGAGAAGGAGACAGTTTGGGGAGCTTGAGCTTTTTTATTTTGGGGGGATGAAAGCTGAAGTTTTCTCTTCTTTTCCTTTTTTTTTTTTTTTAATTAAAATACAATATACGCAACTCCTAAGCGTACAACTCAGTGATTTGTGAAAGCAAACACCCTCCTTGGAGAACCAGCAGGTCAAGAACTAGAATACAGTGAACAACACCCCAGACATACCCACGCCTAGCCCCCTTCCCAGTCTCTCCCTGCTCCTTGCAGGTGGCCACCATCCAAAGGTAACCGCTGTCCTGGTTTCTAATCGCATCAATTAAATTTAAGCCCTCGTGCAGTTAGACTCACAGCAAATATTCTTTGCTGTCCGGCTTCTTTTTGCTCTGCGTTGTTTTGTTGGTGTAGCTGTGGTTCATTTCTTCCCAATGCTCTGTCGTCTTCCAATGCATGAATATACCACAATCTATCCGTGTTAACATCTTGTTTTTAGTTTGGGGCTCTTACGAATCATACTGCCATGAACTTCTTTGCATGTGACATTTGCTGAGTCATAGGGTAAAGATACGCTGTTCACTTTTAGGAAAGTACTACCATTTTTCCACCAAGCGTGAACAAAGCTACACTCTTACCAGCATAGTATCAAAGCTCCTAACCAAACTGGGTATTGCCCTTGACGATACTACACAGTGTCACTGCTTTTAATTTTCATCACTCTGGTAAATGTATTTGATAAGGGTAGACTTAGCCATCATCCTGGTAAGTGCAAACTGGTGCCACAGTTTATAGTTGTAATTCACTGATTACATAAATGGAGTTGTTTGCCTTTTAATGTGTGTATTGGCAATTTGGGTAGCCAGCCTTGTGAAGTGCGTGCTTAAGTTTTTTCCCCTTTTTATTTTTTAAAGAGGAAAATTCTAGTTATTGGAAGACTGGTAGAGAAGAGGCCATAGGAAAAAGTGCCAGATGGATGGTGAGACGTTGAGGTGTAGAGGAAACGTTAACCTGATGGAAAATCATTCACTGTATTGACAATCAGTCTACAAAGAGTTGAGTCCATACTGGCCTGGCACTGCTAGAAACACCCAGGTTTTCTTTCTAATCCATTCCCTCTCATCAGCCAGTGGGACCTTTCTAAAAGGTAAGTGTGATCTTGTCCACCCTCTAATTAAAACTCCAGTGGCTCCCCTTGCTCATAGAATGAAGCCCAAATTTGTGAAGGTGGCTTACGAAGCCATGCACGATCTGCTCCTCGCCTACCTCTCCAGCCTCTGTTCACCCTACTCCTCTCTCTCTGGGTCCCAGCTACCCCTGCCACCTTTCACTTCCTGTGCACCATGGTTCTTCCTAGCTGGGCCCCTCTCCCTAAGCGCCTCATCTCTTCCTGCAAACCCCAGCTCAAGGAAGGGAAAGCTTTCCAAACCCCACCCCCAGTCCAGCACCCATTCCCCCGGTATATATGGTCAGGACACATTCTACTTCTCTTTCATGGTGTTCACCACGCTATTCGTGAATGGGTTATTTGCATCAGTACATGTCTCTTGTAGCTTTTCTCCACTTCAGGAGGGTGTGAGTGACCTGTGCCAGCCGCCCTACTCTAGCGTGAGTGTATTCACTCAGTATATGATTAATAAATGAAGGCTCAAAGTGCAGAAATGTAAATCATCTGATTACTATTCTTTTAGAACCTTTAGTCTAGGTGGTATGACTCTTCAAGAGACTTATCTAGACTAAATACTGTAAGAGTCAGAGGATGGAGAAGGCAAGGAAGGCTTCCTGGAGGAGGTAAGCCTTGAAGAGCCCATAGACAGAACAGGAAAAGACACGGACCAAAGCAGAGGGAGGTGAGGGGATGTGCCATTTGGTTGAAGCTGTTTTGTTCTCTGGTGGATTCCCAGTGCACATAATTAAGACGCAACAAATACATGTTGATTTACGATGCAAATGAATGTGCTCCTTGTGTTAGGGGAGCCTGGCTTCGTGGATTTAGGCAGGGGGTTGGGAGAGATTAAGACGGGAAGGGTGGGTTCAGGTTTCAGTGGAGGACATCTAGTTTCCTTTAGTTTGGGTTTGTTGGTCTGCATAACAGAGAGCTAACCAGGACTTCCAGTTTTTCAAAAATACTTAAAGAATTGTTTTAAGTTAAAAAAAAACCAAATAGAACAGAATTATGTGAAACAAAAAGTTGAAGCTTCTCTCTTCCCCAACCCATTTCTCCAAAGTAGCCATTGCTAACAGATGGGCATATATTCTTCCAAATATGTTCAAATTATATACAAGTATATTGGATATAGATTTATATATATAATACATATATCCAATATCCAGTTGGATATATTTATATTTTTTATATATTTACATATATATATATTTTAAAATATATTTTCACAAATGGGATTCAGCCTGAGCCTACTGAGTCAAATCCTGTTTTTCATTTATCAGTGTAGGATCATTTCCATGTCTGCACATAGAGATTTTCTGTATCACTTTTAATGGTTGTGCTGTGTTTAAGGAGATGGTCTGATCACAGAAGAAACAATTGCAAAAGAAGGTAAACTCAAAATCCAGGGCGAAATTTAGGATGGATGAAAACATAATGGTGGAAATGAGCCATCTGTGGAAGTGATCCAAGAGGCCATTTAAAATGTGACTCGAGCATTTCAGAAACAGCCCAGATTTAATCCCAGTCTCGTGGCACTGTATTATAATGATTTTTTTTTTTTTAATGTGTCTGTCTCCTCACTAGACTGCCACGTTCTCGAGGTCAGGGACTGTGCATTCATTTATGTTGTGCCAGTCTGGTGCCTGGAAGACAATTGGCACTCAATAAATGTTGAATTGAATGGTTGAACATCAGAGAGGTATACCTGGGTATGAGCGGGACTGAGAAAGTATAAACTAAATCTGTTACAAGGTACTCTGTCTATAAAGAAAGCATTACTAAAAAAGCTGAAGAATTTCAGCAGCTTCAGGAGAACCATCCACCTCACCACTAACATGACCTGAATTTCCAGGGCAGGCATGAGGAGTCACGCTGTCATAAATTTGAGATTCTGTAAGAATTTAAGGAAATCAATCAACCAACAAGGGTGATATCATGATTGTTCCAGCATAAATGTTAATTAAGTTCATTTTATTTAAATTTTAAAATCCAGAATAAGTGTGTTCTTTGTGGCCAGTTTCCATCAGCACATGATTAACGCATCTGAAATGAAATCAAATTATGCCCAATTCTGCAATCCTTGGTAAACAGATTTTTTTCGATATCAATATTCATCTTTTATTCAAGGATGTTTTTCTTCTTCATCTAAATACTAAAATCATCATCTGTTTTCCTTCTTCTGAAACTGTGCATTTCATCTAAAAGTTGTAAATCTGAGGCAAAAGAGAAGAAAGGGCTGGCGAGGGTGCATCCAGCCAACAGAGTTCTCTACTCTGACAACAGTACGTTGAAGGTCACAGAAAAACACTGCACAACAAATTAATCACAGCCACCGGCTCACGGAGGGATAAAATGATCACAATGAAAACACCCAACTACAAAGTAAGAGGACTAGTGCAGAGGCAACAAAAAGCCAAAAATACCCAAATAAAATGTTTTTTCTGCTTTCCTAAGACTTGAGGGTGTGATGGCAGAAAGCAATTGTAAACACGGTTAAGTTGGCATATTTCCCTCTGTCCATCAGAAATAAGTTGGCTTGTTTCCTGGGTAATGAATACAATTGCAAAAAGGATAAACAAGGCTTTGCTTAAATCTCCAAGCAAGAAACGTGTGATTGAAGAATAGTACGGATTTCAGAGAAAGTGTTAGAAATTTTCGAACATACTTAAAAGAAAACCAAAGGCAACATAAGAAGACAAATACTGCTGGTATTTGGTGCAAAGAAAAGTACAATTTGGGTGGAAGCTGTGACTAGGTTTCAAACTCTGATGTCACTAAATTAATGTCACTCTATTATTGTGCTGAGGTAGGTACCTCACTCACCTCCTCGCACGGGGCTTTGAGCACATTAAATTCCTCCAGTGAACTTTAGTGTAATTACTTCCATTTTAAATAAAAACCACCCTTCCAAAAAAAATCAAACATCAAGATTATAGACTAAAAATTCCAGAGCATATGGAGAAAACTGACATTGCAATGTATTTGGAAAGTTTGAACTCTTCAGATGATGCTCTCATTAAACGGCAACCTCTCGTTTTGAGAGACTGAAAGTTGAACTCCTATGGAGTAATTTTTGGCAGCGGGAGGAGATGTCTTTCTCTCCAAAACTCAGAAGAGTTTCTGATAAAATAATTCTGCAGAGATTAATGTAAACTAATGATCTCCCCGATCAAGGAAATGGGGTTCTTTCTGCATTGAAATAAAGTAAAACCATCTCTGATCCATTTCTTCTCCAACTTTTAGTCAAACCAATTCTTACGTTTCAGTGATTCTAAGACAACACTTATTCTTTTTTTTACATTTTTAACATCTCTGAATTTGGAATTCATCCTTCCACTGTGAAAAACCCAAGTCACATGGCATCTACCCTCTGCCACCGCCATACCTCGGTAACAACACCGCTGTCCGCACAGTCTTGGGTTAATATGTCTTTGGAGAATGCAAGGAAGCAGAGGGATCTGTCGCTTCCTTCCACACAGTGAGCTGCTGGAGTGGCCGTGAACCAAGTGCCCGTTTCCCCCCGACTCTGTGAGAGATGATCCTTCAGATGGGGAGGGGCCTAGATCCTGTTATAACTAAAGGATGGGGACTCAAACCACTCTAGTTAAGTGCAGCAAGAATGGTGAAAGCAGGGGCTGCAGGATTCGTAGACCCTTGTGGGACAGGGACAGCAGGGGGAAGAGCAGGGGGAGGTGACAAGCACAGGGCCAGGTTCTGGAGTCAGGCTGACCTCGGCCTCGATTTCAGGCAATCAGTGGTAATGACCTGCCATGTGACCTCGGGCAGATTACTTAATTTCCCTAGACCTCAGTTTTCTCATCTGTAAAATAGAACTAAGCAGAATAAGACCCTAAGTATGAACTGTTGTTAGAAGCTCATTAAGGGAAGCACCCCTTTGGGTCCTGCACAGCAGCATTAGAGGACTTTCATGGCAGCTGCAGGTCAGTCTGGGGACATCCAAGGGTGGGGCAGTGCGCTGAGCAGCAGTCTGGTGGGCGGGGGGAGCTCTTTTGGCTGTGCCTCACCTCGCTTGCCCCTTGGCTCCTGATGAAGCCTGCTTCCCCAGCCTTCAGTGGATTCTCTGAGCTACTCCACAAGCTCCTTTACTGCAGCCAGTTTCTGTCGCTGGTGACCAAGAGCACTGAATGATACAAGAGGGATTCAGAAGCAATTGGTAACAGTGTTTACCACTGGGAAAGTGGACAGCCGACTTTAAATGGAAAGATGTCTTATTCAGTGCCTATTGTTTTATGTTTGATTATTTTAACCATGTGCATTTATTACTTTTTCAAATCTGAAATATTTTAAAGGAATGTAATTTAAACAAATTTACCGTGTACAGTGTCCCAATAGAGCATCATCTGGACAAGAAAAATGTGGAATTAAGAGTTCGTAGTAGCAGGTGCAGGATGGAAAGTTAAGTATTGCCTCTAACCTCTGCTCAGCTCCTCTAGGGGGGGCTCCACAGGGTGGGGAAGGGGTTGCATCTTAAACTGGAGTGTTTGGCTTAGAATTCAAGAAGTCCATGAACTTGAATAAGAAAAAAAAAGAAAGAAGTCAGCAAACCATAGTAGCATTTGCATTGTCTGTGACTTTGTCACCAAGAGAAATCACAGATATTTTCCTATCACATTACGGTTGTGGCAATATCTCAAAATATCATTTACACTCATCAGTACTTCTAAATTACCCTAGTTATTACACCTGCCACCAGATCTTATTTAATGCATTGAAAAGGAAGCGCACATATCACTGTGTCACACATTTATTTTTAAGAGATACTGATAACTATGTAGCAATACGGTTGGTCTCCTTTGGAATTATACCTATTTTATGCATTTAAAAGCGTTATTCTGAGAAGGGGTCCAGAGTCTTAACAGACTGTCAAAGGGGTGCATGCTTTATGTCCTCTGCACACACACACACACACACACACACACAAACACACACACACACACACACAGAAAAGATGAGAACTTCGGCCAAAGCGCTTCACCTTTCGCCTCCCCATCTCATTCCTTGCCTTACCCATTGTCTGTCTTCTTAATTTCCTTACCTATGTAATGGGGACAGTATCTTTCCCTTCTTTATGAAAACCATGTAAGCTGTAAGGTTTTCATTTCTTGAAAGTCAAAAGCATCAAATTGGCCAAAACAATTCAAGAAATGATAGCCTACAGTTTACTATTTGAGGATATCAGTAGGTCAGATTTTTGTGTTTCTGCACAGGATGAGTTAATGGTTAAAAGCAACGGGTGCGGGGTCCCATCCTGGCGACCTATGAGGGTTGGCTCTGCCGCTCACCTAAACGTGTGGCCTTAGGCTAATCACGGATACCCACTGAGTCCCGTTGACTTCATCTGAAGATGAAGATAACCGTCCACTTGCTTTATAGGGTCACACTATTAATGCAGTAATAATAACAGTAATTAGTAGAAATTACTAAGCTCACAGGGTCTGGCACGTAGCAAGAAACCATGTTAAGTGGTTGCCTCTGGGGAAAAAGACCAGAGATTTAGGTGGAAAGAAGGCTGATTTTCATTGCAAACTGTATCACGTTGCTTGAACTCCGTAAGCGTTAGCAATTATTTTTATTGCATCCAAAAAGTCATTGAATCTAGAAACACAAAACTCCAATCTGCCAGTCACCTCCTAGATGATCAATATTAATTGATTTACTCCTTTCTGTGCTCCAGGTGAAACCTTAATCTAATCTGCGAACAGAAATCAAAAGAGAATTCTTCCTTCACTTGCCTATGTTAAATAAGCATGTGATCCAGTTTAATTTAACTTGGGGGATAGAGACTTAACTTGCTATGGCTCCTTCGTTCCGCAAGCAAGCTCTTATTTATAGGATGTGAAGTTTCTCCTCTGCAGAACTTTGTACAGCCTCCACTTCCACCCCCAGGGGACCTGTGGAGGTGTGGGTGGGAGAGAGCAAGAAATCTTTATTCTGGAATTAAAATCAGTGTCTTCTCAATATCCAAGGAAAAATCTTGGAAGGCTTCCTTCAGTTAAAAACTAGGTGCCTTTTCAAATATTAGTAAGGAGAATGGAAGCGCCAGCATAGGATCCCAAGCCACAGGGGATGAAAAGCCAGTCATCCTTTCAACAGTCGGTAACTCAGAACCTTGATCCACGCGGAGCATCATTGCAGGACAGCGGGGAAAAGGTCTGTATTTTTAAAACCAGCACGAGGCCTATCTTGTCCTTAGACACTAACCACATGTGGGGGAAAAAATACACGTAGTACAAAATGCAGCGTTGCAAGCTGAGTTGAAGGGTGTGCCTGGCAGAAAAGTAAAGAAAAGGGGAGCATAGTTCTCTCAGATGCATCCCACAAACCAGGTGTGCTTTCTGTCCAGGTGGTGAGTGTGAGTGACAGCAGGGACCAAAACTGACTGAGAGAGGCCCCGGCCCTCCCAGGGCACACAGACCACAGGACTTGGACAGTAAAGATTCCCTCTCAAGGAATGTTCAAAACGGAGTGGCAGAAAGAAGGACAGCATCTTAAGACTCAAGTGTTTAAAATTGCCAAAACCATAGGGAGGCTGCCAGCAAAATGCAGACTCTGAAAACTCCATAGAACAAAAAAAACTTTTTTTGATTTTTTTTTCCAAGAAATAAATTGCAAGGGAAAAAGAGATGGAGAGAAATCTATAAATTAAAAGAGATGTAAAAGGCATAACAACCAATCCTAATATATGGACCTTATTTGAATCATCATTTAAACCAAGGATTACTTAAAATTATGACATGAATCAAAAAATTGGAAATTGGGATGCTGGGTATTTGAGATGTTACGAAATTATTGTTAATATTTTAGGTGATAGGACTTACATTATTTACGAGTGATAAAATAGTATGTCTGCGACTTGCTTTAGAAAAATATAAGAGGAATAGGAGGTGGAGGTGGAGATGGAGATGACTCGGGACTGGCCATGGATTGGTCCTGCTGGGGCTCAGCATAAGGGCTCATTATATTATTCTGTACTTGTTTTGTGTTTGTTGAAAACTCCTCTTATTAAGGTTTGGTTGTTTTTTAATTACTAGGAAAGAGTCAGCAGAAATCAGAGAGGTAATAAAAACCATGCAGTTCTCTGGCTACAGAGGAGCTGAAATTCAGCATGAAACCTAGCTCTTGGGCGTAACTAACCCTCCCTGCACCCTCTCTTTTATTTGTGTGGCCAAGGGCAGGACCACTCTTCTCATTTCTAGTACTTCGTTTGCCTGGAGATTCTGATTCTTTTTCTGAGCATGGTGAGAGATCTGAACTGGTCCAGCCGCCCTGGGGGAGAGGGGCGGACCACACTGGCCTCATTAGCCCAAGGCTCCCGCTGATGGGGCCAGACCTGCGGATCAGCACCCACACGCAGGACCAAGGGGCGAGCTGGCCGGGGAAGGGATGGAAGGTCTAGAAGATGTAGAGGGGGCAGCAGCAGCTCACTTTGTGACTGATGGCTTCTTCTAAAGAGTAAGAAAGTGAGGAGGCGTCTCAGGAAATGCTCAAAACCTAAAGCAATCTGAAACCATTTGGATGCCCCAAAATATGTGACACTGGTCTCCCCTTTCTCTGAATGGTTCTCTCTCTGGGACATCTTTTTCCATGTTTCTTCCTCTACTCTGTCACCCAGGTCTGTACCGGCATTTCTACATTCCAAGTTCTCCATCATTTAGCACCTGAGTCTGCCCTGGGCAAGAACATACAGGCAGAAATAGCAATGAAACACCATTTGGGGACCTATCAAATTGGTAGGGATTTTTTTTTTTTTTAATGACAGTGCCCAGTGTTGTGAAGGCACTGGGAAAGAGGCCATTGTACCCCCTTTCTGAAGGGCAGTTTGTCACTCGGTATCTAAAGCCTTAAAAATGTGCATATCAGGAAGGAGGGTATAGCTCAAGTGGTAAAACACATGGTTAGCATGCATGAGGTCCTGGGTTCAATCCCCAGTACTTCCTCTAGGAATAAATAAATAAACCTAATTACCTCCCCTCCCCACCAAAAAAAAAAAAAAAAAGAGTGAGATAAAAATGTGCATATCTTTTGCTACAGTAATGCTGCTTCTGGGAATTTGTCCTACAGGAATTAGCTATGCACAAAATGTATGTGTGAGAATGTTCCTGATGGAACTATGGCCAAAAAAAAAAAAAATTGTGAACAACCTAAATATCCAGCAACAAAGGACTGTTTAATTCACGTTGAAGCCGGAGAGTGGAATACTACAGAGACATTAAAATCGTGTCTTCGTTGCATATTTTAAACATGGGGAAATATTCATGCTATAATCAATGGAAAAGCAGATTATAAAACAGTATATATCATATGATATCAACCTTGTAAATTCAGAGAAAGAATATATACCAAAGCATTGTCTGTGATTTCTGAGTAGCAGGATTTTGCACAATTTTAATACACCCCTTTGTAATTCTCTGCTTTTCCCAGCACTTCTGCATTGCTTACTTTTTAAATCAGAAACAAAAAATAAGAGCTCATTTTATCTACAAAAAGAGGTTATTACAGTCACTGTAATAACTATAGCAAATGTTCACTGGTAGCTTCCCTTTGGCCAGTCATGGCCGCTGAGCTCTCTCTATGCATTTTTCTCATTCAGTCCTCACCACACTGTGACCAAGTAGGTGTTCCTCTCCTGTCCAGTGTGGGCAACTGAAACTGGCGGAGACATTTCATAACCTGCCTGTGGACACACAGCTCTCAGATGAGTCAGGCATCTAAGTTGATCTTATTCCAGAACCCACTTTGGTTCAAAGACACTCAGTCCTACAAAACCCAGAAAGGAGTTTCATGTCTTGTCTCGGTATCTTAAGAAATGCATACTCCAGGGAGACCCGAGTCCTGCAGACCAGAAATCTGGCTCTAGGAAAAAAGCACCAGGCAAAAAGGAGGAGTCTACCCACCCATCATGGAAATGCCTCCAGAAACCTGGTAAGTTTCTTAAATTATTTAACTTCACTGTCAGGGTGTTCTTTGGGTATTTTGTTTGTTTTTGATTTCTTCCTTCTAGCTCTGCCCTCTTTGAGAATCTTGGACCACCTTAGCCGCGCCCACTTCCTTTCTCCATTTCTGGCATATAACCCAGTTTACAGAAGGTATTTACGCATATCTGTTGGTTGAATGAAGGAATGTAAGCAGCATGAAGGCAAGGATTGTATCTATCTTAGTAAGCACTATATCCCTGGCATCTAGATGGTGCCCAGTACGGGAAGACTCAAGGTAGGTGTACTGCCTAACTAATGAATGAATTATACCACCTTGGGTCCTATCTCTTCTCACTCCTTCAGGACAAGAGAATTTTTATCTTTTTAGTCTATGGAAATGAGAGAACCAGCTCTTACCTCCTCACTCCCACTTTAATTGCTTTAGCGGTAGGTTCTTGAAATCTTTCTTAAAATGCTGAGATCAGATATGTAACCATTGCCACCGGCAGAATTCACCTCGGCTGTGCACAAAGGGATTGTCAAGTATTTGGTTTGATTTCTGCATCCCAAGGCTTTTTTCCTGCTAAAACGAACTTCCCCACCCTCTCCCAAAGCAGAGCGGCTGGTTGTGCTAACTGGGTCACTTGCCAGAGAGCCAAGATTCTGTCTTTTTTCTCCTGGCCTTGCGTAGGGCCAAGACCCAGTGAGCTGAACTCTGAAGACTTGCCAAGGCTTTCTATTAATGCCAGTTCGTACAAACATCCCACACCCCATCCTCCCCCTTCAACCAGGTCTCCACCTCCCAGCACAACATGCCAAATGGTGTCTCTGCAATGTCTGAGGCAGCTCCTGGCAAGAGGTTCTTTACCTGTTTCACCTGCAGCAAAGGGTATAGATCCAAGTTCATGGTTGCCACCCCTCTGCTGAGGTCTTGGGTGAGAAGAATGCTTCGGGTGAGTCCCCTGTTTGAGCATTCTTGAGCCCGTTGCAGGTTCCCTGGGAAGTTAGATCAACTGCCCAGGCTCCATAGACGATGGTGGTAGAAGGCTGGCTGTAGCTTGTTTTTAAGTCTATGTGAGAAGCCAGTTAATTGATGTGGTTGTCTGATCCAGAGGAAGAAATTCAGGGTCCATTACTCACGAGGCAGGTAAGGAGGAGTATCTCTTTGGGAAACTCGGGGAGGGGAGCAAGTCAGACAAATTCAGGCTGATTATTCACTTATCTAATGGATATAGAGATATTATAACAGATATATTAAAATGTGAACAAATAGATGTATTTAACATATATAGAAGTATGACAAATACACAGAAATATATTCAAATAATAAGTGTATGCAGCTCGATGAATATTCACAAAGCTGAACCCAGATCAGGAAACCAATCCTTTACTGGTGCTCCAGAAGTCGCCTTGTGTCCACAAGTTTTGCCTAATTGCAAATTTGAACTTTAAATGAAATCATACAGCATGTAGTCTTTTGGACCTGGCAGCTTTGGTCAATATTATGTTTGTGAGACTCATTGATGCTGTTTAGTGTAGCAGTGGTTTGTTGGTTCTTACTGATGGATGGTATTTCATTTTGTGAACATACCACTCTGTATTTTTATGGGTTCCACTCTTGATGGTTATTCAGGAAATTTCCCATGTAGGACTATTACAGATAGTGCTGCTGTGAACATTCTAGTTCATGTCTTTTTGTGAACATTCTGTTGGGTATATACTTAGGAGTGGAATTGCTGGCTCATGAGAAATGCAAATATTCAACTTTAATGGGCAGTGCCAACCAATTTTCCAAAGTGTTTGTCCCAGTTTACACTCCACCAGCCAGCTCAGGGCTTTTGGCATCATCTTAGGAGTACAGTTTCTGCAAACAACCTCTTGCCAGTTATGTGGCCTTGGACATGTTATCTGGCCTCAAATCTGTATAATGGGCACATTGATTACATATGATGACTTCATAGGACAGAACTGAGAACCCACTAGAGCACATTTGTAGCTAGTACTGTGCCTAGCATGTAAGAGGTCCTCAGTAATAAGTAGTCATCTGCTGATTGCTACCCTAGTTAAATCCCCAAAGAGAGAGGGTCTGTGTGTGTGTCAGGGAGACAGAGATGGAGGCAGAAAGAGATTGATTCATTCTTAGTGGAGCCCTCCTTAGCATTTTTGCAATTTTCGCAATTTGCGTTTTGTCTTTAGGTAAGCCAAACTGCAAACTCCAGGGGTGAGCTCACAGACAGAAATCTTTACCCAGATGAGGAGAAGGCGGGACTTGGCTGAACGCGTGAGAACTGAAGAAGCCTAGGCAGGATAGAACTTTTCCGTTCTCACGCACATCTGGGAAGTTCCTAGCAAAACCAAACCAAACCAACCAACCAAAGCAGAATCGAGAGATCTGATTCGCTTGTAAAGAAATCAAAGCGTTCGTATCCAATGGGCCATCCGACTCAGACCTACTCTGCCCGGCAAACTTCCAGAAGTTTGGGCGAACCTAGAATCAGTTCCTCTCACCCCTTTGGCCCCTCCAGTCCCTCCTTTTCACTGCCGGCTTAACTCCAGCTCTTAGCACTTAACGCTAATACCTTCGGGCAGGCTCCACCGCGGAGTTTAACTAGCTGCCAAGTTAAATAACATGGAGGATCCTCAGCTTCCGGGGGAGTTAGAAATAGACAGCTCCCGAACTACGCAGGGCCTGTCACTCACCAAAATGCCTTTTTATTTCATGAAAAAAAATAAATATATGTATTTCATATGTGTATTACCCACACTCATATAGATGTACATGGTGTGTGATATATATCATAATTGTTCTTTGTAAAGTATTGTTTCCTTTGGGGTGCACATCAAAATCGCGTGGCAAGAGGAAAAGGCGTTTGTGTGAGCCGACTACCTGCCCCCACTACGCCTGGGAAAATGACACATCCTCTGGCGAATTGCCGCGTGCAGGTATTGGATCAGAGTCCTGATCAAACGGCATTTCTAAGTGCAGAGTTGTCGATAGCAGTGAATATATATACAGAGACACACAATATGCATGCATGCGCATATATATGCATGTGTGCTTATATATGCGTCTGAAGCAGAGAGGAGAGCGCAGCAAACTTGCGTGCGTAGAGACAGCGGATCTGCTCTTTTGGGAGATTCCCTCTGGCCTAGGAGCACACACACTGCCCAGATTTCTGAAGATGCGGTGAAAGTCCTCTGATGTGGTCGCGGAGGGGGTAGGGAGGGTTCTGGAAATCGTGATAGGTTTGCACCAGCGCGCCCCCACCCCCACCCCCCGCCCCGTGGCTTTAAAACCGGCTGCTCTTGATTTATAGGCGCCTCTCCCGTTCAAGGGTGAAAACCAGTCTGTGGGTGCACTGAGATTTGCAAACCAGTCCCCGAATGCGAGGGGCGCCGCGAACAGCCGGGTACAGTGGGACGGGCGCTCCGCCACCCTGGCTGTGGGCGCCGCAGCATCCCCGAGGACGCGGGCAGATGCAGACGGCTCTGGCCCATCTGTCCCTGGAGGCCCGGGCCCAAGACTGTGCTCGCGCGCGCTCCGCGCGGGTACCGGGAACCCGGGAGCTCTCCGGGCGCGCCCAGCCTCGCCTGGCCGGGCTATCAGGGGCTCTTTGTCTCCCGGCCGCGCTAATCCTGCAAGCGGCGCGCACCGAAGGCCGAGGCCCCTGCGCCTTTGGACAAGTCTGCCACTGGCAAGCCGGTTCGAATGTTTTCAATAAAATGCTTCCTTGGGGGGTGGGGGGAAAAAAGAGGATCGCAGGAGAATTTCTCTTCAGAAGTTCATCTATTTTCAGCAGTTAAGCGCAGCACCATGTAAATCAGATCCTAAAAGTCCCTTTAGAAGGATGTAAGGAAAGGGGAGGAAGGGTGGGAAAGAGACTCCTTAAACCATAAAGTTTGGTCTGGGTTTGGTTGGTTGGTTGGTTGGTTGGTTTGGTTTGGTTTTTGTTTTTCCCAAACGAGTTAGGGAGCAGCAGGGAGAAAGGACATCAAATCTGCCCAGTGGGTGTTTCCCCAAACTCAGCAGCCCCGAGCGCCCCCAAGCTACTTAACTCCCTGGGGAGGTGGCAGAGGTTGCTGTGTTATGTACTGCAACCGAAAAATCAGGTGAGAAAAAAAATAAAAAATGATGATAATAATAGCATTTATCTAGAACCAGGAGACACAAGGCACCAGGGCTGGAATTGTGACACCTTTTTGAAGTAGAAATTCTTGCCTTTTCCCTCTGTGATCCCAGAAGTGGTACAAATGTGTGAGTTTTTGCCCAAGAAAGAGTGTTTCCTCTGAGGTTGTCTACACACGGCGAAGGCGTCTGCTAAGTAATGTGTTCTAAAGTGAGGGCGATTTCTGGCATTAAAACAACTTTTTTAAAGCCAAAGCCATCCTTAACGATGTTCAGGTTAGTGACCATAAAAAAAAAGGCGTGAGGGAGGGGGCAGGAGGAGGAGGACTCTAGCCGGGCCAGTCATATTTAATACGCTTCCCACAAGAGAAGCCTCTGCAAAATCAATAGACAGCCGCCAGCTGTGCTTAAACCTGCGATTTCAATTAAAACACGGCGCTCCAGTCGTTGGGGTTGAGCCTGGATCCCCAGGCAGCGGTGTGCGGAGTGGCTTGGCCCCGGTGCGGCGTCCCACTGCCGCAGATCCCCGAGGTCGCGGTCCGGGTCAGGCCCGGCGGAGCTGCAGAGCGCCGGGCTTCGGCACCCCGCTCTGCAGCGTGGGAAGAGCACAGGCCGCCGAGGGGCGTCAGGCTTAACTCTGGCAGTGTTTCCCCACCCCCGCCCGAGGTGTGGAGGCCGGAATGTGGGCCAGATGGGCCGAGGCGACAGCGTCTGGCTTTCGGCTGAGGCGCCCAGAAGGAGACAGGCCCGAAGCCGAGGCCGCAGGGCGGAGGAGGACCTCACGGTGGGGCCGAGGCCGGTAGGCCGAGCGCGATGGGTGCAACCCGCGCCGTCCAGCAAGGCTGGCCGTCACCAGGCCCGGGTGCCCCGGGGATTACCGGCGTCCAACCCCGGAATCCCGCCCCCGGGGCGGAGCGCTCGCTGAGTGAGGCCTAGCGGGCCTGGCTTGGGCTGCGGCCGCGTGCCTGCAGGTCAGGTGCCTCGCTTGGGCCGGCTGGCGGCTGACTCCCAGGCACTCCAGACTTGTGTACCAGTCTGGACTGGCAGAGAGACTGGGACTTCTGATCTCTTACAACGGCCTCCTGTCACTTCCATTGGGAAACTATTCCTTTAAAGGACAGGATTTCTTTAACGTGGGAGGTTTCGGAAAACTTTGTTATGAATGGATCCACATCCCTGAAATACAGCTACGGGTCCCTGGAGCCTCCTGTTTGCCCCTCCTGTCGAGTTATTTTGGTTTTTTTTTTTCCCCCTCACTGAAAATGTGTAGGTAGAAAAAAAGTCACCCTTATTCTCACAAAACCCCTTCAACAGCTCCCTACAATAGTCAAATTTTAATACTGCCCCCTGCCCTCCTTTTTAAAAGCATTTTCAGCCTGGGGAGGGGGGAGACGCTGCAGTGAGAATGAATTTGGAGGGCTGAGGGGCAGCAAATCGAAATCTCAGCACTCCCTCCACCAAGTGCCACATTTCCCTAGTCCTCTATTCTTCTGCCTGAAATCATCTCGTTTACAGAAAATATTTGTTTGCACTATTAGTTGGTACTGGAGTTAATTACTCAATGTGTTAACTTGAAGTAATATGTATAAAAGTAGGATCAGTGTTTATTGTGTGGGTGAGCTGTTGAGCGGTGCTTGAATAAACTGCAATTAGGGTTAGATAGAGATTAATTAACATGTGAGTGGCAAGGTGTAAAATAGTTTTCAACCCTCCACTTCAATATAATCTGCAGGCGAGGGAAGGAGAAGTTTGTGGAAGCTAATTAAATACTTTCATAAAAGCCAGTGTATTCACCCAACATTTGGAAGGAGAGGCACATTAGGGGCAACTTGTTTTTACCCAAATGTTTTCTTTCTGCGGAGGTAGCACTCCTTTGTGATGCCGGGGAGAGAGAGATGGCTTATGCAGCTACAAAAAGCACTGGGGATGGTAAGGCAGGTTCACGGGAAGCCTTTGGAAGCCTTTCAGCCTGATGGAGCCTTCAAACTAGCAGATCTTACGAGCTGCTGCCGAGATCAACAATTACCCAATTTGGAAAGGGGGTTGGGGTGCAGTGCTGATGGCTGAACGGGATCCACGGGAAAGTCGGGATAGAAATTCGGGGTTTGAGCCCCTGCGGGTGTACTGATACTCTTTCAATGTCAGGGTGAGTTGTTGGTTTGTTTCCTGTTTGGTGGGGGCTGGGGGGGCGGGAAGGAGGGAGTTCATCTGTGTTCTTGTTTTCACATGAACATAGGGAAGGGGGTATATTGAGTCTGGAATTGTGCCTCTCTGAACATCTTAATTAAATGGGCTGTTTGGAAATGTTCTCCTCCAGAAGAGCTAGCCTCTTTCTAGCTTTGAAATCTGGAAGTTTCTTTCTTCTTCTTCTTCTTCTTCTTCTTTTTTTTTTTTTTTTTTTGGTGGGGGGAGTACTGGAGAATAGATTCAAGACTGCTGAATTTAGGGGTAGTTTCCAAGCATGGCAGGATGGAAAAATTAACCCACGGCACTCGCCATCCAGACCACTTTCCCTCGGAGACCTCTCTCTTTGTTCCCCCTCCTAGATTTCCAAGTACACCTTTTTCCTTTCCTTCACCTGCCATGTCAATATCCTGTCTGCAGTTGCACGTCAGAGGGGGAGTGGGTAGGAGAGAGAACTTCTGAAGGGGAAAAAGGAGTGGTTTGCCTGAATTTAAAACTAGACCTTTCCTGTCTTTTCCCCTAACGGTTTTCCTGGGATGTTTTGCAGCAGAGAGGCCTGGGATGGGGTACTCAGCCCCTGCAGACCTGTTCTTGAGTGAAAAAGGAGAGGGTTTTCATCCCTCTAGCAGCTTCTTGGGCTCCACAAGATCGCGTGTCTTTGGAGATGGAATTCACTATCAAACCCGCAACCCTGTTTGCTCATATTATAACCACCGTAATCCCCTCAAACTGTAGTTGTGGTTATAAAGCTCGAGGTCTTGCAAAAGCCGGCTGGCAAGATATAATTGTCCCGCAAACAAAACCGATCAAAAGTTAAAAAAAAAAAAAAAAGCCCTGCACCCCCCTCCTCCTTTCCTAAACCTAATTCTCTCCTTTGCTCTCTCGCAAGCCACCCCCACCCCTTCCCCATAAGAACCCTCAGCCTCGATCACTTTTGTTGTCGCCAAGAGCACCCGGCCTGTTGAAAGTGCTGGAGCGTCTTTGAGCAGTTTGTTGTGATACGCAGGTGGAATGGTCTGCAAACAGATGAATTCAGCCCCTCCAAACCGAGAGCCGAGCGCGCAGCTTTTGTGCGCCAGGCACAAAACGCTGAATTCCTCCGAACTTACTTGGGGCCTGTCTAGAAAAGGGCCTTTTCTTCCCTCTGCTTGTACCTCTGGCCACACTAAGTCTCTGCCCGCCCCTCTTCAGTCCTCCTCCCTCTCCCCTCTGATAATCCTTCTCTTTATTTTAGAAAAACACAAAACCCGGTTCCACGCGGTGCTTTAGTGGCTAAAAGTGAAAGAACTGCCTTGGCAGAATTCAGCTCTATGAATCACTTCGGAAAATTGGTTCGACTGAATGGCCTTAGGAGGAAAAACGTTTTAATAGGATCCAGGGGAGGTTCTGCTGTTTCAATCTGCTCCTTAAACAGGTGGAGATTGGACCTTCTCAATTATACAAACAGTAAGTACCCATCAGCGGGGAGAGCTGCCCTCCGAATCCTCCCCACACGCAGCCCTAAACCAGTGGCAGAGCCGGGCTTTGCCACAAAAGCCGATCACAGATCAGTGATTCTGATCGATTAGGAGCCCAAACAATCCTCCAGCTCGCAGTGCAGTCTCCCCCAGCCGCAGGCGGAGAGCTGGCCAGAGAGGGGGAGGCGCACTCGCGGGGCACCGGGGCCCCCGGGATCTGGGCGCGCGGCCTTGCTCTTCCGGACGCTACGGGGTCGCCCTTAGGCTGCGGGAGCTCTCCCCCGACCTCCGACGCCAGCCAAGGCGAGCTCCTTGTTTTTGCATAAATTAATATTTCCCCATTAACAAGTTCCCCCCTCCAAACGCGGCGCCCGCGTCCATGCGCCACATCCTAATGAGGTAATTATCATTTGCGCGTGTTCGGGGCTGGCGCCGGCTCCGTGGGTAAATGGCAGTTTATTAGCACGATGCCCAGCTCGGCTGCAGAGGGCTAAGGGATACTTCGGCGACTAGACGGACACCCAGGGGCCCTTTGGATCGGCGCGTCCAGGACCCTTTGCCCTCCCCGCGTCCCGCAAATCTGTAGGCCCCCAAAGTTGTGAATCACGCACGGAACTCAGCCTGGGTTTGGGCTCCCCCCCCCCCTTTTTTTTTCCACCGGCAAAACCATCACGATTCCTTCCCCCTCCCCCTCCCGTCTCTTCCCTCCTTCCCGATTCGCGAACCGCTCGCACTTTCCCGAGGGGAGCGCGGGCGCCAGTTGCCTCCTTTTAAAGTTTGAGGGGCGGTGGCGGCGGCGGCCGGCAGGCGCGGTGGAACACAGGGGCCGCTACGGGAGCCGCGCCGCCGCCCATGTCATTCCACTTCAAGTGACTTCATGTGATGTCAGCTGAATGTAAAAGACAGTGATCTCACGCGGAGGGGAAGATGTTTGCCATCAAAATGTGACAGAGGAGACACGCTGCATGGCTCGGAACGCATCTCCTTGGCGGTGGGGGAAAGAGGTAAATGCGAGGTGGTTCTCCTGGTCCTCTTTAACTTTGCCCCTTCCCTGTCCGGCTCCCAGCACGCGTGGCGGAGGCCGGGGTCCAGGGAGCGGCTCAGGGGGCTTAATTTGAGGCTCTTTTCTTTCTTTCTTTTTCTCTCTCTCTCTTTTTCCCTTATAAACCCTCCCCCTTTCTCCCCCTTTCAAAGTCCCAGGGCAGGGGCTGGTGGGTTCCTTTGCGCGCAGGGTTAATGGGCGGTAATTTGGAACCCTTGGGTGCACTTTGTCCTGCCCCTGTTCATTTGAATGCAAATGGGTGACCTGGACCCGACAAGGTGCTTATTAAATTGCGGTTTCCCTCCCTGCCTTTTCCGGAATGCAGACTTAGAGGAGAGAGGCTGCACCCTGGCCCAGTCCGGCACCGCTCGGCTCGGCGCGCCATGGCAAGCTCGGCTTCCCTGGAGACCATGGTGCCCCCTGCCTGCCCGCGCGCCGGAGCGTCGCCGGCCACTTCCAAGACGCTGGCCTTCTCCATCGAGCGCATCATGGCTAAGACGTCGGAGCCTCGTGCTCCCTTTGAGCCCCGACCTGGGGCACTGGAGGCGGACGGCGGCCAGAGCAAGAAATTGCTCAACCTCTGCTCTCCGCTGCCCTGCATGATCCCTCTCCAGCCCCTAGGCTACGAGGTGCCGTCCAAGACGCTGCTCAGTTACTCCGAGCTCTGGAAAAGCAGCCTCCGGGCGGGCGGCGGCGGTGGAGGAGGAGGAGGAGGAGGAGGAGGCGGCGGCGGCGGCGGCGGCGGCGGAGGGGCCCCGGTGTGCGGCGCCAGCGGCTTGTGCAAAACCAACTGTGGCGTATGCTGCAAGGCCGAGCTGGGCCTGGCGCCGTCTGCGCTGCCCGCGGGCAGGGTCATCAAGCCTCAGGTCATCAACCAGGCGGTGGGGCTGCCGGCCAGCGGCTCGCTCTACTACTTCAACTACCTGGACTCTTCCGCGTACCCGCCGTCTGAGCTCCTTGGTGGCCACCTCTTCCCGTCTGGCCTCCTCAACGCACAGGCTCCCGCCGCCCTGGCTGCGCACCCCAAGCTCTTTTTGCTAGAGAACGCCAAGTTGGCCGGCCTAGCCGCGGACAAGTTCCCCCATCCGGCCCCGTATGCCCATAAGGAGCGCTTGCCCGCGCCATTGGAGCAGGTGCTGAAGGAGAACTCAGCCTTGACAGCCGAGCGCAGCGGCGTCAAAGGCCACGGCAAACTGCCCGGGGGCTCCGCAGACGGCAAGCCCAAAAACTTCACCTGTGAGGTGTGCGGCAAGGTGAGGCCCGGGGTCCGCGGGGGCGCCGGGAGGGGTGAGAAGAGGCGGCTGCTTGCCTGAGGCAGCCTGGACTGCCCCCTTCCTCAAGCTTAGGAGCTCCCCAGTAGCCGTCTGCTCGAATTGGGGGCGCAGTTGGGCCTCAGTTTCCTATTCCGTAAAATGGGGATGCCTTTGTCAGTGGCCACACAGGACTGGCATGAGCGGTGGGTTGGGAAGCTCTTTGCAAAATGAAAAGGGCTCTGGCTTCCGAAGGGGGTTGTTGGTTGGGGGAGGTAGGCTGTGCCCTGCCCAGGCTGACTCTGGACTCTCGGACGGACACGCCACAAGGTCCCCTTGTGTGCTTCCATAGGTGTTTAACGCTCACTATAACCTCACCCGCCACATGCCGGTCCACACGGGAGCCAGACCGTTCGTGTGCAAAGTCTGCGGCAAAGGCTTCCGCCAGGCCAGCACGCTCTGCAGACACAAAATTATTCACACCCAGGTACGTGGCCCTCGGGTCCGGCCCAACCCGTACGTACCCAACACCCGGCGCCTGAGCGACGGCGTTGGGGAGAGGATGACCAAGGGTTCCCCTTATCCCACCCCCACTAGGGGCCCTTGTCCCTTCAAGGTGCCCCCGAGGTGGCCTCTCCCCGCCCAGGCCTTGGCCTCACGGTGCGCGCGCCCCTCTCCGCAGGAAAAGCCGCATAAATGCAACCAGTGCGGCAAAGCCTTCAACCGCAGCTCCACGCTCAACACGCACATCCGCATCCACGCGGGCTACAAGCCCTTCGTCTGCGAATTTTGCGGCAAAGGTTTTCACCAAAAAGGTAACGTGCGGGGCAAGGCCCACTCCTCACCTCACCTCGGGACTCGGCAGGTCACTGCTAGCGGAAAGGCAAAGAAGGATCCGGAGAGAGGGAGCGCGAGAGCCGAAGGCTCTGGCGCAGCATTTCTTTGGAATCGGGTTGTGCAGGGTTTGGGTGGAAGCTCTGCGGGCGGGTTAGTAGACCTCGCGGCACTGAGGCTGGTTGCATGGGGAGACTCCGAATTTGGGAGGTGGGAAGGAAGGGGCAGAGGGAAAGGAAGTAAGAAAAAGACAAGGTATTGCCCTATAGAAAAAGCTTCCCTTTGTAGCCGGGACTCTCCTTTGAAATGAAAAAAAAAAAAAAAATCGAGGCAAAATCCACCTCCTGGGAACATCTTAGGCTTAGACTTGGGGGAAACCACCACTGTCCCCGGCACCCCGCTTGGATTTTCCAGGGCACTCTCGGATCTCCAAGTAGTAGTTAGGAGACCAGAGGGAGTAACTTTTAAAATGAGAAGGAAAATAATAAGGGACGAAGCCCGGGTTCCTGCGAATTTCTACGAGCGAGGCAGCAGCCGGGAGAAGGACTCGATGTGCTGCGCAAAAGTTTCCGGGCCGGCAGAGCACAGCGGGAGGGTCGCTCCGCCGGCCTCAGGCCCCGGCGGGGCAGGGACGCGGGGCGGCTACGCGGGACTCGGCCCTCCATCCTGTCGTGAGAGCCCCAGGCTTGACGCGTACGAAGTTTGACAACTTCTTCACTCGGAGAGGTCGCGCCCGCCTAGCCAAGCGTCGCCTTCTTTGCGCGGGCACCTGAGCCAACCCCAGGACACCCGGACACCCCCCCCCATCCCACTTCACTCCCCCCTCCCTTTTTTGTTTTTGGTCTCCTGTAGGGAACTACAAGAACCACAAGCTGACCCACAGCGGCGAGAAGCAGTACAAATGCACCATCTGCAACAAGGCCTTCCACCAGGTCTACAACCTGACTTTCCACATGCACACCCACAACGACAAGAAGCCTTTCACGTGCGCCACTTGCGGCAAAGGGTTTTGCAGAAACTTTGACTTAAAGAAACACGTGCGCAAACTCCACGACAGCGTGGGCCCCGCTGCCCCCTCCACAAAGGACCTGGCTCGGACAGTGCAGAGCTGAGAGCTACTGCCTCGCCCTCCCTTCCAGCCCCATCCAGCCCCCAAACAGATCACGCGTATAAACTTATTTCTAAAATTAAAAGAAAGAAAAAAGCTATAGCAGAGAGGCTAAAATCTATTTATCGAAACCAGCATATTTTTGGAAAGCTAAACGTTTCCTCGATGACTGGCAACAAACGGCTGGCTCCCACCTTTGTATATTCGGGAAACTTATTTAAACCCAGTGCGCCGAAATTTATTTAATTCCAGGCCTCGACTTCTCCTCGGGCAACGGGTTTTAACCCCAGTCTGTCACGTGAACGTCCCGGAAGAGCGCGGCGCCCCCCAGCCATCTTTATACAGCCTGTAAATCCTCCTGTACAAGCGAACACGGAATATATACATACATAACTCAATAAACAGAAGCATTAGTGCGTCTTTTCTTTCCCTCCCTCTCCCCTCGCCGCGAGGTCAGCTCAGCAATCCCAAAAAATAAAAAGGCATTAAGCGTTTATAGCATTTCCCTGCCCAAATGCGACTTCCTCTGGGGCGCTGGGATGGGGTGAGACCAAATCGGTCCTCTGGCGGCGCTAGCGTGTTTAGACCCCCCAGGAGTCAGGGCGCAAAGGCCCACGGCGGCCCCCAAGTGGTGCCAAGTTTTTATTTGGTGACTGTTTCGACGCTAGGGATTCTGGGTGTTGCCTTATTGGGTGAGAAAATTTTTTAAAAGAGGAAGGGGTTAAAAGTGGCTGGGTCTGGGAGAGCAGGTTTTGAGTGCGTGTCCTGGAGCTAAGCGCCGCGTCACACGGGGGTAAAGGGCCAAGGCACTGCTCCGCCGCGGTGCTTCTGGGCACGTCCCCTTCTCTGGGTGACCTAAGGGGAGCCACTCCTTTCTTGAGAGGAGAGCTGGAGGCCAAGGGTGCCAGCTCAGCGGGGCCTCTGGGGCTCTCCGGCTCGTGCTGTGGTCTGGGGCCGGCCTCCGGGTGCGGGTGCCGTGCGCCCTGCCGCGGGAGGGCGCACCCGGGATCCCGCCGCTCACAGCCGCCAACCCCGGCGTCCTGATTACCGCGCGGTTAGCCCATTTCCTGAATAGCTATCTCCGCCGCCGAACACGCTGATGAAATGATCTCACGCTTGCTTTCTAAGTAATGACCCAAATTAAGAGAGAAAACAGAGACCCTTCAAACAGCATTACATTAATCATCTAATCATTCCCAGGAGGGGGCCGGCCGCCGCCGCCCCGTTTGATCCGAATCTGGATAATCAAGAGCTCGGATTACTGGCTCGGCGCGCCGGGCCTTCTCCTCCTGCACCACCCCCCCCCCTTCCTAATATTCGCACGGCGATTCAACCCACGTTTTCTGGAACAATGTTCCCCAGCGCCGGGAGGAAATGTGGCGCGGGGCCGGGGAGTGCGCTTCCACGCAGCCTCGCCATTGCAAAGGCTAGGGCGGCGGCGTCTGGGCGCTGATTCCATGCGGATTTCCACTGCAGGTGGAGGCTATTTGGAGGGAACGATGGTTAATGCAAAAGAAAACCCCCAAGTAACTCTGCAAGTGACTCGAGTGAGGATTATCCCAAAGCCCGGTATACAGCAGGCGCTCAGTGCTGCTCGCGCCAGGGGCTCCCATAATCAGAGAAGCTCTCATTTCCCAAGCCCTTGCTCTAAGCCAGGAACTCAAAGCACATTCTTTCCGGGGTTCACAATCCGCAAGCTGGGGGTGAATATTCCCACCTTGTGGACGGACGAAGAAATTGAGGCAGAGACAAAAGCTAAATGACATGCCTAGGGTCACGGCACTAAGTAGGGTCAGGATTCGAAGTCTAGGCTTTTAGAAAACCCAAAGTGCCTTCAGTCGTCGTCGGTGGAGGACGAATATCACAGTTGGGACCCGGGGGAAAGACGTTCGGCTGCTGGGTGGAAGCTCTGTCCTTGTCACAGCCAAAGGCTGGGTCCTCACCCCTCGCCCCATTCGCAGACCCATTGCGCGGGGAAGAATTGTCGATTTTGTTTGCACGGAGGACAGCGACAGCTTCCTCAGGCTGTCGCGCGGGTATTTTTAGTACCTCCGATTCAGAAATAGGAACGTGTACATTAGAATTCCATTTCCTGAAAGGAGAGCGTCCTCGTTTTTTTGTATTCCTCCCCCCCCCCTCCCAAGTCTGGGAAGACTCAGCCAGGGGAGGGGGGACGAGGAAGCGAGGAGGAATTTAAATGTTAGCTCGTTCTGGCTGCATTTCGCTGAGGGGAGATTGGGACCCAGAGGGATATGCAGATTTAACTCCGAAATCTCGGTGGATGCCACAAACCCCAGGAAACCCCACAATGGGCGAGGAGGACTTGGCGGCTAAAGATATGGAAATAACGCCTTGCTCTTCCCAGACATCCACCCCCTGGGGGTTTGCGGGCTGGTTTGAGGAGTCAGCTCCTTTCCCTGTTATCTTACTAGGTTTTATTAGCCCCGCCTCCTAGACACACGCCCCTCCCCCATTTCTGGGTGCCCTCCGACAGCTGTAACAAAAATCCTTTCCTTATGCGTTCCTGAAAGGATCCTTGGCAGATGCGCTTCTTGGAGCCAGACAATGGTCAGGACAAGCCCACTTTCTTCCTGAATAGTTCCAGAACTTTGGGCAAGGGGGCAGACACCACAAAATTTAGAATTCTTAGAGAAGTAGATTAAACAGTTGGGTCTGCCAATGGGGCTCGTGGCCCAGTTCTCCTCTTTTCCTGTAAGAAGAAAAGATAAGTAAAAAGATAGATGGGACACCTCCATCCAGGGAAATAACTTTCCGACCATCCAGAGAAAGAACTTTGAGGAAGTTCTTCCGTAATACGTTTTCCCAGGAGAAAGACTAAAAGGGTTGTGCATCACATAAACCGGAGAAATTTGTTTCCAGGGGGCAGTTCTGGAGCGGGGTGAAGAGCCTATGTTTGCAAATGAGACAGCAAGTGAAATAAAACCACAGGGTGGGGCAGAAGGCATCTCTCTCTGGGACTGCTCGTCTGTCTCTGCCATCGGGAAGAGGCCAGGAACTGTGGCTCTGGGGTAAACCTGAGCAGAGTTACTTGAATAGTCCAACCTCCTCGAGGTTGTTTCCTCATCACCTGATTCGTTACTTAGCCTTCACACCAGCTCTCGTCAATCGCTCTTACCTGAGAAGGTGTGACTTCACATCTCTCGGTAATTGGAGATAAACAGAGCTCTGCTGTATCTTTAGGATGCAGTTCTGTTTCCCTCAGGTTTGAAGTCTCTCCTCCCAGGTTTAAGATGTCTGCTTCCTTCAGGTATGGGATTTCAGAAAGGATTCCTTCACTTGAAAAGCCGTGTGAAGAGAAAAGGAAACTTCTGTCTCAATGACTAAACACCTTTCACAGCCAGGGCAGATTCTGAAACCAGTGCTGAACCCATTCAGTCACCACTCTAACTAGGATCCCTCTTGGTTATTCCCCATGCATCAGAATTGATGGGTGAAAGGCTCTGTTTTCTGATTTTTTTTCTCTCCTCTTAATATTAAACTGTTTGCATGACTTGTAGTTTGCAATATTCATAAATGACTTAAACAAGGTAGTCATCAGCTGCATATTAATATTCTAACCTTGATTAAATTGAAGAGGCCGCCCTTAAAAAATATTTAAAAAAAAATCAAATTGCGGGGGAGGGGATTCCTGTCACAGACACAAAAAAGACTCCAATTATCTTTTCCCCTACAAGATGTTTGTTCTGTCCATGACTGCTCACACTTCAGCAATCTTGCCAGCAAGACTCAAAAAAAAAAAAAAAACCCTCCTTCTTCCAAAGCCACAGCCTTGTACATAACAGATTGTACAGTCCTATTGCCTTAGGCGGGTAAGAGGTTCCTCTCTGCAAAGAGCGACATAGAGAAGTTGCCAGCATCCAGACGCATTTTGGGGGGCACTCTTGCCTTGGCTGCAGAAGTGGTCTATAAGGTCCCCATTTTGCTGTTTGGCTCACAGGAGGATAGGGAGCCACCGGAGCCAGGTCCAAGGGTCACAGCAACCAGGCATCCAGGTGTGCTGCTGGTGAGTGAGCTGGGGGAGGGGAGGGGGCGAATAAGCTTGAGGGTTGGGGTGGGGGGGGTGCTGCCAAAGAGAGGACAGGAGTCTTGAGAAAACGCTGGGAAATAAACAACCTCAAGGCAGCTGCGTTGCCCTTTTCCCTGCACTTCCCTCTCAAACGTCTGAGCAACCAGTTTGCTCCTAGAAACATGTTAATTGCCAACGGAGCTCATTAAGGCATGCACATGCAAAACACAGCAAGAAAGATTAAATGGACAAAAGCGCAATAATGAACTGTCAACAATCGGGCCCATCTACGAGACCAGGATCACTCAAGAATGAGGCATTTAGAGGCAACAAAGGATTGTCTGGGACAGGAAGAAAAGACGACCTAGACTTTTGTTTAGTCAACACAATTGATTACAAATGAGAGATTAACAGGATAGCTTCAGATTTTTTTAAAAAGAGGCAGAAAAGAAAAGTCCAATTAAGTCCACCGAATGTTAACTACATTGCGTTCCATGCCTAGCCCCAAAGAAATTCTCATTAAACCATCCCTGGCGATCCCTTTTGGAAAGTAATTTGTCTCCCTGATGGAGCAGAGAAAGAGAATCGTGTAAAAGAAAGCGTTAGTTCTTGGCACAATGAGCTTAGGAGACACACTAGAAAGAGCCAAAGGGGGAGTTAATGAGCATCTGACAAACTGCTTGGATTCAGGCCTAGAGAACAGCGATGAAAAGATGAAATTGGCCAACAACTATTCTTTATATCAAACATAAAAAGGCCAATCTGAAATGGGGCTGCTCAAAACTGGTTGAAAGTACATAGCCCAAGAAACGGGAGCCACAGCCAGGCCCCTTGGTGGACAGTGGACAGAGAGAGACAGAGCTCAACAGGCCAAGAGCGAGGAAAAAAAGCAGAAAGGTAAGCTCACATCACAGAGCAGACACCAGCCACCAGCCCCTCACCTTGGCAGGTGCTGATCTGAAGCTCCTGGTACCCACCACCCACCCTCTGGATGTTTCTTTCATGAGTGAAAAATATATCAGGTTAGCCTTTGAGGATTCCCTACAAGTTCTGGTCATCTGGTCGTTAGTCCCTGGCATTCCTCAAACTGTTCCTCTCTCTTCTAGAGCCACAGGCCCCTCAGAGACACCATATAGTTCACATTCAGTCTTCTTCTCTGCCTCCTGGTAACCATTACAATATCTTCACCCCCAGGTGTCTACCTTCCTAATTCTGCATGGAGCAGAGGTGGCAGGGCATTGAAGACACAACCCACAGCCTTGTAGATCACCTAATGGAGTATTGAAATTATTTCTCGTAGTGCATCTGAGCCTTAAGAGACCACCTTACTGTAATGCTTCCTCTTTTGAACAAAACAGGTCAACATATTTGTCTATCTAAGACATGTTTTACATCTTAATTAAACATCAAGGTCCAGGAGTCATAACAGCAGAGGTGTTTGGGGGTCTTTTACACTCAGTGCCCAGCAAAGCCAGGTAAACAGAATCAGCTTAGTCCACCAGCTAAGGATCCCAGAACAAATTCTGTGTGTGTGTGTGTGGGGGGGGGGATGGAGGTATTAGGGATTGAACCCAGGACCTCACGCATGTTAAGCAAGTGCTCTACCACTGAGCTATACCCTCCCCTCCAAATTCTGTGGTTTCTTAATGTCTTATTGGTTCCATCCTTGCCATGGCATTGGCACCATCTCAGATGCTAGAGTGCAGCACTGAAATCTTGATTCTGGGTTTTGTATTCTTCCTCTCAAATCCTTGGTAACAGCTATCACATTTCTGAGGGCTTGGCTGGCACTTCAGGCTTCACTCATGCTTCATGGAAAAAAATACATTGGTGCCTAGAAGTAAAGAATGGGGAAGAGAGAGTACTGCAGTTCAAAATAAAAACAGTTGTCTAAGATGAAAGACTTGTTCTGTTTTTCAAAGCACAGAGGTGTTACACAATCTAGAAAGGTGGATTTCAGAGAAGAAGGGAGAAAAAGGAGACTTTTCTATGGCAGAACAAAGTCTGATATATTTGTTATCAAGGCGGCCTCTCAAGGCCACATGACCTGATGCACGACCTTCATTGTTTCTCTCCTTTCTTCAATGTTTTTCAGTCCTCGGCCATTTTGGGACCTCTTTCTCCTCAAAGAGTTTCAGTGTCCTCATTCTGCCCCCTAAAGTGTGTGGTGGTGACTCGCCTGGGAAAGATAACGTATTATCTATATGGAGAAAGTCAAGTGAGTGGTTAAGAGCCTGGGGTCTGGCACGAGAACAGCTGAGTTCAGCTAGTTCCTAGTTGAGGCACTTACTGGGGAAAACTACTTTTCTTCTGCACCTGCAAAGTAGGAGTCATTCGTATCACACCTGCAAGTAAAATAATGTTGTAAGTGAATCACGCCTCCAAAAGAAAAAAAGAACACAGAATAGCTATCTCACAGGGTTGTTGCGGGGTTCAAATGAGTTAGCACACATAAGTTAGAACTTAGAATAATAGCACCTGGCACACACACACAGGAAATACCCCCAAAAGTTTGTGACGGTTGTTAGAAAAACTCAAGTTGTGAAACTTAAAGGTTACCTGTGCTATCCTGTTGATGTCTCATTACATATTCATTAGGTACGTTTTCTTAGCCCCATTTTAAAGAGGGGCAAACTAAGTTGTGAAGAGGATATGACTTCAGTTCACACAACTGAAAACCAGTGAAGTGGGGCTCATACTCTTATGATTCTGTCTGACTATGGGGGACTATGGGATCATGGTTCCAACAGGAATGTGCACAAGAATCACATAATGTTTTTGCTAAAAATGCACCTGAATTCATTTACTGAGATGCTGGGTCAATAGATCTGCTTTGTAGCACAGGAATCTGCATTTTGACCTGAAGCAGTTGGTTCCCCAGACTACACTTTAAGAAACATCCATGTAGCGTCTGTTCTTTCCACCTCACCATGAGGCTGCCTTTGAAAGGTGAAATAACACCGTCAGTTCTTCATCAGTTAATTAATACACGAGCATTCATTCAACAAATATCATATAAACACCTCTGATGTGTTAGACACTATGCTGGGTGCTGGAGTTACAAGGAGGAAGTTTATAGTCTAGTAGGGGAGAAAATCACATACAGCAAAAATCCCAATGTGATACTTGGTTATGAAGATGGAATTGGGCATTCAGTCCAGTCTGGGGTGGGTTGTATAGTGGACATCGGTTATTTTTGCTTGCTGATCGTCGTTCTCCGGTCTGGTAACAGCATCTGACATTTCCTTTGGAGACTCCGCCCCCTCCCCCACTCTCAGGCCTCTTGGTTAAGGCGGGGCTAGCCCCGCCCTCCATGGTGGGCATGTGACCCAGGCCTGGCCAATCAGAACACAGCATCTTCCTGGCCGCTGTGAATGGCTGAGCCTGGGCACCTGACCCAGACGCAGCAATAAAAGCACGGCCTCGGGCTGAGGCGGAAGGAGAAGACTTTGTTTGGCGGCTCGTCGCTGCGCCGAGCGTTTGTCTGGGTGTTTGGTCTACGCGGTCTTGTTAACAGTGTTACGGAAGGCCTCCCTGGACTGAGGTGGCGAGGGAGAGGGACCGAAAGGCGGCCCTAAAGCCCCCGTGGACGCTGGCGTGATTGACTGACGCCTGGGGCACACGTGGACCTAATTGCTGTTTGCTCTCATACGGAGCCTCTCGGCCCTCGCCCTGAGACTCCTGACTGACACCGGGCGGAAGAAAGGGAGGTCTGAGCTGCACCTCTAGAGGGTTAGAGCTGGTGATGGTAGCAGAGGAGGAGTGGAGGAAGCGCTGTCTCAGGCATCCTAAGTGACAGCCCAGCGGTGGAAGACAAGACGGTGAGTTTACTGGTGTTTGGTGTGGCGCGGTTTAATACCAGTAGGTGTGGCTTTGAAACTTACATATGCTTCTGAGCAACTGTGGGGCTCTAGGGTCGAGTCTTGACTTCTCTAAACCTCAGGATTTTCCTCTGTATAGTGGGCACAGAAGTAACACGCCTCGCGCAGGGCTGTTACGATTGAATGCAGTGG
Organism: Camelus dromedarius; assembly: GCF_036321535.1. Lineage (NCBI taxonomy): Eukaryota > Metazoa > Chordata > Mammalia > Artiodactyla > Camelidae > Camelus > Camelus dromedarius. The sequence continues at coordinate 23,848,456 of NC_087452.1, forward strand.
GGCAAATCAGACACCTGTTCCATTGCAGGCCTTCGGGTAAATGATTGCGATTATTATCACCGGAGGGTGAGGCGTCTTAAAAGGGAGGGACTGGTCGGCATCCTGACTTCTAGTCTAAGGGAGTGGGCTACCGGAGCTAGAGATATCTCAGGGCAGAGCTTGGTACCCTAGTACTCTGTCAGCCTTTACCCGGCTGCTGAAGCCTGCCTCTTCCTGAGTGAGGAAGGGAATGTAGATGACATAGCGTAGACTTCAGAGAACCACATACCCGCTGATTCAAATGCTCACCAGCTGTGTGACCATGGGTGCTTCCTCTTAACACTGAACCCAGTTGCCTCATCTTTAAATTCTGTAACGTTATCAGGGTAGTGAGAATGACTTAAATGAGATATGTGTTAAGTGTCTGGCGCATAGTTAATATGTGATAAATTACAGCTATTTACTGACAACTAATTACTACTACTATAGTTATTACCCTTCAGATAATTCTGAGATCCTTGGTACGACGTTACTTAGCAAACAAAGGGCCATAAGCACTACAAGGGCAAGGACTGTCTGCTTTGTTCAGTGCCATGTCCCCAGTGCTTGGCACATAGTAGGTACACGAAAATTAAGAGCTAGATATAAGCTCCCATTCCTCCCCAGGAGCAGGGAGGTTGCCCTGCTCAGTCTTCTGGGCAGTCACTGGCAAATCAGTCATAAAACAACAATTGATTGAAGGCTTGCTATATGCCAGGCATTCTAGTGGGGATACGATTGTAAACAAGACAGACTTTGACCCTGTGGATCTTCCATCTTAATAGTGGGACATGGGTGATGAAGAAGCCAAGAAATAGGAAACACATTCAGATTGTGGTGAACACCAGGAAGGAAATCAAAGAGAGGGGTCTGATGGGACATATGTGGGAGAAGGCTCCTTGAAATAAATGGTCAGTATTAGTCTCGATACAAGTTATGGCACCCAAGAACTAAGAGAAGCATCAAACAACTCGAGTTGGCCCCTGGAATTAATCCACTTGGATTTAATCACAAAGTGTCTCCTCCCCCACAGCTCCAAAGTGCCCATTGGTTGATCCAGCTTAAATCTGCCTGGGACTTAGAAAAACGGTTTTCCAAGGGTACGCTACAGAAAAGAAAAAGAACCCCTGGGCAGTGGGTGCTCTAGGCCAGTGACCCACATACCGTTTTCCCTCTGAATGGCATGGTAATTGATCAAAGGGAAAAAATTTATAGAAAGAGATACTGCTGCCATGTTTTTAAAGCGTGCGTTTCCCAGCCAAGTCTCCAGATGGAATCACCGAAGCAACACATCCTTGACTTAAATGTGACTGTTTAACAGTTATATTGGGTAGGCCATATTTTTCCACAAGGAGGTGGTTGCTTGTCTTAGGAACTTGAGACTCTTAACAGACTTTTGGGTGAGAGCTTTCCAGGATACCACTCTTTTTTTTCCTCTCACTTCCTGAAGTCACAGAAGTCAGAGACCTAGCTGTAGTGTCAGGAGAGTGGAAAAACAGAGCGAGCTGTTGCAGCGCTCATGGAAAGAAGAGGTTTATAGGATGTCTTAATGCCAACGACGGCCTCTAATGGACAATTCGTAAGCATAATGATGGTTCAGTGGTTTGTTTTCGCCTGACCGTTGTCCGCTTTCCCTTCCGGTTATCAGCATTCTGATTTTGCTTTGAGGGAGCTGCCCTTCCCCACTGAGCACAGATCGTTGGAATTGTGAAGAAGGTCCCCCAGGACCTGTGCACCAGCCAGGGGACAGGCATGGGGCATCAGCTAAATCATACAGGTGTTTTCTTTGAAATTTGACCCTTGAGCCGAGGGATAAGGCTCCAAATAACTGATACTCATTCCAAGGAGATGGTGGATCAGCCTGTTGGTTACATATTCTGAGTTGCCCTAATTCCTGCCATTATAACCTTCCCTTTGTTCTGGGAGGTTCCCCATAACGTTCTAATGAACTCATTTTCCGCCTAAATTGGCCAGAGTTGTTTTCTGTAGCTGACAACCAAAGATACTGACTAGTACAGTAATCTTCCCCCTCCGTGACCCCCCCTTCTCCTTGTAATCCTTAGAAACAGAACATCTGAAGTTCAAGATGGGATTTTCCTGCTGTCAGTTGGATTGTCTACCTAAATATCTTCTTTTAGTCCCGAGACTCTTTCAAGTAGACGTGGCCTATTTTATGACATGAAACAATTTTGGAGGAAGAGAACCCTATAAACCTAGCCACAACCTCACATTTTTATACAGAATAAAAATGTCTTCAGGGTGAGGTGCAGCTGAGGCTGACTGAGTCAAGCAACTCGGGGAAGAGAAAAGTTGAAAATACATCACTGCAATCATGAGACGTAGAGTGGTTTTGCCTCGAAAGGGCTCCCAGGGCGGGAAATGGGGAGATGTGGGTCAGAAGGTACAAACTGCCAGTCAGAAAGTTTACTAAGTTTTAGGGATCTGATACCCAGCATTGTGAATACAGTCAACAGTACTGTGTTTTACACTTGGAAGTTGCTAAGGAAAATAAATCTTAAATGTTCTCACCACAAAAAAGAAATGGTAATTATGTGACCTGATGGAGGTGTTAGCTAATGTTTTACTGGTAATCATTTCACAGTACATGTGTGTCAGATCGACATGTCATCCACTTTAAACTGACACAATGTTATATATCAATGATATCTCTTTAAAGCTGGGGAAAAAAACAAAACCAAAACAAGAATAAAATACCCTCCTCTCAAAAAAAAAAAAAAAAAAAAAAAAAAGGAAGAGTGAGCTCTAAGGATATAATCTGGTTATTTTTTTTCCAATATTCCTATGATGTAGGAGCAACTTAAGTGCAGTCTGCTGGAAAACAGGGCATCTCCACATAGACTTGAGGGAGATGCTGACTGAGGTGCAGTGAGTTGGGAGAACGCTGGCTTTCCTTCCTGAGGGTCTGAGCCTGGAAGTCTATGCTTTGTTTATCGAAGGACACAGATCCTAAAACCTGGTGCACATATGGGCCAAGAAGCATTATTTAACTACGATTTGTCCCATTCCAAAAATGAATGAATGTAATTTCACCCCAAGCCCTATACATTTGACACAGTGGTCAATAAAAATAGAAAATCAAGGTATCAAATAGGGACAAATAGCTACAAGGCATAGCGAGAGAGAGGAATGGCTGTGACAGGCATTGCATTTCCTGGAAGCCGAAGGGAAAGACAGTGGGTGGGTTATATGATCCGAATGTTCTTCGAGAGACAGACACCGGAAAACAAACAGAACAGCCTCCTTGATCAGATTCTCTTGTAGGTTTCCTTTCAAGTTACCCCTTCAGCCTCGAATGCCATGAATTATGTGCTCATAAGCCTGCGTATTGATCCAGTTCTTACAGGTTAGCACCAGCTGGGCGGTGCAGTGATAACTCGGAGGTGCCAGCCAACTTCCGTCGTGGTAGAGTTCAGGCAGGAAGAAATGCAGAAAGTCAGAGCCCTCTGACTCTTGGGGCTGATCCACGAAAATGCATGGCTTTTAGATAAACTGTCCCCTTGGTCGGAATTCTCTCTCCTATAAATTTCTCGCATGTTACACATCTGTGATAAAATGTGCAGGTTTTCTCTGGGGAGGAATACAGAGTGGAGCTGGATGTCTTGAGTGAGGTAGAATAAACGTGGGATTTAAATTGTAGGCCTAAGATTAATTTGAAGAAGATGCGGGGTCTCCACGGTTTCCTCTCAAATCTATAAAATTGACATAAGACCAGTGACTGACTACTGCAAAGGAATATTGTGTTGGAAAAAGAATGCACTGATGTTTGCAGTTGCTTCCCTCGAGGGGTGCTTTGTAGAACTCACAAGTGGAAGCTCTAAGCTTAAAGTACTCATCACATCACTTCTGCTTAGATTGTGGGAAATCAATCGATTTGAAAGTCAGTGTTATACGTTCCATCCTCTGGGAAAAGAAATGCCAAAGTGTCTCCTAGAGAAAAGAGATGTTAATTTCTCGATGAATTTTTTTGTTTGTTTGTTTTTTGTTCTTTTAATGGTGGTTGATTTCCTGCTTGGGTTTGAGTCTTCCCACGTCTGGTATTTTGCACCCGCTGTTCCCTCTCTCAGCGTATAGAGTGGCCTCTTCCCTCCTCCCTCCCTCTTGTGGCTGGTTCCTGCCCATCCTCCATCCTTCTTGGAAAGGAAGGAGTTAAATAATAGGGCTCTGTAATAATATTTGGGGGTGGGTTTGGTCTACAAAGCGGCTTATCCTTGGAAAGAGCCTTTATCTCCACCTCATGATCCTAGATGTTTTGTCTGTTCTTCTCTCCCTCCCTCCCTCCAAATTTCTCCCCTTCCTTTCCTTCATAGTACTTAATACCAGTCATATATGCACTTGTTCCTTTCTTGTTTGCTTCCCGAGTATGCTGGAAGGACCACAGTGTGGGGCCACGTTGTCGCCTGTATGTATCCGGTGCCCAGCTCCATGCCTGGCACGTAGTAGGCACTCACCAAATCTAGGGCTGAATGAAGTTATGTCCCTCCTCCTTGGACAAAATTGAGTATTGAAAAGGACAGGCAAGGTTCAGGTGGTAACTGGTGCCGGATCCATGCTCTCTCCCAGACTCGGGGGCAGAAACTCAAATCAACAGCCCTCATCTTCCATCGTGAGAACTAGCATTTATTTGGCATTTACTGTGCACAGGGGATTTTAAGAACTCATTTTTAATTCTCTCAAACCTTCGAGGCACTTGTCCTTTCATTTGGGACTAAAGGAAGCTCCCGACGACTCTCGTGTGGCTCAGCTGTTACTGGCTAAGTAGGCATTTGATGGCAAAGCTGAGTCCCTCTGTGTCCTTTCTGCCTTCCCAGGACATGGGTCACCTCTGCCCCTCCCGGACGTGCCCCCTCAAAGCTTCCTTCTCCCAGATGCCCGATTCAGGACTCTCACATCTTGTTACCTATAGGTCTCATGTGATGTCTGACCTTTTCCTACCCTGGATCAACAATTTCTTCTTCACATCACTTTCCCAGGCCTCCCCCATCCGTCCTGTGTCTCACCTTACATCATGTTCTTCACACTTTGGGGACTAGCTGTACTGGCGTCTTCCTGTCCCTGTAACAAGCCATATCCTTTCATTTCTTGGGCCTTTGAATATGCAGTTCCCTCTGCCTGATAACCTCTTTTCCCCAATGTTGTATGTGGCTCCTCTGCCTCACTGAAAACTCACCTCCAGTACTGCTTCCTCGGAGACATCTTCCTCGCCGCCCACACCCATTCGCCTCACCCCGTGTAGCATTCTTCAAGGACCTTAGTTGTGCTTTCGGCATCATCACAGCCAGCAGTTAATTTTGTGAGCTGGTTTGCTTGCTTTTCTTTCTTTGCCACTCCGATCTAAGCTCCACAAGGTAGGGATGGTGTCTGTCGTGTTCATTGTACATCCCTGGGACCTGCGTGTCTGACCTAGCACAGTGCCTACCCATAGTAAGTGCTCAGTAACTGTTGAAAAGCAATGGATTGTGTCACCTGTCTGCTCAAAACACTTCAATAGTTTACCACTCAGAGTAAAAGCCTTACTCTGGTTTTCAAGGCCCCCCCCCCCCTTGAATTGGAGTCTGTGAGCTCATCTGCCTCCTTCCCCTCACTCCATTCCAGCTCCACTGGCCTCCTTGATGTTTCTCACATGTGCCAAGCAAGTTTCTGCCTCAGGACCTTTGCACTTGCTGTGTCTGCCTTTGGAACTTTTTTTATATATATATAATTTTTTTTTAGGGATTCTTTCTCTCTCCCTTTAGATCTCTGCTCACATCTTGCTCTCCGAGGAGGACCTTCCCCTACCAATCTCTAGAAATGTGAAACTTTCCCTTACACACCCACAGACTCACTCACTCCCACACATCTCCTCTTCCCCTTCCCTGCCTTATTTATTGTCTATCTGCCCCTACTGGAGTGTAGGCTCTGTTACGACAGGAATCACTATATATTTCCTTCACTGTTGGATTCCTTGGATCCCAGAATAGCACCTAACACATAATAGGTGTTCAGTCAACATGGAGTGAATGGCTGTCTTGGCCCTTCTGATCTGCCCCATTCTTCTTCATGGCCCTCAGACTTCCAGCAAACCTTCACTGAATATTGCTTCAAAGAATGAATTAATCTGTCACTAGATACTAAATACGGTCCCTTCAAAGAGTGTACCAGACACATTTGAACACACTGCAGATCTTCAGCAAACACTTGAAAGACTTTCAGAGACATAATACTGCAATTACTTTGCAAAGCCTTAGCTTTCTGCTCTCATTGGTGAGTCTGGCTAATCGTGAATGAAACATGATGTCTTTTCTTACCACCTTTCATCTCCTCTTCCTGCTGACATCTCTCCTGGTTCGCCCTCTGCAGACCGTCAGTTACTGTCCATGGAGGACCATCCCTGGGCTAAGGAGCTGGCTGCCAAGGTTCGGGCAGTCCCAGCAATCCTTGGGGGTGTATAAACTTTTTGGTTTAGCTCTACTCTTCAGAGAGAAAAGAAAAAAGCCATCAGAAAGAGTTGGAAGAGGTTGGATTTATGTAACATTTTTCAACCTTGTTTATCCAAAGCGAAAAGCTGCAGTTCAAGGGTTACCCTGATGAGTATGACGTTCTAATCCCTGCAGGTCACAAGGTGTGGGATGGTGGCGCCCGTTTCCGTACCGGCGGGGCTGCGTGAGTCATATGAAGTGAAGTTGTCTGAGGTTTTTGTGCAAAGAAGCAGTCCCTCCTTTCAGGGTATAAGACATTGTCCTTTTGCGGAACACTCAGGACACTTCCCTGCCTGTGATCTTTTCTTCTTCGGTTCTCTTTCCTCCCTGGGGTCTTCCTTTCTGCTCTGCCAGCATCTTGAGCTGCTCGCCCATTTCCTCACCTCTGCCCACCCACCCTCATTTACAAGGCTCTTGCGCACAGGGATAGTCGGGGTTCCAAAAAATGCGCATTGAAAAAAATTCATAAAAGCATAATTCGCTCTCCTCTTTCCATTAGTGATTTGGATTGCTGACTTGTATTTGCCCTAAATGTGAGGCACCTTCGTACTACTCAGATGATTAAAGAAGGAAAAAATGTCTCATTTCAGCTTGTTAGGGAATATTTGCAGAATCTGTACTTACACCTTGATATATCTTTTTTTAAACAATTCCATCTTAGCACAGTTTAAATGCTTCTGAGGGAAGCCTGGTTAGAAATCCCTTCTTGAGATCATTTTACACAGTATGGAAATTCATGAGCATTTTTTAAGGGTTAAAAGCCATGAATTTTCATAAAAAAAAAAAAAACCTTTTGTTAATCAAAAATGTCTCTTAGGCCAAATAATTTCTACAGCCTGCTTCGGAATTTGCTTCTGTTCTGTAGCACTGAAGACTGATCAATTTTCAGAAGTTGTAGGAGAGAAAATAAATTCTGTCTCCAAATGATGTTTATAATCTCAAATCTAAATTAAAACATGTCGATTCCACAGCAATAGTCACTATGGAAATAGAAACATATAGGCCTTGATTCTAAATCAAGAGAGTGTTTAGCTGGGTGGTATGTATTTTCCATCATGTTTTTGAAAAATCTGTTACAGTGTATGCATTTTCAAAGGCTTGGATTTGATAAGCTTCTAAGAAATAGTACATGTGTGGGTCAGATTAGAACTAAATGTACACTTTTCAAATGTGGTCTATAATGTCCTGCCCTTATTCATGGAAGTCCTGTTGAATTAATTATTAGACTTACTTTATGAGACTATAAAAAGTAATAAAAGAAACATTTGAAATCCATGGAAGTTTCCGTGGCAGGCAGATACGCCTACACATTATCTCCATGCAAATTCTTCTAAAATTCAAGAATTTTATTGGATTTATTGAATTTTATTAAGAATACCAACAAGTATAGAATGGAATCGAAAGAGTTTAAATAGAATTGCCACTCACATCTCAATTTACACCTAATTATCAAGCTTTATTTAGCTTTAGAAACTGTTTTAAAATATATTTGCTGGTTTAAAAAAATTGTCAGCTTTAAAAAAAACCCAAAGGTAATAATGGAAATCATTTATTCTAAAAGAATATCATGCAACCACAAAAAAGACTTTAAAGTTATTTAGAAGTTTTAGAAATTAGAAAGCCTTTTCCCCTATGTTCTGCTGAATAAATGTTCATCATTTTCAACTTCTTCTAGTAATTAGTGAACAAATATTCCTTCCAGCATCTGCATGCCTACTGTGTGCTAGGCAGTGTTCTAAAATTGGATGTCACTTCTCAAATAATATAAAACAAACATATGCTGTAATCATTTTGCTTTAAATAGCATACGTCAAGCATACAACTCCTTTATATAAAATATATAATTCTCATTTTAAGATTACATCATTCCTTTCAAGGAGCTCAAGATATTTTTGGATATCAAAACAATCATCTTCACATTGCTCCCCTGAACTTAATGCAAACCAAGTCCTCCCTACCTATTCTTGCGCCAGGAAGCAGAAAGGAGTGTCTTCACGCCTTGGTGAAGACAGTGGTACAGCATCTCTGCCCATTCCTTGCCCAGTAATCTCATCAGTTGCAGAATGAGGGCAGCCTCATTCTTCCCCACAAGGAGATCTGTTGTCAAGATTCAGTCTTCCCTTTTCCCCCCTCTCTCTCTCCCCACGCCTTAGATTGGGCCAGTATCTCTCCCTCTGCAGATACTTAATGTCAGAAATCGCCTGCTTATACGCACTGTGCAGTCCCGTGTAATGAAATAGGTCAGCCCATCTTGTGTCTGTGTTCAGAACTTTAGCCATTTGGACATCTTTTTAAGTGTACAGCTTGTCTCATAACTAGCCAGAATGCTGAGATCTTTCTCAGTAGCAGTTGACACCTTGCAGTCATGCCTCCAAACGTACTGGGGTTGAGGATGTGTGAAATTTAGACGGGCGAGAGTTTATCCCTCCTTGTTTCTAACAGCGTTCTTGTTGACCTTCTTCTGCTCTCTGTTCAGCCTCACTCTGTTTGCTCGGGTACCTCTAAAGGTCTCAGACACTTGTACTGTTGGTGTTTTTCTTTGATCCCATCTCAACTTGTGCACTTACTTTTTGCTTTTGAGCTGAAATGACCAGCTGTTTTGGAGTCACAAAGATCCATACTTTGTTTAAGCTCACAAATTACTTAACCAATAATAGATAAGAAGTGTAGTCTGAAATTCTAAAAAGCTAAAGTCTCATTGAGCTCTCTTAGCTGGAAGTAACACATAGCAAGTGGCTTAAATGAGAAGGAAATCGATCATTTCACATTTTAAGAACCACGGAAGTCGGAGCCTCAGGTCTGTCTCTGTGTGATTGTCTTAGATTGGCCCTCCTCTATGTGAAGTTTTCCTTGAGGCTGGTCAACAGAGATGCTGCAAGGATCCCAGCCGCATATGCAGCTCTAACAGTTTCCCGATGAACCGGCTTCTGTCTCTTAGGAGCAGGGGAACCTTCCCCAGAAACCCTCCTGGCTGGCTTATTCTCCTATCTCATTGGCCAGAATTTTATCACACGCCCATTTCTAAACCAGTCAATGGCAGGGAGAAGGGGATTGGCATGACTGATTTAGATAAAAGGGCGTCTATCACCTGGAACTACCAAGCAGGGTGGGGCAGCTTCCCTGAAGGCTTGAAGATAGGTGATACTTGAATAAAATCTTGTAGTTAAGAAGCGGGTGGAGGAAGCATTGATATAAATTGTTCTGTAGCCAGCCAACAGTGTCTGCTACCCATGATTTTGAGGAAGAAGGCAAGAAAAGTATTCACAAAGTCAGGGTGGATTTTAGAACTGACGGATGATTTCCCCCAGGTTAGCAAAAGGAAGGCTGAGTGTTACATATTTATCTTTTGGGTCATGGGTTGTTGTTGTTGCTTTTTAATCTACGTCTCAGCATAATAAAAACACTGAGTATAGATAAATTAATGTTGGAAACTCCCACTTAATGCAAATGCAGAGTTTGTCTTTACAAAAATTTAACAGTGTATACAATCAACTTGCTTTGAAAGTTAGCAATTATAACTAAAACCAGAAATGAAACATTTAGTAACCTCTGTGTCCAAAGTTCAAAACATTATCAATGGAGAGAATTAATTAGCTGAAGTCATCTGAATACATTTTGTAATTTGTTTTCCTCTAATTTGATTTGACATTTATATTGAACCCAGATTTTGAAAAAAAAATATTTTTGATGCTACTTGGCATATCTTTGTACTACATTATGTGTTGCTGTAGAATTTACAAGATCAACATTTAGATGTCACCAGAGAGGCATACGTCCTTGTACTGTGAGAGACAGACATTATCAGGCGCTCCCAAAGGAGCAGCAGCTATTTACATCGAACTGAAATAGACAACTATGGAAATGTCAGGAAGCATTCCATTTTTGGAAACACTGAAGAGATTAGGCTTTTCGTTTTTGATCTGCATCCAAGTGGCCAAAACGTGTCTTTTGTGTTAGAATGATTCCCTATGGGCAGAGAAAAGACCAGGTAGTTAGTGATCTCAAACCATGTGTCCCAAACCTTGAGAGCATCATTAAATCAACCTAGGGGGTCATCACCACCATTCTTCTTACCTTCTATTATTTAGTTAAAAAAAAAAAAAAACCAGAAAATATCAAAGAACATTATATATAGTTAGGGTAAAAGTAGATTCATTTTATTTGGACTAAATTTTTTTTTTTTAGAAAAAGTTCAAGCATACGCATAACTGGAATAGTATAATGAACCTACCCAGATCCAGCAATTGTCAAGGTCTGTTGACAGTTCTTGACCAGCTGCATTTCTTTTTTGTCCCATTGTATTTTGAAGTGAATCCCAGACATTACTTCAATTCACTCTCATATTTTTAAGAATGTATGTGTTTTTCAAGTATATGCATTTCCTTACATAACCACAATGTAATTGATATCAGTCCTAATAAAATTAACAATTTATATCATGTAATAGCCAATCTCCAAAATACCCAAATATTCTAGTTTCTCCAATGAACTCTTTTTAAAAATCTTTTTTTTACAGTTGGCTTATTTGAAACATGAAAATTCTATTTATGTCTGTGGTAAATCACAACGTGAAATAGATTTCTTAACGTGGGTTGCGATCAGAAGCATTCTGGAAAGTTGCTGCTGAGGGCATTGACAGATTTTTGTTGGGAACTCAGGTACGAACTTTTCTTTTTTCAGGTGAGCAGTTTCTGTAGATGCCAGATAGCATAAAGTAAAAATTTCACCCATTAATTGCATTTTTCTTCTATGTGGAGCTATGGAAGTGCTTTGACTCTTATTTTTCTTTCCCAAATGAGGTATCAGAATTTTCTTATTTTGTGAACACACAAGCTGTTCATTCTTAAAGGCTATTGATTTGACTGTTGGTGGTGTTTGATGGAATAACTCAGACTAGAGGAGATATAGCCTCAAATTTGCAGTCTCATCCTTAAGCAATGGATTTAGGGCCTTGTCTGCCACCAAAAAAAAAAAAAAAAAGCATTATTCAGGGCAAGATGGCAAAGTCAAGTGTTAAGTTATAGGATACATTTATATTCTCTTCATCTTTTCCAGGTCAGCACATGAGGAAATAGCATGGAGCAAAAAAATTTTTGCCAGCAACTTTGTTCTCAAAGGTCCATTGAAATATTGGCATTCTACCTTTCCAGCCACAGGACCTTTGCACACGCTGTTCCATTTATCAAGGAGAATTAATTTCCTTACCCACTGCTGCTGCTTCTATTTTTTTTTTTCTTTTCTTCCTTTAAGTCTCAGTCTCCCCTTCCCCAGAAAAACCTTTCATGGTTTCAACCTTCTTAAGTCATATTCCCCCATCACGTGCTTAAACCACCATGGGCCACTTTTTTGTAGAAGTGATTAGTGTTGTCATTTTATGTTTCTCTGTTGTAATGATCTATTAATATCTCTTTGCTTTCCTAGTCTGTAAACTCCACGAGAGTAGGGATTGTCCTTGTTCATCACTGTAGCCTGCGTACCTAACACCATTGAGCTCAACACAAGTTTGGATGAATGACATGCTGACTAATAGATTGAATGCTGTCACCATAAAGTAGTTAATCATGCAGGCTGAAAACATCTTTACAATTAAGCATCCTTGTCTGTCTTTCAACTTAAGTTTTTTTCTTGGAATTTCAAAGAAATAGGGCAGGGGTAATTTATTAGGTGCCATAGTGAGCTTCTGTTTTGTTTTGTTTTTTTTTTTTAATGATGTCTAAAAGAATATAGTGATTTTAGCAGGGCGACATTTGTAAATTGTGACGGGGGCTTATAGACAATGACTGTTTTGCAAGGCTGCAAGAGAACTTAATGATTTAAAATATGTTAAAAAAAATGTGTAAGGTCAATCCTAGTTATTGAGAACTTTCCCAGAGTGCTCAAAGCTATGAATTATGCTAGGGACGTGGATGAATGGTGTGGAATCATTGGATAAAGTCCGTGAGACTGAGCCTAGTGCTCAAGCCAGGCACAGTTTGCCCCAGGCCCCTCTCTAGTCTCAATTACTGCTGCTCCTTGCTTCAATCTTGATGCTCCAACCATGTAGACCTGTTTGTTCTTCACTGTGCCAAATGGTTTCTTGCTTTCATGCTGTTAGTTCTGGTCTGAAGACCAACCCTATCCCAATTCACTTAGTTAACTTCCTTGGACCTTCAACTGTACACGTTCTTTACATAAATTACCTGTGACATATTAGTGTTGTCTACCAAGCTGAGGGCCCCTCGGACAATCCACTTGCTTTTGTGCCCTCCAACATGCAAAAATATTATTTGCTCGTGAGACATGTCTTAATACTGTGTGTACACATTTTTATAGAAATGAGATGGGGAATCATTCTGCATTTTGCCGTTTTCCCTTAAAAGTGTGTCTTGGAGAGGTCTCCATGTTTTCACATGTAGGTCTGTCTTGTTCCTTTTGTAATTGTTTATTATCCCACTAAACGAATAGATAGAGCTTTTCTCTATTTCTCTACTGAGGATATTCACGTTGTTCCTAACTTTTGGTTTTTTTTTTTAATGGAGGTACTAGGGATGGAACCCAGGACCTCGTGCGTGCTAAGCACACACTCTAACCCCCTTTTCCTAACTTTCAAAATGCTACAAACCAAGCTTCAGTCAGCATTCCACCAATTCCATGCTCCTTGTCCAACCGTGTGGCCATTTCTCTAGAGTACAAATGGAAGTGTTGGGTCGTATAGGGTGTGTGGATTTGGGGGTTTGCAAAAGCGCCCCGCAAAGTGGCTGCACCTGTTTATATCTGTACCGGCAGCGGAGGAGAGGACATTTCCCCAGATGTTTACCAACACTTAGTGATATCAGACTTTATTAATATTTCCAGTCCAACGGGCGAGAAATGGTCTCTGGGCGTAACTCACATTTCCCGGATTACTGCTGAGACTTGGCGTTATTTCCTACCTTGGGTGGTGGCTGTCACTTCCTTTTTTCTGTGCCCCTTTGGTTTCCGGCTGCCCTGGTTCACTGCTGTGGCTTCTCAGCTCCTCTGCTGTTTCTGGCTCTTGGCTGGCTTTTCCTCTCGTTTTTGAGCAGGCTTCTGTAGGTTTTAGCTTCTTTCTCTTTTAATTTATTCAAAATAGATTTCTCATGCCTGCTGGGTGCCCGGCCTGGGATAGGGGCTGATGGTAGGACAGTGACAAGACAAAGTCTCTGCCATTGTGGGGCTTGCATTTCAGTGGGAGAAATAGACAGCATATAAATCTGCGTAGTACCATGTCACGTACTATGAAGAGAAGGCTATGATGGGGGTTATAGGTATAAAGAGAGGAGGGTCTTACTTTAGAGAAAGTGGTCAGGGAGGCCCCTACTAAAAGGTGGGGCTTGAGCCAAGACCTGAATGAAGTGAAGGAGAGGAGACTCTTCCCAGGAGATGCGTCAGCACGTGCAAAAGCTCCAAGTAGGAAGGATGCTGGTGTGGCTGGAGCTTGGAGGTCAAGAGGCAGAAAGTAGGAAATGATGTTGAATAAATGCACCCGGATCCAGATCACGAAGGACTTCGAGTTCCATAATAAAGATTCTTTTATTCCCAAGGGAAGGGTAAGCCTTGGAGATTTGTGGCCGGGACAGTGTCATTGAGGTGACTCTGGTAGTGAGAGGAGAGACAAGTGGGGCAGAATGGAGCACAGGCAGGTGGGTACTGCAGTCGGGTCCCCGGGACCATGGTGATGGAGGGGTTGAGGAGTCGTCAGAGAGGGGACATATGAAGGTGGAGCCAGTGTGACTTGCTGGTGGGTTATACGTATGTCTGGTGGGAGAGGGGAAAGGAGAGCTGGGGGTAACTCCAGGGTACTGAGCTGGGCTATGGAGGGCCAGTGATGGCACAGATGGAGAAGACCCTGGGAGGAGTAGTTTGAGGGGAGAAATCTAGAGCTCTGTTTAGATATGTCAAGTTTAGTGTGGTCATTAGATCTCCAAGTGTTGAGTGGCATTAAACTTGAGAAAAAAAGTTAGAATTAAGAATACGTATTCGGAGTTGTCCCCTTAGGGGAGTCATCATGGACTGGGCGATACCAATAAAGGAAGAGAATAGGGAAGCAACCAGGGGCACTGAGCCAAGGACCACTGCAGCACCTAGGAGTCAGGGGCTGGGAAGGAGAAGCCAGTAGATGGATTGTCAGGGCTCTGGAAATGAAGAGAAGCAGCACTTCAAGAATGAGGGAGGCTCTATGTCCAGTGCAGTTAAAGGGTTGAGAGAGATGCGTACTTAGGATGAGTTTTGGACGTAGTAGGACAGAGGACATTGGTGACCTCTACCTGACAAGTCTCAGCGGGGAGGATTGGAGGGGAGATCAGAGGTGAGGACGTGGAGATCCCCCCTCATTTTATAAGGGTGGGGTACAGCCAGAGAGCGGTCGCCATTGCTTCTCTGCTGTCTCAAAGCTGGAAGTGTCGTGGCCAACTTCTACTTAAACGCTAGCACTGGTTTCTCTCTCTCTCCCAGCTCCCCTAACCCCACATGCCCATCACCCCCATTTCCCAGACTGTGTTAGCAATCCTTCCTGGGTCTTCTTCTAGCTCTGCTTTATCTGTCACCACAGCTGCCTCCCCAACAGACGAGAGCCTCTGGGGCGGCCCCATTGATGGTCTCCACCCACAAATCCTAGTTCATTCTGGGTCTCTGTAGTAAATATCTGTTGAATTGAACTTCACTTCTGATTCAGTTTTACAAGGGAGGATGGGATAAAAGGAAGCTTTGTCCTAGACAGAGGAGAGTCTGAATTCGATGAGCACTGTAGGGGAGTGGATAAAGAAAGTAAATTGCATCAGATGAGCAGGCAACTCCATAGTCGATGCCCAAAACGCCACCATTTCTCTTGACGTTGGCATTGCCAGAACAGCACAGGAGAGCACTTCGAGGACCTGGTGTATCTGGTTTTGTTTTTTTTTTTTTTTAAAAAAGTTAATTTTGAATAAAGGTTAATACAAAGGTCTTTGCTCAGAGCCTTTCACTAGTAAGTGACAGTGATGTTAATTCCATTTTGGACCAAGCCTATTAAGTTTATGAAGTTAAAATACATGCTTGGTGAAAGCAGTGTTTCCTTTCAACCTAATTTTAACTGATAATTGCTTCTCTTTGGTTCCTCTGGAGAACCTGTAGGTGTGGTAGTGGGAATGGTGGGGGCTGTGGGGAGGAGAAACGAAGAATGCTGAGTCCCCAGGTATAATAAGAAGGGAGCCCCTGGTGCGACTTTGACAGTCACTTAATGTCACAGTGCTTCCATTATAGAATTTGTCTGTAATGTACTTTTCCTATAAACGGTACTTTGTCGTCACCAAGTATTAACATTGCTTCCTGTGATTAGCAAGGTCTCCTGAGGAAAGACAGACCTTTGATTTCAGTATCCACCTTTTTGTCTTGTACCATAAGAAAAGCAATGCCAAATTATTGTAGCTGGCTTGCGGCCTCATGCTGTTTCATCTTTAATAAATGTTCTCATCAAATGTACTTTAATTAAGAGTCTGGTCAAAACGCAAATCCCAGTTTGCACATTGATCCAAAAATATTTACGGAACATCTAATACTCCTAGGCATTGTGCTTGGACTTGAGATTTGAAAAATGAACACACATCTAAATACAACTCCGAGGAAACTATTTTCAATACCTTGTTATGACTTATAATGAAAAAGAATATGAGAATAGAGGTAAAGTGTAATTGAATCACTATGCAGTGCACCAGAAATTAACACAACATTGTAAATCAGCTATACTTCAATACAAAAAAAACCTCTGGAGATAAAACAATACTCTGCTCTTAAGAACTTTTATGTACCTTCTGAAGTGTTGTTGGAAGTAAAATATGAAATGTCGATTAACTGTTTAAGTTTCCTCCCAAATTCAGTAATTATAGTCTTCATTGTCAAATATTAGAGTGGATTTTTAAAAAATGCTCATAAAGTTACTGATTCAGGGAATTGCAGTGGCTCTGAAGAATTGTCTGGTTCAATGCTCTTCAGTAAAATATAATGCAACACCCATATGTAACTTTGAATTTTCTAGCAGCTACTTGAGAAAAAGTAAAAAGAAAATAAGTGAAATTAATTTTAATAATCTATTTAACCCAGTATCATCAACACAAAGTATAATTTCAGTGTCATCAATACAAAAATTATTAACAAGCTACATTCTTTTTGTCCTCACTGTCTTTGAAATCCAAAGTGTATTTTACACTTACAGCATATCTTCATTTGGATGCTACGTTTTCATTGATTTCTATTTAGATTTTATAAAACTTACAGTTGAAGATTGTTACAAACATATTTAAAATATTTTCCCATAATTGAAATGAAATAAAAATTTCATTTCTCAGGGACACTAGCTCCGTTTTTAAATGCTCAATAGCCACATGTGGTTAGTGGCTGCCATATTGGACAATGCAGAAATGGACCATTTCCACTATCACAGAACCATCTGTTGTACAACGCGGTCTAATTCAACCCACTGAGGAAACTGAGTGGCAGTTAGTGGCAGATCTAACTGGTGGGACTAGAATTTTGTTTGTAAGGAGTTTCATAGACATAAAGCCACCACAGGGAACACCACCCTTTCAAAAGGCAGGTGGTCAAATGAATTTGAACACATGGAGAATAAAGAATTGTTTAACTATTGATAAAGAAGTTTTCTAGGAGGAATTAACTTGCTTATATATGCTTGGTTGTCACAGATAACAAGATTTGAATCATACAGCTCATACAATGGAATTATTCAGGTTATGTTTAGTAAGGATTATTTTTTACTGTGGCACCATACACATAATATAGAATTTACAGTTTAAACCTTTTTTTTTAAAAAAAGTGTGCATGTCAGTGGCATTAATCACATTCACATTGCTGTGAAACCATCATCACCATCTATCTCTGGAAATTTTTCATCCTCCCAAACTGAAACTCTGTGCCCTTTAAACACTAACTCCCCATCCCCTGGCAGCCGCCATTCTACTTTATGTCTCTATGAATTTGATTACCCTAGGTGTCTCATATAAGTGGAATTGTACAATACCTGTCCTTTTCTGTCTCATTTATTTCACTTAGCATGATGTCTTCAAGGTTCATCCATGTTGTAGCATGTGTCTGAATTTCCTTCCTAAATAATATTCTGCTTTATAGATAACCCACATTTTAAAATTAAGATATTGACATATAACATTGTATGTTTCAGGTGCACATGTTGATTTGATACATTTACATATTGCCTTAAGGAGTACCACTGTAGCTTTAGCTAACACCTTTATTGTGTCACAGAACTATCCTCTCTCCCCCTTTTTTGTGCTGAGAATAATTGATATCTAGGCTCTTAGCAATTTTAAAGTATTTAATGTGTTGTGGTGTTTAATCACTATGCTGTACATTAGATCACCAGTACGCATTCATCTTCCAGTTGCAAGTTTTTACTCTTAAACCTCTCCTCAAATCCCTCACTCCACAGCCTCTGGTAACCACCATATTTTACTCTGTTTCTATGGGCTTGACATTTTTAAGATTCCACATGTAAGTGATATCATATAATATGTGTCTTTTGCTGTCTGGCTTATCTTACTAAGCATAATGCCCTCAAGGTCCATTCATGTTGTCACAAATGGCACGATTTCCTTCTTTATTATGGCTGAGTAATATTCCAGTACATATATATCACGTTGTCTTTATCCATTCGTCTGTCAGTGAGCACTTAGGTTGTTTCCATATCTCGGTTATTGTGAATACTGCTGCAGTGAACATGGGAATGTAGGGTTTTGTTTTTTTTTAATTATTATTCTATTTTCATTTCCTTTGGCGATATCCCAGAAGTGGGATTACTGGATCCTATGGTAGTTGTATTTTGAATTGGCGTAATCTCCATACTGTTTTCCAGAGTGGCTGAACCAACCTGGCCTTTTCTATTGCATTCTCACCAACAGTCTACAAAGGTTCCCTTTTCTCCACATTCTAACACTTATTTTTTCTTGTTTTCTTGTTAGTAGCCATTCCAGCAGGTGTGCAGTGACATTTTTGGTTTTGATTCTCAATTGACTAGTGATGTTGAGAATCTTGTCGTGTACTTGTTGGCCATTTGAATATTTTCTTCGGAAAAATATCTATTCAGTTCCTCTGCCCATTTTTTAAATTGGATTACTTGTTTTTGTTGTTGGTGGTGTTGTTACTGAGTTGTATGAGTTCTTTATATATTTTGGATATTCACTTCTTATCCATTACATGGTCTACAAATATTTTCTCCTGTTCCATAGGTTGCCTTTTCATTTTGTTTATTGTTGTTTGTGCTGTGCAGAAGCTTTTTAGTTTGATGTAGTCCTACTTGTTTTTTTGCTTTTGTTGCTTGTGCTTTTGGTGTATCCAAAAATCATTGCCAAGACCAATGTCAAGGAGCTTTTTCCTAATGGTTTCTTTTAGGAGTTCTACCCTGTCAGGTCTTATGTTTAGGTCTTTAATCCATTTTGAGTTAATTCTGTGAGTGGTGTAGGATTGAGGTCCAATTTCATTTTTCTGCATGTGGTTATCCAGTTTTCCCAACACCATTTGTTGAAAAGACCCTCCCTTCCCCATTGAGTGTTCTTGGCTCCTTTGTCACGTATTGATTGACTGTCTATGTGGGGATTTATTTCTGGGCTCTTGATTTTGTCTTCTTGGTCAATAAGTTTATTTTTATGCCAGTACTATACTGTTTTGTTACTTTGACTTTGTAGTATAGTTTGAAATCAGGAGGCGTGATGCTTCTGGCTTTGTTCTTCTTTCTCAGTATTACTTTGGCTATTTGGTGTCTTTCATGGTTACATAAAAACTTCAGGATTGTTTGTTCTATGTCTGTGAAAAATGCCATTGGAATTTTGACCCCGTTACTATCAAAATGAAACAAATTAAATCACCCCAACTTTCTAAAATAAGAACACTTCAGCGTTTCATCTGTGCAACTATTTATTGATTTATACTGTGGTCATGCAAATATTTTTCCTCTTTAGCAGAGTCTCAGTCCCTCTCTTTGTCTGAGACACAAATTAGAGTTTTTAAAATAGTGAGAGCTTGAACACATTATTACAAGGTAGGGGATGCAGTCCTTTCTCTCGCAAGCAAGGAAACTTGACTCTGAGAGGTAGGATGATGTCCGGAAGCATGTTTTGGCCTCTTGTCTTTGTTGGACTCTTTTTCCTTGTCTTTGATTTTAGTAAGGATATAATCTCAGTTCCAGTTTGAAAGGGAGACCACAATGCCAGGTGTCAAATCCACAAATCAATCCTCTCCTTAATTGCTGAAGTTTGACATGTCCCCATGTTTGTCCCAGAAAACTGAAAATGTTCTCTTATTAGCAGTAGGGAATTAAATTTCCTATGTAGACAAATTAACTTCTAAATTATATGAGAAACAAACAAAAAACAATCACCGGGGGGGGGGGGGGGGGAGAAGAAAGGCTTCCTTGTTCCGACTTGAAGCTTTCTCAAACTAATTTCTCTCCTCTCCCCCTTCTCCATATTTTTCAACAGACTTTATTTTACTGTTTGAATTCACCATTTAGGTATTACCTTCTCAGAAGAGTAGAGTTTGGTTAGCAGCTCTTTAAAAAAAAAAAAAGAAAAAGAGATAACTTAGTATCCTAATTAAAGTGGAAGAGATCAAAATAGACTACTGAGATGAAGAGTGTTTTAAGCCATGTAGCTATTATGTTTGGGCAGTTCTTGAAAGAGGGCAAACACTCTTTAGGGAGATTTAAAATGTTATTTCGCTTTAAGTATGAATCTTTTTGTAAAAATAAAATATAAAAGGATGGGAATTGACTTAGAATAGAAAGACAATAGACTAAAGAGGGAAAAGAATATATTTTGTAGGTAAGCCAAATTCATGACCTTGTGCATTAAATTTTTTACAGGAAAATCCACCTTACAGTGGATTTAGAGCTTAATAATCTTCCTCCTGTCTAAAACTGGTGATTGCAAACCCTGGTTTTTCACACACCCCCTCCTACTCCTGATCTGCCTCCAATTGTCTCAGAAGTGACAAAATAATCTCCAAGTAAGTTTAATTTTGAATCAAAAATAAATAGACCTTCTCTCTCTTTCTTGCTCTCTTTTTTTTTTTTTTTATAGAAATGGGAGGATGAGGCAGAAGTCAAAAGGGTCAAGACTATTAAAGATTATTTTATTTCTCATCCAGGTCTTGAGCTAACAAGTTAAAACACCTTGTACATCGAGCAGAGGAAACCTGTCCCTTTTGACATCACTTCCATTCACATAGCTCCCCCGACACAGGAAAAGGCCAGATGTCTGGTTTTCAGAGCATTAGGGTTTTTTTTCCTGAGTATCTAGTAAAATTAATTTTTGGAAGTTTGGAGAAAAACTGCAGCTCCTTCTGATCTGTAGCATTTTATGGTTTAATAATGTCATATACTAGAAATGTTTCAGCTGAAAATGGGTTTTAAATATTAGGCGCACTTGGAATAGTCTAAGAAAGGCTGTGAAAAATTCTTGGACAACCTTTATTTTGAAAACTCCATTATTCTAAAAACAAACAAACAAACAAACAAACAAAACCAAATTCATAGTTCTCCTGGAGAACAGTGGGTGCAGTGTCATGTATGGTAAGGACACTGAATTAGGGAGGAAAAGGTATATGGGTAGATTTCTTTTTCCTTGTCTGATTTCTACTAATTGTGTACAAAATATACATGAGATATGTGGTATTTCTCCCCTCTTTACAGAAAACAATATTTGTTAATTCGTAGGTAAAGCTAATTTGTCATGAGGAATATAAAGTCCTTTCATGGGGTATCCAGGTCCCTTTGGGAAAAAAAATTTTTTTAAACATATACCATGCGGTGCAATCTGTTCCAGTCTACAAGGAGGGGAGTGGGTAAAGCTCTGGGGTGGGGGAGGGGAGCTAGGGATAAAGTCATCTCTGGGAGTTTTCGAGGTATTTAACTAGAAATGAGGGAAATGGTCTTGCTGAAGCCTAGAAATATCTTCCCTTCTGCTCTGAATCATAACCCAGGGTACATTAAACTTACGCCCTCTTTAAAAACTATCTAGCGAGTTAGTCCATTTAGGGGAGCAGAAACCTGTACCTTTCCAGAGATGGTTAAGTTGCTATTCATTCTGTATTTTAATCTAACCTACTGGTGATTTAATTTACAGAACTCAAAGGAAGTGTGTGCTCAAATATTTGATGACGTTCATGTATCAACCACTGTTTAATTCTGGAATGTGCTTACTTGCTTGACACAATATTTTACCATCTCAACAAATGTTTAGCCTTTTTTCCACTTGACTAAAGAGAAATAAGTTTCACATTGCTTCATTCACCTTCTTATGTGCATATGCTGGGAAAGATTGGATGTTAAAAAAAAAAGAAAAAACTTCCTCATGTTCTCTGTACTACATCTAAATCTGTTTACCAATTCAAAGCTGCTAAAAAGCCCTGCATTCTCCTGCTAAATCAACTGGATGGCTAGAAACCAAACTGCAATGTAACAGGGGGAAAAAATGTATCAATTTATTTTCGTGACAGAACATTCTTGAGAAGGTATAAAATTGTTCTGGTCTCTCTGCCAGTTTTCTTTTTTTCTTCCTTTCTCTGTCTTCCTTTTTAAAGGGCTTTCGGCTTTTAAGCCGATCCTTTTTATAGTTGTGTAACAGTTCTAATATTTTGTGACATTTTGTATTGTGACACTATAGATGAAATTGTCATCGGACTGACACTCCGTGCTGTTTATTCCTTAATTACAACTGTTAACACTGGAGAGAAGTGTGTGGATCTGCCAGTGCATATTATGAAAACAACGTTATTGTTACCCACACCGACACCCACTCAACAGGGTATTTCCAAGATGATAGTTTCAAGGAACTTATCAGCACAATGGACTTTGTTATTGTTTGTAGCTTGTCCTCTTGTCGTCTTTGAAAATCACAAACCAGTTTGAAATTGAAAATCTTTCATTGTGAGATAGACTCCTTGACTAAGCAGGAGATACTTCTATAATTAGAAAATTAAAAAAAAATTTTTTTGAGTGGTCCAGCAGTGGTGGGCTGGGAAATCTTGAAGCTCTTGAGGGTTGTCACCCAAAGCTTTCTGGCAGTTTGAGAAATAACAAAAACAGAAGGGAGAGGAAAGGGCAGATCTGAAGATGAAAAGATGAGAGAGGAGTTACTGGCAATCTTTAAATAACCAAGTGGAAATCCAGTAACCAATACCAGCTCTGATAGGTGTCCTTTTCCAGAACCCAGTCTGAGCTCTCCTAAACCTGGGAACTCACTGAGTGCTTTGTAGTTCAGTTCGTTCTTCCAGAATTCTTACAGGTTCACTTCCCTATGAGGGGCAAAAGCCTATGAATCTATTTTCTGAGCGATATTATTATACTAAAGCAGTCAATTGTCACTCTCTTTTCATTTGTTAAAAAAAAAAGAATGATAATGGTGAACATACAACCGCTTTGCTCCTGTGCCTTGTCCCCAGCACAAAACAAGTAAAAGGTCAAGATTGTAGAAAATGTAAAATCAGAGCCACTGGCATTCACTGTTTAGATAAGAATGACTGAAAGTGATTAAAAAAAAACAATCACACAACACTCATTTAGCAACTTATTTAATCAGCAGTCCACCTTTCAATACTAGTTCTTAATACTTCTATGGGTTTGGCTGAAAGCAGATTCCTGATGTTGAAAGAGTAGGTGAGAGCCTGCGAGTTGCCGGTAGATTTCCCAGTTTTCGTTGTCGTTGAGCGGGTAATGAGACAACGTGAACATACCCGATTCCTAAAGCGACCTGCATGTTCTTGAATACTCAGCTTTACGGAACAGGTTTTTTTTTTGAAATAGTGTGTGAAGAAGCTATCACTGCGCCTCCTTCTGAATGGTATTTTCTGCTTCATTTTGATTCTCAACACCGATAGGATATGGTGCTCTTCCTAAAAGAAACTGTTCCCATTTGGGAATATATTCTTCTACTGATGCCCAGTAAAGAGTCTGGAAAAAAAAAAAAAAAAAAAACAACGTCCAAAAGTAAAAAAGCGTATCAGGCAATTGAACTTGGCTGTTCATAATAGTCTAAATGTTTATTCACTTAAGTGTGTGGGTGCGTGTACACACACACACACACACACTCACACATATACGTAGAATGCACTTCCTCTACAGAATATTTTATGTTAATTTTAGAAGAAAAAAAAAAAAACCTGGCTACTTACTAGTGTTAATTTTCAAATTTCTCAGTAAAACCGGAGCCTGGCAGAATTACAGGTTTCAGAATTTTATTGTGATTTTACGCGCCCTCTTGTGGCCAGTCTTGTGATTATTACCCGTCGTACTATTTGGGGCTACACCATCATGGTGAGTTTTTGTTTCATGTTCCCGATCCCACAGCAAATGATTAGCCATACTAAAATTATCGCAATGAAATGATACAATAGGAACAACTGTTTGAGAATGAACAGAAAAAGATTTGACCCGGGATGAGATCAGGAAGTGGAGTATAAAGAGGATGTTTTTGGATTCAGGTGAATCGACCCCTTAATTGTATGGGGGGAAGCACGTTAGAAATAAGCATCCACTGTATCTTTCAGAAGAGCACTTGATAGGGCATATTGTAACTTCTTCCCCCCCCCCCAACTTTTTTTTTGGTATAATGAGAAAATAATATCAACATCATCCAATTATTTTTAATTCAGATAACTCGGAAGTTGAGATGCTGTGTTACTGGCCTGACCATGGCAGTCTGTATGATCTACCAGCTCACACCATGGTGCTCTAACGTGTCTACAAGCCTGGGTGGTTTCTAGGTTGAGTGCCCTAAGGAGGCCAAAGAAAAGGAAACTGCCAAAAGCTCTGTCATAGGAGGGCGTTTTGTATTAGATCGTCACTATCAATCTCTCTTTGGGAAGTTCAGCCAAAGAGATCACGTTGGGGACACGTGATTATTCCCTCTGAGCATTAAAAAGGTAGGGGGGTTCTGAAAGCTGAAGATGGTGAGGGAGTCTCTGTATCTATGCATCTATGCATGTGGTCTGAGAAATAGCCTGACATGCTTAAAATAAAGGTCAGCCTGCTGTGCAAGACTAGCCAAGAAAAATACCAACCCAAGCCTGTGGTTGGCAGTTTCTCCGCCATTCACGGCTGGATTAACCCCTATTGTGTGGGCCCTGTACGGGCCAGAGGAAGGTATTGGAGAATTCAACAAAGAAAAAGACATGCCCAAGGCACAACTTTGTACCGGAGTTTTTTCTGTCCTTGATCACTGCCTTTTCTTATTAGTCTAGATGACACAGAAAATTGAAGGGCAATTCTCAGCCTTTAATTTTGAGTCTGTTCACATCCCTGGTTAGGCAGCCAGCCAAACTGTATTTAAAAAAGGTCATTAAAAATATAAAATCTAACTCTTCTATATGTAGCAACTTCCCTTTCAGCACAAATACACTCATGTACCAAATATGGTTTGTTTTTGCTAACCATCTTCCCAGTCTGTTCTTCAACTGAGCAAAATTAAACAGACAAAAGCCACACTACACTGCACGATAATATGCATTTAAACAGCGTTGGTTGCATTTTTGGTGAAGAGACTGAAGTGCCATTTCTCACATCAGCCATCAGGAAAAGCATTTTGGTTAGGCATGCAGTCGTCTTAAGACTGAGTGCATCTTGTCTGTTATGATTTAACAAGATAGTTATTTCTAAGTAATCAGGTGAAAAGACACAGGATTTCGGTAACATTTGCACTTGATAGAAATCTTTTTAAAGCAAGATTCTTATGGATTACCTATAGTCCGTACAAAGCATGGCATGCTGGACGTAGAGCAATCACACACTTCTTGTTTATTTCATGGAAGGACTAAATCTGGGTAATATACACACACAACCCCTAGTTAATTTACAACGCACTACGAACAGAATAGGGTCTCTTACATTTGTTCGTTAAGATTCTCACCTCAAGAGAAACCACCTCAGGCCGTGGAAGTGGGTGAATCCGGGTCTGAAGAGACTTCTCTGCCGCTTCTATATCCTGTAACAGATAACAGCATTTTAAGAACAGAATGTATTTACATGACACACACCAGTGGCACCTGTAATAGCAATATCTATACCCTTAAACTCTCCTCTGGATACACAGTTGGAACTGATGGAGGGACACTGACGGAGAACTGATCATTGCTTAATTAACCAGTTTCAAATACAGAATGCAGGGTTTCATATTGTAAAATAAAAGGCAGGGGCTGGGGGTGGTACTTCTAAGTTCTGCCTTCTTCATTTTAAGTAGTTAGTAAATGCCAATAATTCTTGGAAAAAGAACTTCCTCTAAAACTGCTCGGAATACCAAGTTAGCTTTAAAAATCATTAAAAAACAGCCAGATGGATAAAACAGTCAAATATTCAGATACTCAAAACAATCAGATACTCAGACCCACACTATGCTAACCTGAAAAGTGAAGAGTTCTAGTCTGTCCACATCATCCAAGCGGTATATTAATGACACAATGAGGTACCTCAGTTCTCTGCAACAAAAGCCTTTCTATAATAATTAGTACTAGATTTCTAAGCTAATCTCAAAGGCAAGTTTTATTGCTAGGTAGTAATTCATTCAGTTGATGGCATTCAAGCACCGGGCATGACTTCATAGTTGGACTTGAAGATGTCTATATTTGCTCTTAGGGTTGTTCAAACACAAGAGTATTTAAGGTTAATTCATACCCTGGTTAAGATTTTACCTAGATCTGAACATAAAGTGCACGTCCAGAAATGTAGGACTTGGCATGTTGTCACAGAAACATTCAAGCCCTGTTTAACAGACACTCCCCAGGTCAGCACCTGCGTTGTCCTGTACTTCCTGGTGTTTGTCAGGTTCACAGGGGCGTTGGCTGAAGGCCGTGTAGATTTCGTCTGCTTTGAGCCGCGTGAGCTGATAGGAAAGAGGAAGTTCTCTGGTCCCTGTACAAGCACTGGAGCAGTCTAAGCACAGGGCTGTTGGACAGACGGAGAGCGATGGAAAAGGGCGTGGGAGTGGGGTGTGAAGAAGCCAGCGCTGAACAGGAGAAAAGAGATAGCAGATGGCAGCGGCGGGAGCAGGGAATGGGTGTGAAATGGAAAAGGGAAAAACAGGAAATTCCCTAAAGGGACTCCCCGAAGTTGCCCAACCATTAATGCACCTGCTGTCTCGAAGAAGGTGACTTGAAGGGGAAAAACAACTATTTGGGGATGTAAAAATCCTGTCTAGTAGCATGTCTATCCCATACCAGAAGTTCACGGTCAACACACACGCTAAAGCACTTTTGATGCAAATGATACGACAGATACGTGAGACCCAACTCTTCCGATTATGCTGAGATTTTACCAGGACCCAGAGAATCACTTTTTATTTTCACAAATCAAACAGAATAAAAATCCTAACCCCAATTTTACCGTTACTCTAAGAACAGTTGTGAAGTTCTCCTTACCGGTAGATCTAGGCTCCACTAGCACCTATCAGCAAGATGAGACATTTTTCTTAAAGATCAGAAAATAAGGACACTGAGTGTCTCTTACAGAAGAGCAGCTTTGTAACCGTGAGAGCAGACAGGAGGGAGGTGTGGCCTGGCACAGCAGGTCTCTGGTGACTGACCTGACTGTCATCTTTGCAGCATTTCCACAAAGGGTTATCGCCCCTCCAGGGAACTTCCTCCTTAGTTTAACTTACCTCTCTGACTCCTACTTCCTTCTCCTTGGCTGGCTCCTTCTTCTCCTGTTAATCCGAAGTGTGGGCTTTCTTAAGATTTGTGACATCTGTCCCCATCTTTTTGCTTTCTCTCCCTCCGAGATTGTCTCTTCACTAGCTTCAGTTCTTAATGTAGAGGGATGGCTAACTTTTCTTCCAGCCCTTGTTTCTCAACCTGATAAAACTAAACTCTTCTTTTCCCACTGAATGTGTTGAGTATATCAGAGAGGGAAATGAATTCACTTAGATAACGTGTTGTAGTCACTCTCTCCAACTCTTATTATTTCTGCCGTTTAAAAATTCAATGCTCCATATATTGTTCCTTCAGGATGAATTTCTAGTCTTTCCCTGTTATTCCCTAGGCTATGGCCGTAATATCACACTTAGTCATTCAACAAATACTTAACACTTACACTCATGCCTAGATTCTATCTCATTTTACTTGAATTCATATGTAACATGGAATTGATTAGTTTTGCTAAGAACTACTTTAAATATGTCCTCCCCTAGACTGAAAAAAAAAAAATTGGTACCCACAATACAGAAGATCAGGCATGAATTCCTTGGCCTGACTCAAAATGTTGGCAAATTGACCCCAGCCTTCTGTAGCAGGTTATATCCTAACGTTTGGATTTAAGAGCCTTCTCTTTAACTGTGTGCTGCCCTGCAGGTAAATACTATGTTTCATACAGCCTTTAAGCATCTGAGCATCTAACAAAGTGCAGGGTATGTACTAGGTACTTAAATATTCATTAAATAAAGGCTGAGGTGTCAAAGTTTCTTGAGTATAAACCAAAAACTTAAAAAACAAAACAAACCGAAACAGGGGTGGTAGGCAGGGAAAAGGAAAAGAGATGAGAGGAAGGAAGGCTAGTTGGCCAGCTTTACCTGGCTAGGCTTTGTCCTGTTTTATAGATTCGTCACGAGACCATTTAAAATTTTATACATTTATAGAACAAATGACAAAGCAGTCCTTACAATTTAAAAATAAAATGAAACAAACGGAACTGCTATCTAGTCGGTGGTGTAACCACACGGAGAATAATTATTGCACATCAGGCGGCCTTAGAGCACAGTAATTTGACTGAGCATCCCCAGTGAGGTACACTGGGGAACAAAAAGGGTGGTAAAAAGTATCTGACCGGAAACCACTGTCAGCAGTCATATTGGTGGTGAGACCGAATCTTTCTGTGTGCTCAGATACTGTGTCTGTATCACAAGATAAAGTAAGTAAGTTATGTTGGTGGTGCAAGATTCTTGAGGAACAGATTTTTGGTTCGACAAAAAAGTGAGAGGTACAGGATCCATGATTCTAAGTTAAAAGTCTTGCAAATTGGAATTTGGGAATTTCTGACATGAGCTCTTTATTTTGTATTTTATCTTTAAAAGATGTATTTTATCTTTAAGAAAAAAAAAAATGTTGCAATGAACACCATGAGTGCCCAGATTGAGGGCTCTAAACATATTTCCTACCAAAAGGATCCAGGGCTCCCTGGAACAACAGCCAATTCCAGGTCTGAGCAGCACATGCACATGATGAGCCCGGAAGATTTCACCAGACCAGAAGGAAAGGAAGCTCTCCGACTCTTATGATCAGTCAGAAGCATTCAGGAGCTAGCCTGAAGAGGCTCCCACTTGGTAAAAATGGGACAATTTGAAAATAAATAGGAATCAAAATTTAAATGGATTGAAACATTTAAAATCCCAGACATCTTAGGAAAAAAAAGAAAAAAAAACCTAAACCAGCAACACCTAATCAGTCACTTTTAGAGGATACCAGAGAACCAACCTATTATTTTGAAAATTAAATAGAGAATCAAGCACTCACCATGCTTTTTTCTATGTGAAATATACCTCAGTGTAACCAAATAACTGACAAAGGGACATTTCTCTTAATATAAATAATCAGCAATTAAAGAAGAAGGAATAAAATAATCTGAATGTTAGTTTCTGCAACCCCTAGAAATAAGCTTAGGCAGTGATCATCAGTGACAGCTAACATTCCAAAAAAGAGAGACAGCCGGGCATTCTGGAAGCATTCTTCCCCCACACCTCGGAACCTCAATCTGATCAGGCCTCTGTAGTTTGCACTGTTAATGCCGTATCCTTTAGCTTCATGTAGCTTCTGAGCGCTTGAAATGTATGAGTCTGAATTAAGATGTGCTGTAAGTGTAAAATACACACTGAATTTTGAAGAGTTAGTAAGAAAAAAAAGGATCAAAAATATTGACTGACTTTTTATAACATTTACATTTGAACTGTGTTTGAAATTTTAATAACATTTTAAGTAACCTGTTTATTTTGATATTACTAAAAATGGTTACTAGAGAATTTAAAATGACATATGTGGCTTGAATTACATTTCTGGTGCACAGCACAGCTTAGATCTATCAATTACAGGAATTAGGGGAACAGAGGAACACACCGTGGACAACGCAGTGATGGCTCAGCCATATCCAGGAACTCTACAGGGCAAATGACCCAATTCCTTCAACAGATATACTTAAAAGAGGGGAAAAAGGGTGGGGCGGGGAAATTTAGGAGACCTATCCATCAATTACAAATTCGATTTTATTTGGAACCTGATTGGATATTTGAGGATTTATTGTTCATTTCTTAAGTTGATACTGCTATTTTGATTCTGCTTAAAATAGTGCTTATCTTTTAGTGATAAACACTGATGTATGGAAAGAGACATACTGAAATACAGACGAAACAATGCAGCATCTGAGGATTAGCTTCAAAATGATCTGAAGCGGGGGGGTGAGGAGTATAGATAGAACATGATGGGCTGTGACCTGAGAATGATTGAATCTGGGTGATAAGCGCACGGAAGTACATCCTTCTCTGCCCTCTTTTACGTAGGTGTGACAATTTCCATAACATTTAAAAAGCATGTTGCCATTGTGGATGTTACTCTATGGTATGATTCAGAAGCCTATATAAATGAGTTTTATAGGAAAAGTAAACCATAAGCACAAAAAGATCGCTCTCTTTCCTTCTCTCTACCAACACCACTCCCTCCAACCCAGCTCTGGCGGGGCTGGGTTTCATCTTTTAATCTGCTGGAGATAGCAAGAATGACATCCTGAAGCGTGAGGTGCAGGATCACTGGTACAAGGAACAAGTAGGCTTTCGTTAAACTTATGAACTGGAGCAAGGGAGACGTGTGAGGAGGCGAGAGAAGGGCCGGGAGGTCCCTGGCCATGCTGGGTGGCAGTTGGTTGAATGCTCGAACTGCCAGCTGCCCCACGGAGGCTTCCAGGGTGTTCCTGAAGGGAAGCGCTTGCTGTATCTGCAACCATTTGTCCGCACAAGATGACATTTGTTACCAAAAAATCGCCTCTTTGGGATAAATTAAATTTTGTGGAGGGAAAGGTGGGAGTGATGATAGTCTGTACCATGGAAGTCCTAGTAGAAATAAAATCTCCTGTGTCTCAGAAATCCGCCATGTTTCTGTTTTTAAAAGGGAGGTAAGTTTCACTGTCTGAATACTAACAGGAAAACCCACTGAGCCTGCTTCCCAAGCCCACTGTCTTGTATGGTATTTACTGACTGAACCCTCACTGTGAGTTTTCTTCACTGCTTCTACTCATGGTCATTCTTTTATTAATATGTTGGACTCTTTGATGGGATTAGTGTCTTTTAAAATAATTCTTCAATATTTTTTGTTAATTTATTTTTTCAAATGCAGTTAGAGAAATTTCTTGTTGGGATTTTATTAAATTGAAAGATGGCTTTGTGACAACTGATTTAGAAAAATAATGGTCTCCCCAGTCAGGATTAAGGCGTACATCTCTACTTAACTTTTCTCTTCTATCTCCCACTAAAGTGTAATAATTGACTTTATACCTGGCATGCAAGTCCCTCGTTAGGAGCGTTAAGACAACCCCCCAAGTATGTGTTTTATAATTCTATTGCTAATGCGAACGTGATCTCCATTTTCCAACTGTATATACAGGATTGCTGTTGACTTTTGTATGTTTATGTTTTATCCATGAATTGTACTTAAGTCATAATATACTAGTTTTAAAACAACTTTGGCTTCTCTAAGTGTAAAACCGTATCATTGAAAGATGTTGTATGACCTTTCTTTGCAAAAGTTAAAGCTCATGCCCTTTTCACGTTTATTATGCCATCGTACTGTACTGTTCGGAACATGTTGAGTAAGGTGAAATAATGGACAGTCATAAGGTCATCCTTAGTTTGTTACTACCTTTATAGGAATGCTTCCAAGTTTTAACAGCACCGTTTTAAAGTGCACTCTGTACTTAAGTACCTATCCTGACAGAACTCAACCTGTTCTTGACAAGGGGTATTAGGAGTTATTACCTTATGGTTTCCTTATCTTTAAACTAAGTGATTAGCCCAGATCAGTGGTTTTCACCGTTCCTTAGGGCCACAGCAGTGCAGGAAGGAAGGGCTGAATGGATAGGGCTTTGGGCTAAAGCATGTCCACTTTTATCTATTTTACATCTTTGGAAAAAGTTTTTATGTTGGGGAAAAAAGAAAAAGAAAACCTCTAGATGAGAATCTAATCTATATGCTTTTAAAAGTCTTTCCCAACTCAAGTTGTGTACTCAAGTCCTATTTATTTTACTTTCACAATAACTTCTATGGTAGAGCCACTAACATTATATCCAAAGTCTAAAAAAAAAAAAAATAATATGAAGGAAAGAAGGACAAAAAGCCTGCATATCCAATTATTTCAAGTATGTTAAAAAAAAAAGGGAAAAAACTGCATCTCTAATAGCAAGCATGCATCTGGCATGTAACAGAGGCTTGAAAAATGTTTAGAAAAAGACAAAGGAAATATACAAAAATAGACTAATTTCTAGATGGGCAGGATGATATGGGAGATGTGCTTTCTCATCTTTGCTCTTTCAAGTTTTTTACAGGGAGTCTTTATCGTTATCTTCCTTCTGGATATGATAGTGATTTCTTAGCTACCCTACTTATCCGATCTCATCATTCGTAAAATCACTTTGCATCTAAACAGCAGATGAATCTTTCTTAAAGACCCACTCTTATGTTTCTTACATGAGTCTCTCTCTTTTTTTTTTTTTTTTTTGCTTGCTTTCAGTACTATATTAGCTCTCCATATCAAGTCTCAACTTCTTTAACTGGTCTCACAATACACGTTCAACCTTGTTTCCTGTGACTTTCCAAGCTAGTTAGCTCAGGGTCTCATCAACATTAGTAAAGCCATTTATTCTTCTGGTCTTGGCTCTTCTGTAAGAATCCAACAGAATGGTTTTCCTTCTGCCTACTGAAACACAACTCCAGCTTCGCTTCCTCTCTGAGACCTCATAGAATATTCTAGCTCTCAAAGAGGTTTTACACTTACTCCTCCACATAATTAATGTTTGATCATCCGTGGTCTCTATCTTGTGTGTGACAACCTTATGTCATCAACTAAGCCTGTAAGCTACTTGCTCCAGACTCTAATTTGTACGTACTTGGTTATCCCCACTTTCTGTCCAGAACTCGCTCAACAGTAAGGACCCCTTGGACCCTCATCAAATACTTGCTCTTTAAAAGAAAGACACTTAACGTCACCTGCACTTGCTGTAGGTAAGGAGCAATCAAGCCTTCAAGACTTCTAATTTAGTTTTTCTGACTTTTCACAGCAAATTCTAGATTATCCTATATATTTCCATTTAAAAATAAATATTGCAAACACCATTGGGCAAGTAAGACATATGGCAATATAGAATGCTTTGGTAGCACTATGGCTGTGACTTAAATTACTGTGGATCAAACTGCCAGAAACTGAGAAGATAACTGAATTTTCCCTCTCCCTTTATCCTCCAGTGAGGACAGAAGATAACTACATCATGCCTATCGATGAAAATATTTAACAATAAAAAACTGAAAACACTGCTTTATAACTTAAATAATATAGCCTCACTACCAAATGTTTTAGTCATAGGATCTCTTGGAAGCTTGAATGGAAGCAAACTTTAGGGTTTTAATTATGGATGAAGCCATACAATTCTGGAAGCAGAGTATAGCAAGCAGCCAAAAATGTTACACATATGATTTTACTCCAAATGGGCACACTGGCCAAATGGCGAGGCCCTGCGCAATCACATACTTTGACCACCTCCTCCATCACCATCAGAGAAGATCTGGGAAATCTGTTATCTTAGATATGAATTCTGTGTGTCGACTGTGGCCCCAGTAGGGCAACACCAAATTGTTCTAAATACATTCTAGGTACTTTACGGTGTTTCAGGATCTTCCTACAAGTAAAAGATGGAAGATGGAAGCTGTGTCTTGTATTTGTTACTTCTTGCACAAAGGTGACCTTAAAATTCCCCCTGTAGTCATTGGTTTTTCTGGCTAATGAAAATCATGTAGCCTAAGGAAACTTCAAGATTTTTCACTTTAAAAAACGAGAGTCCATATGCTTCTTACCCAGCTAACGTGTTTAAAAAACAGGTAGTGAGCCATTAATTCTATTTGTTACTCATAACAAAGAAACCATATAAATATCAAAGTTATGAAAAATTCACTCAATCTTTTTGGCAAAAGTGGGAAAAAATCTCTCTACTTAAGTCAGAGAATCTTACCTTTAAAAGACTAAGGTTCCTTTTAAAAGCAGTCTCAGCTGCTTGCATCTGAGATGCCTTTTCCTTATTTTGACCTCCAAGTTTATCCTCCATTTGTTGCAGTAATATTAATCTTTGTGATACTCTAGAAAAAAAATGAAGATTATATACAGTTTTAAAAAAAAGGAAGCATTTTATTCTTGACCAATGCGAAGAATTCATTTCTTAACTGCACCTCACTTCAATTCAACCTATTTTGAGACCCAACTACTATGTCAATTTAATAGGATAGTGAAATTACTACGTCAATTAATAAGACAGTGAAAAACTTGGGTCATTCAGTTAAGTCTGAAGTCTGGGTAAAATTATTTTTATTTTCATTTTCATTAACATACGCTGTTAAGTACATGCTTGTTTCTGTTTTTGTTTTTTAAACTTCTCTGGTCTTTTGAAATTAGTGTTAAAAATTTTTTAGTGAAAATGCAAACTGTAATACATATCCCTTTGTACACATACTTATATATACCTCCCCACACACATACATTGATATAACTTGCTATACGGAACCTTCTGCTTAACACTTCAATACCCCTGAATCTTATGTTACACATTTAGAATTGTGCTAAACTTCCATATGTTTGAAGAAGCAATAAAAATATTTTTTTCCCTCTTTTTCCAAGAGAAAGATGATAGTTCCATATATGAGTGAGAGGCTGTGTATATGCATGCATACTCACAACAAGGTAAAACAGTAATTTAAGGATAATGTACAAAGTTGTAATTATCAAAGTGCTTTGCTATATATATTATACTTCAAAAGCTTCTCATGGGTTAAATGCTCATTTTACAAGTTTTAGGTCCTATTAAGTGATCAGATGAGAAAAAAAATACACAAATAGTACACACAACTGTCTAACTGTTTCCCAAATAGTTGAGATTCTCAAGAAATACTAGGTTGTATAGGGCTGTTCTTGAGGGTAGGACTAAAAACCTAGGTCTCTGAATAGTCATTTTTGTAAGAAAAATATCTTAGAAGGCCACAGAAGAGGGCCTGGTAATTAATTAAAAGAAAACATGCGAGCCCACAGACAGAGGTTTGAGGAGGAGGGCTCAGTGCAAAATGAAAATGTGGGGGCCATGTTAAAAATGTACTGGGAATTTCAGGACGGCGACATCAGAGCCCTGCAAGTGCAGGGCCTGTGATTGCACAGATCATGGACCCATGAAAGCCAGCCCTCGATAAAGAGGCTTAGAGAAGTTCATTCAATACCAGTGTGGAGCCTGGAAAGGGCAAGAGGAAGAATGAATTTGTCTAGATATTAGTAACAAAAAGTAAAAAGACATAAAACATAATTATACCTTTTAATTTTTGTTATTCTCGACAATGACATTCCCTAACATCAATCTCTAAATTGATCCTAAAATCATAAAATCTCTCAAGTGTCATAAGATTAAAATGACACACTTTTAGTTCACTTTCCTGTGAACTCAGTTTCACTAATAAAGCCAATACAATTTGTACATTGAGATTAGCCTTAGAAAAACAAAAACAAAAACAACTTACATTTTATCATGTCTTTTAGAAAGGTGAATTTCTTGAGTGAACAGAGATGTCATCTTTAGTCAAAGCTGCCCTTACAAGCTTTCTGCTAAATAATGAGAACGTTTAAAGTTACTTCTACCACATGTCCTCAGCTTTGCAACATTTGATCATTTCAGCACCTCAACCCATTGGTTGAGTACAACTTGAGCTGTAATAATGTATAAAAGAATGCATTTAAAAAGATTTTTACTCACAGCGCAGTTTTCCATATGCCAGATGGATCCCAGAACACTATGATACAGGTAAAAACATATTTCACATTTTCCCCTCTTTTCTCCCCAGACTTTAACCTTAATCAGAATTCAAAACAAACAAGCAGCTGGTACTAACACTAGTAAACATTTTATTGAATCAACAGACAGAAAACAAAATCCACTCTGTAAAATTTAACACAGGAATACCATCCCTCACACACGCAGACATAAAGGTAAACAAGTATGAGAACCAACTGGAAACTCATGGTCTTTCCTTTATTGGAAGACTGCCAGTTCTACCATCTCTCTTCCAAATAGGGAAGTATTTTTCATTCCTAACCAAGGAGAAAGGCACAATTAGGTCCTTTCACTTTACCTGGGCTGCTCTGGACTCTGACGTGGGGAGTTTAGGGAAACCCATTTTCACAAAACGTTTTACACCAAGAGCAAGCTCACCTTGGATGAAGTGCCTGGGCCAATACAGACAGAGATCTAGAGAACTACTCTGAAGGCTGTGAGTCTGAAGGCAAATCATCTGGTTGGATACAAGAGCTGAAGGTGCCTGCCCAAAGGGAGAATGCAACTTGAGCTGTTATAATAAAAAACAGGGGTGAAAATTCCTTCTTGGGATGAAGCACTGGCTTTCCTAAATTATGACATTAATACTGATTAACATCTCCTGAGTGTCTAGCACTGATTAAAAAAAAATTTTTTTTTTTCCCTGAGCCTTTCCTTCAGCACGCGCACACTGAGTGTAGGACACTGAGTGCAGCCAAGAGAAAGGGAAACACCGTCCTGCCCTCAACGGGTTTCCTCCTCAAGGCGCCTCTCTGTTTTCAGCACCACGGACAGCAATCGCTCGCAGGCTCGCCCAGAAGGGGTCGAATTACAGATAGTTTCCCTGAAGTCACTGCAGGCCAATCCTCGCCGCCTTCCTCCTAGTTTCCAATGCAGCGTCAAAGAAGTCCCGGGAAGTTAGTCCATGGTAACTTCTGTTCTGCTGCGGCCGCCATCAGCACTTCAGACAAACCCCAAGACAAAGTCTGCCTTTTGAATCGAAGATCTGCATCTTCTCGGAGTCATCAGCCCACGGACCACTCCAGCCCCTACTCACACTGAGAGGACTCGGGAACTTTCCTCATCACCCCTCCTACCCTCCCGTTAACAGCTTGCCCCTCACAGGCGCGCCGACGCTCAGACATTCAGGGCACTCACCCGCGGGCCGTCCTGTTGTCGGACTTCTCTCGCCCAACTCGGTCCGGACCTCTTCCGGGAAGGCGCCGGCGGCTGCGCAGACCTGGGCTTGGACACGCCACCACCTTTGCGCAAGCGCGATGCGAGGTGACGTCATCACGTCCATATAAAAGGAGGGCGTCTGGCGCCAAAGGCTAGTGAAGTGACGCGGCTCTAAGGTGAGGGCTGGTGAGGGATGTCGCTAACCCCATAGAAGACCCTTTTGGTGGTAGTTTAATTTGAAGCCCTTTAGAAATGGGACATGAGTATGTTGAAAAGGATCCAGAGAGTGAAGCTGGTTTCTTAGAAGCTAGAACATCGCGGTAGAGTGTGGAAGGGGGAAAAGCACTTCAGAGTCGTCTGAAGTGTCCGGACTTCACAGTCACTTCCACAAAGGCCTGTGGAGTGGCTTCAGAGAGCTTCGCCCTGGGCATGTGATGCTGAGTCGGGCAGCAGAACCCTGCCCGCTTGCAGGGGAGCCCCTGTAGAGACAGTAATGTTGATTTTTCATTTCAGGAGGAATTTATGTGTCAGTTGCTGTATTTACGTGGATTATCTCATCCATTGAATTCCCCACAATGCCTGGTGAGATACATGCCATTCTCCTCATTTTGACAGACGAGGAAACAAGCTTGGTCATTTATTTAGGGCGTAGCTTTGAAACCTGTAGAGCCTCGATTAGATTTTCCCACAGCCCTCAGGACACACACTTGGGAATAATCCCTTAGTGCTGTATACTGCATTCTTAAACATCTTTTTTTCCCCTTGAAATAACTGTGAGTTACGTGGTACTAAATTACAGAGGAAGAAATTGAGGTTCAACACGGGTAATGTTTTTTTTCCGTAAAGGTTACTGAGCCTGTAAAGAGCACAGAGCTAGGATTCCAACGTAGGTGTTTAATTTTTTTTTTTCCTTTTAGAGTATCTACATAAAATCTAGCTCCTGCTTCAGGACTATTGCACGTTTGTTTTCTTTGCTTGGAAAACCCCTTCACGAGATACTGACATAAACTATTTCTCATCTTTTAATGCTTCTTCCTCAGTGAAGCATTCCCTGAACCCCCCAGTATAAGATTGGAAGTCTGTTTCTTCACTTTTACGCTCCTTCTCCTGCTTTACTTTTCTCTAGAACACAGCATCATTCCACGTATTTCATAATCATTTGTTCATTTGTTTACCAGTGTTACCCCTGACTAGAATTTGAACTTGCTTTTAAAGGTATTTTTGTCTCTTGTTTGCTGAGCAACTAGGACTGCCTGAGCTTTAGGTGCTTAGTAAATATTTTTGTATGAATGGATGAAATAATTCCCCTGAGGAAATTCCATCATAATTTTACAGGTCTTCAGTTGCTAGGACTTTTGATATAGCTGTTCCACAGCCTTACTTTGTAAAGATTAAAAAAAAAATAGACCTCTGAATGGTCGTATGTTCTAGGGAAGAAATGGTGCTTTTTCATGGTTACAAGGCATTCTTGTTTGTCTTTCATGGAAGTTAACAAATAAGGATTTTTCGTAAATTGATAGTGAGTTGCATGAAGTAGAGAACTGGGAGAGGGCGTATTAAAGCATTTGTATGTTGCTTAAGACAGACTTTGCTCATCTCCCTGCTTGTAAATTTACATAATGACACATTTGGGGCAAACCCAGCTCTTTCAACTTCTAGGTCAACTTCTTTAGATCTTTGCCCGCCTTAGCAGTGAACTAAGGAACACCTTGGAAATTGTCTTCCAATTTTGAGGTGAATGATAGGCAGGGACATCTCATAAATACTTAAGTTACCTGGATAGATTATGCTTATTTATTTTATAGTATCCCCTGAAAGTATTTACTTCCTACCTCAAGATCTGCTGGGAGAGCTCCCCTCCTCCTGACATAACCCGTGGGTGATCCTTTCTGTGAGATGCCTGGCCGGGGAGGAAGAATTCCTGGCGGTTGCACAGGCCAGCTATTAATGTACAGCTTCTGTATTTATTAGGTAAATTTAGGTACTTTCTGGGGTGAGGTATTCATGGTCTCCCATGCAAATTACCGTAACCTACTAAGTAACACCTGGCCCATAATGAGGCATTCTCTAAATATGTGGCAAAGTTACTGTTTCCTAACCCTAGACTAGTTCTGTCCACTAGCCTGCTATAATTGTCCCCTTCGCCTTATTATTTAGAAATTCTTGTGCCATTTAGTCATAAAGATGTAGTTATTAAACATCTGTAAGATGTAATCTCTGCCCTCAAGAGCCTAGAATCTGGCTGGGCTCCTAAGGTATATGCAAGATGCTAGAGGATGGCGGTTGACAACATAAAGATAGCTAATATCTACTGAGTATTTGTTCTGCACTTGGCACTTTGTACAAATTACCTCTTCTAGTCCTCCTAACAACCCCATGAGCAAGGGTGCTGGACTCTTACTGTCCCCGTTTTTACAGCTGAGACAACTGAGGCTTTGAGAAGTGCCTTACTTAAAATCACACTGCTGGTAAATGAACTCCAGCTTGTTTGGTGTTAGTATTCTAAGTAATTATATGTATCATATTGAAGATGTGTAACATGCAGATTATGAGCGTGCTAGAGAACACAGGAGCAACCACTGCTCTCTTGGGATAGTCTCCTTGGCATTTTGGGAGATTGAGGTAAGAGTTTGAAAAGTGGGTGGGATTTGGAGACCTGTTTTTGTGATTGGGTGTTTCAGGTGTCAAGTGAGTGCAGCATGAAGTCTTCTCCATGAAGTAGGCAGCGTGTGTGTGTGTGTGTGTGTGTACGTACATTTACATGCACACTTGAGAACACACGTGAGGTGAGAGCCCGTGGAAAGGAAGCATTGAGAAGAGTGTTTTCTTCTCATTGCCCCCAATTTTGAAAATTTCATTCCTGGTGCCAAAGAATTTGAAAATAGAGGTTTGTAATAATAAAGAGGAGTTATTGGAGATGGGACTGGTGTAAGTAGTGAATAGAAATGAGGATAGAAAGGAAAGACTTGAGGATGAGAAAGGAAAGACAAGATTTAAAGAGGAAGAAATAATGAAAAGTATTGCAGAATCCTTGACAATTTCAAAGAGTCCAAATTACTAACCGTAAACAGTTATGGCTTATACGGAAGCCGTCTTTTTAGACCTCCTTTGGGTTTCCTCTGGATGGTCAAATATTAAGAAACTGAAGCCCTCACGCCTGAAATGAAGTTAGTTTTTCTTCCTGTTTTGGGAAAACCCAGTTGAAATTTGGTAAAATGGGTCCAATTGCCTGTATTTCTACTTTTCACTTTGAAATAAAATCATTAGAATTTTACCTTTTTCCATAGCTGTGGACTGTCCATTTTACTATGGAAAAATATTCTACACTCAGAATATATCTGAAATGCTTTAAATTGGCCCCTGATGGATTTTGGCCAGAGAGACTTTACGACCAGATACCTCTTTGGGATCTTTGGTCAAAGACTCAGCTATCAGTCTAGGTCCAATCAAATAAAATCAGATAAAACTCTGCAATAGAGGAAACATTGTCACAGCTGGTGCCTACATTGTAAACATTCTTGACTGAGAGAACAAAGCCATGCTGACAAAATTATGCTCAATTCTAGAAATTTCCAGTGACAATTTG
This sequence comes from Camelus dromedarius, assembly GCF_036321535.1. NCBI lineage: Eukaryota > Metazoa > Chordata > Mammalia > Artiodactyla > Camelidae > Camelus > Camelus dromedarius. The sequence goes on from NC_087452.1 coordinate 23,888,786, forward strand.
CATATGCCTTTTCCTTCTAGGGAGACAAAAACCTCACCCATTCTAAAATTTATCTGAGGAAGCATTAGAATTTTAAAGTTGACAGCACACATGGTAATTCTTAGCAAATCCTTTGTACGTTGTATACATAGACATACATATATATATATACACATACATATACTTGTTACTTCTCAAGTTTTAGTCATTTAAAACGCATCCAATCCTTCTGTCTTAAACTGACACACTTCAAGCTGGGTATAATTTATAAAGATCTGTCTGTCTATCTATATATCTTGTCTCCTTGATTTCCCAGTGGCTTTCAATTCATTCACTAGTTTCACTGTAACTCTTAACTCAGGTTTTTCTTGAAGCAGGAATTTTCTGTTTCACAGCCTTCCTGCCTATTTATTTTCTCCATTTGCCTACTGTTTTGCTCTTACAAATCCTGTAATTTTATCATTAGTTCACTCTTGAGTACTTAGTTAAAAACCTTCTTAAATGCATACTTGCCTACCTGGTAAGCATTGATTCTGCCAGTCCCGTCTTTGTGTGATGCGGTGCAGCTGTGCTTATGGAGAACATTCAAGGCTCTTTGCGCCAGTTTTTCATTGTTATTGTTTGCTATCTGCATCCCCTTGAAAGCTTTTCTATACTTTCCTTTGGAAGAATAAGAGTTGCAGTTTTACTGCGTTGCACCATCTTTGTTTCAGGATCTAATGATGTGTAAAAATATTGTCAGCAAAGGCTGTTGTGGTTTAATGCGTTTGGGACAGATACTTTTTTTAAAAAAAAAAAACACCCATATCTGTCATGTATATATGAACACTGTGAGAAAATGTTTTATCTAGTTTGTTGTTTTTTTTTTTAAACATTTCGGGTGAATGCATTTCTTTTTTTGCTAGAGTATCAGGTCTTATTTTCAAATATGATTTTATTTTTCTCTTAATTACCTCTTTGGCATTGCTTTCCAGTAATGACTTTCTTACAAGAGCTGAGCAATTTACTGATGGCTTATTCTTCCAAACCTCAGATTTGGAAACGAATGCCACTTTTAATATAAGAATATTAAAAATGTTAATTAAATATGCACTTGATTCTTGACTAATTTGCATAATCAGATTTTTCAGGTGTAAAAAATGAAATAACTCTTGAATAGCTTTACATGTAAGTCTGCTTTTCTTGGGCGCTGAAAAAAAAATACAAATAGGAGGCTATAGGAATAGACTGAAAATTAATTTCCTTGACGTTTTTAATGTATATCCTTAAGTCCAATGTGTATTAACTGCTCACTGCTTTGTTCATACAGTCAAAAGTAATGTTTTAATTAGATTAAATGTGAGCCTCACTTTTTAGTCCACTTAAACTATTTGTGGCTGGTACAAATGTTAATAGTACTTTGAAAAATTGGATACTTACTATTTTACAGTTTTGTTATTTGAAGAATATTTATTTGATATGAAATAGGGACTAAACATGCTGGCCTAAAATTTTAAAGAAGAGTAGTGAAGGGAAAAAGAAATGGATTCATTTTAACTCTAGATGGCAGTTAAACACAGCTAACAAAGACCAACTTGTTTGAAATACAGAAATACAAAAATAGTAAAACACACATTCCGTCCTACCATCCAGTTAATTATATTCTCAAAATGATGTCCAGGATTGACATTACTAAACAAACGTGTATAAAATGTAATTACACACAAATGAGCTAAATAGGGTAGGCCTGTAATTGCAGGATTTTTTTTCAGCTGGTAATGTGGCACACACCTATTTTATTCTGTTATTTTCACCAACATGTAATTCAGTGCAGTTTTATCTTATGTACAGTTATTTACCAGTATTGATTCAAACCATATGCCATTGGGAAAACTATTACATATTTAATATCTTGAAATTTTTTAATATAAGCAAACCCTATTTCCATAAAAAGTTTGTTCCATTAAAGTCTACTCCAAAATCTGGCACAGATATCCAAGTGTGTTCATTTGAGATTACTTTTACTTTTCTTTGCTGTGCACTTAAAAATACATTTGTTTTTTACATGTAAGTATTTTTAAATCACAATGTTAGCTTATTGCTTTTAGGGTACTAAAATTACATTTCTGGTAATATTTATAAGGGAAAAGAAAAGCTTGTCAGATCGTACTTTGTTCTCATGGCCTCAGCTCTTTGAATAGACTGTCCTTCTGTAGAGGTGGCGTGCAGCCACCTCTGGTTTACGATTACTGTACATTGATACGGTGTCTAGCAAATAGCACAAATAGGACTTAGAGGAGACCTGATTAGTCTCGTCTCATTTGTCAGGTGGCTTAGAGAAGGAAAGGATGTGATATGTTTAAAAAATTTTATTGATTGCAGATTTTATATGAAATAACCAAATCCTCTTGAGAGGACTTACTTGATTAACTCCCCTTTTTGGTATGTAGCAATTTATGTCCTGTGTTTATTTCCAAACGAATCATGGTCTAGGCAGTAGCTGACACCCAGGGCACAGGGCCTGCATGTGAGCCCCCAGGTCATGTGGTTCCAAAACCTTGTAGGCGCTGCACTCAGGGCACAGGCGCCGTCTTTCTGCCTCTCAGCCACAAAGGTGTGGAGGTTCAGGGTAGCCTCCTGCAGCTGGACCTTGAACCTCTCAGATCCTGGAATTAGCACTTGCCTTTTGAGTTGGTAGAATAAATGTTAGTGGGCTCTCTAGTAAGATGTGATCCCACCGTGGAGAGTTTCTGTGTCCTTGGAGTTATTTCCCTTGACTACAAACTCCTAACAGCAGGTGTTGGTTTATAATAGTTTCTTTTCTTTTCTTTTTTTTTTTTTTTTATTGGAGAGGGGGCTTCATTCACTTTTTTTGTCTTCACAGCAAAAACCAGAACTTTATAACTGGCATGAACATTTCCATTGCATCAAAAAACAACAAAATACCGAGAAATAAACCTAACCAAGGAGGTTTACCTATACTCTGGAAACTATAAAACATTAATGAAGGAAATGGAAGGTGGTACAAAAAAATGGAAAGATAGCTTGTGACCTTGGATTGGAAGAATTAATATTATCAAAATGGCCCTACTACCCAAAGCCATCTCCAGATCCAATGCAACCCCTGTCAAAATACCTATGACATTTTTCACAGAACTAGAACAAACAATTCCAAAATTTGTACGGAGCCATAAAAGACCCTGAATTGCCAAAGCAATCTTTTGTAGGTCTTTTTTCTCTTTCTTCTTTGTGTTCTCTTTTCTTGTGGTTTGTCCCTTTAACATTTGTTGTAAAGCTGGTTGGTTGGTGCTGAATTATTTTAGCTTTTGTTTATCTGTGAAGCTTTTGATTTCTCCATCAGATCTGAACGAGAGCCTTGCTGGATAGAGTATTCTTGGTTGTAAGTTTTTCCCTTTCCTCACTTTAAATATGCCGTGCCACTCCCTTCTGTCCTGTATAGTTTCTGCAGAAAAATCAGCTGATAATCTTATTGGCGTTTCCTTGTATGTTATTTGTTGCTTTTCTCTTGCTGATCTTAATATTTTCTCCTTATCCTTAATTTTTGTCAGTTTGATTACTATGTGCTTTGGTGTGTTCCTCTTTGGGTTGATCCTCTGTGGAACTCTTTGCAGTTCCTGGACTTGGGTGACTATTTCCTTTTCCAAGGTAAGAAACTTTTTGGTTATTATCTCTTCAGAAATTTCTTCAGGTCCTTTCTCTCTCTCTCCTCTTTCTGGGACCCCTGTAATGCAAATATTAATGTGCTTCATGTTGTCCCATAGTTCTCTGAAACTATCCTCATTTCTTTTCATTCTGTTTCCTTTTTTCTGTTCTTCGGTAGTAATTTCCACTAATCTGTTTTCTAGCTCACGGATCCATTCTTCTGCCTCATTTAGTCTATTCTTGGTTCCTCCTAGTGTGTTATTCATTTCAGTGATTTTATTCTTCAACTCTTGGTGTTCTTTATATTTTCCAACCCTTTGCTAAAAACTTCACTTTGTGCTTATATACTCCTCTTGAGTTCTCTGAACATCTTTGCCATCCTTATTTTAAGCTCTTTCTCAGATAGATTGCCTATCTCTTCATCATGAATTTCTTCTAGGATTTTATCTTGTGCCTTGGCCCGGAAGATATTCCTCTGCTGCCTCATACTGTCTACCTTTCTATTTGTATTTTTAGGTAGGTTAGTTACATTTCTCAGCCCTGGAGAAGTGGCCCTGTGTGGGAGACATCCTGTGTATCCCAGCAGTACACTCCTCTCTTATCACCCAAGGGCCAGAGTCGAGCTGGTCCTAGTGTAGAGTCTGGCCTGTGTTTGTGGGTGACTTTCAAAGGCTCTGGGGTTGTTGTTTTCTTATTTCTGGTATCTGCCTCCTGGTGGATGAGGCTGGACTAGAGGCTTATGCAGTTTTCTAGGCGGAAGGAGTCAGTGCCTGCCCACTGCTGAGTGGAGCTTGGTCCTGGGCCTCTGGTGGGTACGGCTGAGTCTAGAGGTGTTTGTGGCTCAGGAAGTCTGCTGATGGGTGGGGCTGTGTTCCCACCTGCTATGTTGTTTGGCCTGAGGCTTCCCAGCCCTTAAGCCTACAGGCTGCTGGGTGGGGCTAGGTCTTGGTGCTAATGATTCAGTCAAAAAGACAGCCTTCAGGAAAGGTCATGTAGATGAATGTTCCGGGAATGTCCGCCATCAGCTTTTATGTCCCCTGGGTGAGCTGCAGCTGTCCCCTACCTCCCCAGGAGACCCTCCAAAACCAGCAGGCAGGTCTGGCCCAGGTTACTATGAAATCACTTCCTCTGCCCTTGGACCTGGCACATGTGAGATTCAGTGTGCTCATCCCCAGAGAATGAAGTCTCTGTTTACCCCAGTCCTGTGGAGTGAAGTCCCACTGTCCTTCAAAAACAGAAGTCCTGGGGTCTCCTCCTCCTCCTAATGCTGGAACCCCGCCTGGGGAGCCAGACTTGGGGCTTAGAACTCTCTCTCCTGTGGGAGGGCCTCTGTGACTTAATTGTTCTTCAGCTTGTGGATAATGGGGCCTGATTATGTCGTGAGCGTGCCCCTCCTACCTTCCCACTGTGGTTCCTTCTTGGTTTCCAGTGGGGGAAGATCTTTTTTGCTGGGTTCCAGTCTTTTTTTTTTTTTTTTTCCAACAGTTGTTTAGCAGTCAGTTGTGGTCTTGTTGCAGTGGAGAGACGAGCTCGTGGTCCTACTACTCTGCCATCTTGACTGGAAATCCTTCTATAATAAGTTTCTTGATAAATGCATGTTGAATATAAACTTGGCAACATGATACATGCTTTGTTTCTTTTCCTTTTTTTTTTTTAAGCAACAAAAAGCAGTCCTATATTACTCAAAAATGAAGTAAAAGAATTTATCCCTTTTTTTTAGGAAGTTTCTGCTAGAATTTTGTAATGATTGATGTAATTGTTACTCATCTCTAATGAATTGTTTCCTCACATGAATATTAAGTTGTCAGAACTTCTGATTTTCAAGTGAAGACAGAAATTTGGATTTTCATGTGAAATCTTCCAATTTTTCAGTGTTAGCAATTAATTCAAATAAAAAACAACAAAACACACAGATACGTGGACACACACACCAGTGGACTGATGGTTTGCAACTTTCAATGTATCTCTCATTTTGTAAATTCATTGTTTTTTTTGTAACATGTTCTCAAATGGATTAATTTAGATCTTTTAGTTATGGTTGCCATCTAATCCTACTTTTTTGAGGTTACACTTTAGTTCTTTTAAAATCAGATTTTGGGATCTTTCTAAAAAATCTCCCATTGCATTTTCACCATTATTCTCTTGAGTAATAGCTACAGATATCTGCTCCCATTCTTTGCATTTTAACCTTCTTAATTTCATTTTCAGAAAATAACCTTAAATTAGGTTTGGAGAGTAACTTGCCTTAGGTAGCACGTGCCACTTTGGGTCCAAAAATGCAAGTAGGAAAGACTAGGGCGTGGTTAGCCTTCTCCTTGCCTTTTCTTCTACTTTCCCCCTTTCTGCAGTCTTCTTTATGGTCAGACTAATTTTCTTCAAAACACAGTTGAAACTTGTAGCTTTCCTCCTCAACCTCCTCAAACCCTGAAGTGGCTGTTCATTGCCCTTCGAGTAAAATCCACGTCCCTTCCCATGGCCCTGCTTGATCCGGTGCTGCTTCCCAGTGCTCTCATCTCTCACCAGCCTCCCCCACGTTCACTCTGATATTGCTGATGTCTGCCCAGCTCAGGTCCTGCCTCGGGAGCCTTGCCCTCATGTTCCCCCTGCCTGGAACATCTTCCACAGAGCTTTTTATGTTCTTCACATGTCACTCCCTGAGAAAGTCCTCGCTTGTCTACCTTGTCAAAAATAATTCCTTTCACCATCATTTTCTGTCCTCCTTTTTTTCCCTTTTCATATTCTTTTTCATTGTAGGTTATTGTAAGATACGGAATATACCTCCCTGTGCCATACAGTAGGACCTTGTTGTTTATCTGCTTTATACATAGTAGTTAGTATCTGCAGATCTTGAACTCCCAGTTTATTCCTTCCCACTCCCTTTCCCACTGGTAACCATAAGTTTATTCTCTATGTCTGTGAGTCTGTTTCTGTTTTGTAAATAAGTTCATTTGTGTCTTTTTTTTTTTTGATTCCACATATAAGTGATATCATATGGTATTTTTTTTTCTCTTTCTGGCTTGCTTCACTTAGAATGGCATTCTCCAGGGCTATCCATGTTGCTGCAAATGGCATTATTTTACTCTTTTTTATGGCTGAGTAGTATTCCTGTGTGTGTGTGTGTGTGTGTATGTGTGTATGTGTGTGTGTGTGTGTATCTCACATCTTTCTCCATTCATCTGTTGATAGACATTTAGGTTGTTTCCATGTCTTGGCTATTGTAAATGGTGCTGCTGTGAACACCGGGGTGCATGTGACTTTTCAAATTACAGTTTTCTCCGGATACATGCCCAGGAGTGGGATTGCTGGATCATATGGTAAGTCTATTGTTAGTTTTTCAAAGAACCTCCATATTGTCCTCCATAGTGGCCGCACCAATTTACATGCTCACCAACAGTGCAGAAGGGTTCCCTTTTCTACAGACTCTTTCTAGCATTTATTATTTGTAGACTTTTGAATGATGGCCATTCTGACTGGTGTAGGTGATACCTCATTATAGTTTTGACTTGCATTTCTCTAACAGCTAGTGATGTTGAGAATCTTTTCATGTGGTTGTTGGCCATCTGGATGTCTTCTTTGGAGAAATGTCTACTCAGGTCTTTGCCCATTTTTTGATTTGGTTGTTTTTTTTTTTTTTATAGTAGGCTGTATGAGCTTTTTGTATATTTTGGAAATTAGCCCCTTGTTGGTCACATCAGTTGTGAAAATTTTCTCCCATTCTGTAGGCTGTTTTTTTGTTGATGCTATCCTTAGCTGTGCAAAAGCTTTTAAATTTAATTAGTTCCCATTAATTTCTATCCTCTTAACTTATTATTTTTTTTATACTACTTACCTCTCCCTGGCACATATTTGCATGCAAGTGTGTGTGTGTACACATGTACACAGACATACACATAAACATGTGCATCTGATATATTTGCTTACTTGTTCGTTGTCTTTTTCACCCGCTAAGTATACATTTCATGAGGCAGGAACCTCGTATGTCTCGGTGATTACTGTATGCTTAATATCTAGAACAGCACCTAGCCCTATTCTGCGTAGCTGAATTGTCGAAGAAATGAATAGATAAGATCTAGCCAGCCACTGTGGTACTGAGTGATTGAAGAGAGATGTCAAGTTTGGAAAGGGCCACAGAAGCCAAGTTAGGAAGACATTGCAAGTTAGGACTCTGCTCTCTCAGTGATGTACATTTGACATATTGGCCTATCATTGTAGCCAGTGGTCCCAATAGGTTTTGGTTTTTTTTTTTTCAATTTTAGAAATTTGACTTTCTATATTGTATGATAGAATTTTAAAGTGGTGTGTTAAACATGCTGTGTACAACCACATCCTCATAAGTGACTTACTAAATTCATGGTGTGATTTTGCATGAGGAGTTCTATCGTGATATAAAATCTATTGGAAAGTTATCTTTTTTGAATCTGCGCTGTCATTTTAACATTTGACATTCACGATAAAATCCTGGAGATGTGTTTCACAGTAATACTTCGAATTTCTGTCAGATAAATAAGGATTTAGAGAAATAAGAAGAAATAATTATTTAAATAGTTTTTTCTTCTTTTTGTGTATCATTGTATACAAGTTCTTGGTAGAGAAGGAAGTCACAGTAGACGCAACATAGAAAATACGTTAAATTGTTGAAGTATTTCAGCACTGTTGAAGATTTTCTTGTAGTTTTTGTTACAATCTTGTTTTGCATGTGAACTTTTCATCTATTTGTGTAAGACAAGTTTTCTGACAGCTTGGAATGCTTTTAATTTTTTTTTTTAAGATCATTTGTTTTCATTGACAGTTTAAACATAGTCTGAGAGTACTGACAGGACTTTACAGAAAGTTCTGTGAAGAAGGAAACTTTATTTTATGTAAATGTATTTCTCTGCCAACTTTCCTATACACAAATACATCCATGGGAAATTTCTACCTTGACTAAGAGTAGGTCACCCTTAAACATAGCATTTATAGGAAAAGAAATACAGAAGGAGTTAACTCATCCTCCTGTCCCAGACATGATAGACGTTTTAGCCCAGCTTGTGTTGTGAATTTAACCTAAAGAGTCTGACATTTCCCCCTGAAACACCCTGGAGCCCTGCACTGATACCTGTGGGAGAGCTACTGTGTGGTGAAACCACCCTGTTGCCGAATGAGAACACATGGATCCCAGCTCCAGGTTTCCTACGGAAGAACCCAGTTTCATCATTGGCCAGAAAGGGAAGCTGTTACCTTCGCAACTTCACAGGATACTTATGAGGGCCACATGAAATAATGCATACGGAAGGGCTTTCCGTATTGATAGACAATATGAAATACGGAGTTTGCATTTTTGAGTCGCATTAATGGTAAAGCGGATCTATTTTATTAGACTGTATCACACATAGTCTTGTTACATGTGGTTAAAAAAAAACCAAACCTTACTATAAATTGCGTAATTTAGAAGATGGTTCTATCTCATGGACTAAGGTTTCCTTAATAGCAGGTCTCTGGTATATTTTAGTTCAGATTTATTCTTTGAATTTCCAGTTCCCATTTTGTCAAAGATAGTATATTCTTTGAAATAACAAGACTTGAAAAGACTGATGAACTCTAAATTTATTGAGCATGTGAATAAAGATATTTATTCACTTATTTAATGTGCAAATAAAGGTAGATTTTTGACACTAAATCTTAAAAGTAGTATCCTTAGCTTTTTATTTTTTTATTAGGCTTTGTGAACTGATTTTCCTGTGCTTTTTAGACTCAAAAGAACTGAATATCCACTTTTCATTCTGAAACTTCAAAAATCACTGATAAGTACATAATCTAAAATTTAAAGCTTTTTTAAACCCACAAAGTTTCCCAGGAGAGGATTAACAACTCTATTGGACTTTGAGATATTTCTTGGAAGCAGAAAATTATAATACTCTTTAACCCTCAGATGAATGAAAAAATTCAGTTATTTCTGACTTTCTGTTTAAAAGAGAGTTGCACTATTTGTATTTAAATTTTGCAATTATTCTTAGAGACACTTTAGAGTGAGCTTTATTCCAAAGCTTTGCAAGAAAATTCTGATTTATCTTTCAGTAGAGGTATGTTTTCATGAAAAAAGTTGAGAAAACTGATGTGAATCAGACAAACGGTCTGTTTCATAGTCTTTCTTTGGCAGTAACGTCACTGATACCCCTGTGTCCTCAGTGACTCTGACCTTCAGACAAAATCCAAACTCTGTAGCTTGATAATTAAAGTCTTCCATGGCACAGACCTCGTCCTACTTTTCCAAGTTCTCATTTTTTTATGATGCAAATTTTGTTTATGCAAGATTTCCCCCAACATTTAGGTAAACAGAATGTCCTTCACTACCTGTTTTGTCATTCAAAAATCTACCCATCTTTCAAGGTTCAACTGAGGCATCATTTCCTTCTTGAACGTTTTCTTTGAACTCCTGTGGCACTTATTTATGTTAACAATTCTCATCTATTTGGGACCTGACGATAAACTGTCATGTATTGTTATTTAATTTTGCGGGTCTGCTTATATTCTTGTATATTCTATCTTCCCGCTTTTTATGTTCAAGGGACCCCACTCCACCGACAGCTTTTTGAGGATGTTGGCCACTTCATCTGTTAATGCTGGTTTCTTCTTACAGAGTAACACATATCTCATGACCTTATTCTTCGCCCCCCACCTTTAAGGTCTCAGGAACAACACCTGCTTAACAAGGTAGAGAATAGTTTTAGGGCAAGCTGTCATAGCGAGAGTTAAGAATCAAGTGGTATGGTTGTAGGTTAACTACTGAGAAACAGTTTCCAGGGGAAATTCATCATCTGAACATTGGGTAGGAGTGAAGTGAGAGGAATGACAGGGATAAATAGAAATGAAAGAGTGGGTCTGTGGATCAGTGAGTGAATAGATTGGAAGTGGCTAGAACAAAGGTGTGATCTGAAGGGAAGAAGAAATAGAAGGTCAGATAAAGGTGGTGTTTAAAGGGAGGGATGATGACATATTTAAAGTCAAGAGTTGACATTTGATGCAGTTTAGGAAGAGAACTATTGAAATGTTCTAAAGATGACTGACAAGGTTAAATTGGTTTTTAAAGGAAGATTAATTAACAGCTTGGTACTCGCCTTCTCTAAAACCATCTTTTCAAATACATTCATTAAACATATTCTTTTATCCTTTTTGCTCTGTATCTTGTGTGGCTTGCAGATAGCCTGCATGCTGCAAAGTCAACATTGTGCTTTGATTTCTTTGGACACTCTGCCAAAGTATTTTTTTTAATACACTGGTTATTCTCTAATAATGAATTCAATCTTGCCTTTTTGATTTCTGTTTCTCACACTGCATAATGTGGATGTAAATCTGAATGTAGTGTTCTGTGGTCTATGGGACTGTTTTAACAAAGCAACTTAATCTTATGTTAATGGCAAAAGAAAAGTATGATTATGTAAGAGCGTTCCCTCTGTTAATTTTAGCTCAGTTTTTTTTACTTAGGGATTGTACTAATCTCCTAAGCTTTTCCCTAAACTAAATACATTAACAGCTCCTAATTAGGCTTCCATTAAACCAGATTTATGGAACATCACTAGGAAAAAATACCTCCAGCAAGTATTGACTTATATTTGGAAAATAAAAACAGCTTGTAAGGGTATGGCTCTAAATATAAAAAATATTTTACTCCTTCCCATAAATCATTTTGAAAGAATAACCTATTTACTAGATACAGAATTCTGGGTTGACAGTTTGTTTTTTTTTTTCCCAACCCATTACGTTTGTCACTGTGTTGTCTTAGGACTTGCATGGCTTCTAACACGAAATCCACTGTAATTCTTACCCTCCTTTTCAGTAATGTGCGTTGCTGTTCTTCGTTGATTTTGAGCTGCAGCAATTTGAATGTGATGTACCTAGATGCGATTTTTTTTAAAGTTCATCCTGCTTAGTTTTCTCTTAGCCGTTTGTATCTGTGACTTGGTGTCATTAATATTGGAAAATCTAGGCCACTATTTCCTCAAGTATTCTCTCTGCCCCTTTCTGTCTTCTCCTTTGGGAGTTCCGGTTCTATGTATTTACAGTGTTTGATGCTGCCCACAGTCCTTGGATTCTCTGTAGTGTTTTTTGTTCTCTCTTTTTCTCTTTGCATTTTGTTTTAGGTCCCATCTGTTAACCTTTTTTCAAGTTCACTGATTCTAATAAGTGTATGACCTTGTGGTTTTATGTTATATTTACTTGATGACCAATAATATCAAGCGTCTTTTTCTGTGTTTACTTGCCTTCTGCGTATCTTTGGTGAAGTATCTGTTCAGCTATTTTTCTTATGTTTAGAATAGTTTGGATTTTGCTTGTCCAAATCATTTTTGGATTGTTTCACGATAACTGGTTTTTACCTGAGTCGATGCTACTGCTATTTACTTAGATGGTGGAAGATAGGAGGAGGAGGAGGTGAGGGGCAGAGTTGTGCTTGGGTCATGTTAAATTTAGGATCCTTATTAAACACACAAGTGGACATGTTAAAAAATCAGTTGGATATTAATCTGGAGTTTGCAATATAGGTTGGAACTAGAGATATACCTTGGTAATTATTGGCATATAGGAAGCATTTAATTCTGTGGGATTGGATGGAATTACCTGGGTTCAGGGATATATATTGGGGGAAAGGGCTACTGAAACAGAAGCCTGGGGCAGGCCAACAGTTAGAGGTCGAAAATATGAAGTGAACACGCACGGCAACTTGAGAAATAGCGGGTATTGAGGTATGAGAAAAAATTATGCAGGTATTGAGGTAGGAGAAAAAAGTTGTCTTTAAATCCTGAGTAATTTTCACTCTCCAGAAGTACCTAACGGAGCCTCATTTCTCAGACCGCCACATAGTTCTCAGAGCCTTCTTTACCAGTGAGGTAAGAGAGACATCAAAAGAAAAGTCATAGGGAAAAAGAGATGTGTCAACCTCTAAACTTTGTGTTCTTGCTCAGTAGATGGGCCTGACCACTTTATCTGTCTTCCCCCATTACTCCCTGTGCCCCTCTCTGATTTAGTGTTCTTCTTTGCCCTTCTACCTGCCATTTTATTAAATTTTACTTATGTATTTGTTGTCTGTCAACTGTAAGTTCCAAGGGGTCAAGGACTTTATTTTGTGAACTGCTTTCTTTATCCCTAGTGCCTAGAATCCTTCCTGGTGCATAGTGGTTGCTGTGTAAATATTTGTTGAGTGCTGAAAGCAGAAAGCAGTGTGGTCAATCTGGTGACAAGTGAGTGGAGTTGAAGGTAAAGAACAAGGTGTTTGGAGAACTTTGATAAGAGCTGTGCTGTGGGGACAATGGAGCCCCAACTTAAACAGGCTGAGAGAATGGAAGCTAGGAATGGAGCTTGTGAGTACGGACAACTCTTTCTAGAAGTTTTATAGTCAGAGTGAAACAGCACAATGAGATGATAGTCAACGGAGCCTTGGCTCAAGAGAGGTTTTTCTAAGTTGGTGATAATAGAGCATATCTGTATGATGAATGATTCAGTAAAGAAGTATCTGATTCAGCTGAGAGGAGGATAATGACACACACGAAGTCCTTGAGAGGACAAGGCCTGGGCCGCCTACAAGTAATAGAAGGTGGAAGGTTGGCCTTACATAGGAGCAAGGGAGGGGAGGTAGAGGTTACAAGCTACAGAAACAGGGAAGTTAGATCTGAGCTGACTTTTGTCTGAATTATTGGGGTAGAGTAGCCCTAAGTCCTTTACTTAAGGTTTCTGATGTAAAACAGCACCCAGTTGTCAGTAAAGGTGTCAGGGTATGCCATAAAGTTCCAGATTGTATTTCTGTTTGGAGTGTTTTTACAGCGTAAGAAACCATGCCTTTCATTGGGGTTTGTTTTATGAATAGAGCATGTGAGAGGACTGCTAGCAGTAGACTGCAGCTGAGCGGCCATAGTCCACCTGCTCTAGTGCACACCCTTCCTTAGAGACGTGGGTCTCCTAAGAGTCTAACCCAGCACAGTTTTGTAACACTGAGCAAAGGGGGAGCTGTTGAGGGAGATGGGGGTGGGGTCAGCGGCTGCAGCATTTTATGTTTTCTTCAGTGCTGTTCAGAATTTCAGGGCATATTTAGGCCCAAATCCTTTTGACAATAACAAGGACTCCTTTATGCTTTTTGATAATCCTGGGGTGATTTTTAAAAGCCAGAGGATGGTTTAGGAATTCTATGGCCTGGGTGCTCACATGCACGCACCCACGTGAGGCCTTTGAGAAGTCGGATGAAGGGAGGAATAGGACATGCTGCGTCTACGAGAGAGAGTGTTTGGTTATTGGTATGGTGACAGCCTAAAAGTAAAGAATCCTGGGCAGCCTGTTGGGAATGCTCCAACACAAAACCAGTTCAGATATTCTTAACACAATGTGAGAATTTTGTCCCGGCCAAAGGTGTCTTAATAAATAATATTATTAATAAGTTCAGTTTAAATTTGCATGATTGTTGTGTATCTTTGCCTGGAAAATGTTTCATACCTAGTATCCTGTTATAACAGCTGATCCCATAGTATTTTTAAAATTTATTTTATTTTATTTCAGTTTTACTTTAATTTTTATTTTTTTATTGAAGTAGTCAGTTACAGTGTGTCAATTTCTGGTGCACAGCACAATGTCCCAGCCATGCATATACATACATGTATTCATTTTCATATTCTTTTTCATTAAAGGTTATTACAAGACATTGAATATAGTTCCTTGTGCTATACAGAAGAAGCGTTTTTAAAAACTATTTTTATATATAGAAGCTAACATTTGCAAATCTCATACTCTCAGATTTATCCCTTCCCACCCCCTTTCCCCAGTAACCATAAAATTGTTTACTATGTCTGGGAGTCTGTTTTGTAGGTGAGTTCATAGTGTCCTTTTTTTTTTTTTTTTTTTAAGATTCCACATATAAGTGATATCATATGGTGTTTTTCTTTATCTTTCTGGCTTAAACCACTTAGAATGACAATCTCTAGGTCTACCCACTTTGCTGCAAATGGCATTATTTTATTCTTTTTGTGGCTGAGTAGTATTCCGTTGTGTAAATACCCCACAGCTTCTTTATTCAGTCACTAGTCGATGGACATTTAGGTTGTTTCCATGCCTTGGCTATTGTATATAGTGCTGCTGTGAACACTGGGGTGCATGTATCTTTTCGAATTAGACCTCCCTCTGGATATATGCTGAGAAGTGGGATTGCTGGATCATATGGTAAGTCTATTTTTTAGCTGTTTGAGGAATCTCCATACTGTTTTCCATAATGGCGGCACCAAACTACATCCCCCCCAGCAGTGTAGGAGGGTTACCTTTTCTCCACACCCTCTCCAGTGTTTATCATTGACTTTTGATGATGGCCATTCTGACTGGTGTGAGGTGACACCTCATTGTAGTTTTGATTTGCATTTCTCTGATAATTAGTGAGATTGAGCATTTTTTCATGTGTCTATTGGCCATTTGTATGTCTTCATTGGAGAATTGCTTTTTAGGTCCTCTGCCCATTTTTGGATTGGGTTGTTTGTTTTTTTGTTATTAAATTGTATGAGCTGGTAAAACCAGTGTTTTTAATCTTGTCTCTGAATCAAGGCATGGTTAGTAGTGACTTGTTTCTAAATCTTAATGTTCTCAAGTCTAAACTAACTGTCAGAAAATGGGGTTTTGGACCAGTGGCTTTTTGCACTCTTAATTCATGGCCCCATTCTTGGTAGCAGAAGTGTTTCCTTCTCTAGAGTTCTATCCTGGACAGTAACTGCCATGGAGTAGAGAACTGGTTTGTTACTTATTTTGAACAGTCCTAACTGCTGCTTCATGGAAGCATCTTGAGTGGACTTAGAAGCAGTTAGCGATGTGCGAGCCCCCACTACCCCATCCTGACTGGCTTCACAGGATTTTAAAGATGGAAGAGCATATTGGTATTTATTTTATAAATTTATACTAAATACTTTTACTGTGCTTTCAGTTCTTGGTTTACCAGCTTGAGATGGAAGATGGTCTCAAAATTCGTATGCAACTGCTCGTCAGATCCAGGCAGGTTAGACCGATGACGAGGAGACATGATGTAACGGGTCAGATGCAGGCTCTGGTGAACTGGAGGGTAGATGCGTCACCGAAAAGGGGCAACAGCCACTCCGCTCCAGCTTGTTAAGACCATGTGAGGACATGAGCCAGGTGGTGTAATACCACCCACGCTTTTAAAAGGAACTTGAAATCTGAATCTTAATATAAAAGTTTTCATTTTTTTAGATGTTGGAAACTAAAGAATTTTTAAAATTACAGCCTAAATATATCTGTAGAGTGACTATGATCTACAGGTCATCAATTTGTGACCTCCTGTGGACTCTGTGATACGGAGTATTGAGTCCCCATGGATGGAGTGTGAGGAAGACTTGAGTTATATCATTAGAGAGATTCATTCTTTTGTGCTGGACTGGTCTTTCTTCCAGACACCACTGGAAAAGATTAATACATTGTTTCTTAAATTCCAGTTACTTGTGGAGAATGAACTCCCAGTTCTTTCTCTCTATGGAAGGAAAAATCGGGAGCCCTGGTGGTAAGAGTTGAAATCCTAATGTAGGGCCTGTAAAAGTTCAGAGAGAACAGTGGACCCAAGCTGCCGAGTTTGGGACCCCTGTTTGGAAATGTCAGAATTCCTCATAGGCAGAAGCAATTGTAGCGATGCTGTATGTATGTATTTCATAAATTCTCCCAAAGTGTTGCCAGGATATGCCCTTCATCCTACAGAGTAAATGTTAATAGGGAGAAATTGCTACAAATCTAGTTGATAAAGTGGAGAAATACTTCTAGTAACTTAGCAGCAGACTCATAAAGGAAATAGAGTTTGATTCAATATTCAGGTAAAACTGTGTCATCGTTTACTCTGTAAAGGAGGAAGAACTCAGAAAAGCCATTTCTTTTTGGTTTTCTGCTTATGCAAAGATGACTACCAGCAATCATTTTACTACCATAAAAACTAAGACCAAGGGTCAGTGGGTATAAATGTGACCTGTTAAGAGAAACAAGTAATCTGATTTTTTTTGGATATAGATTATTTTGATAGAAATGCTCAGCACTAAATGAATACATCAAAAACCATACTTTATTTTATGTATAGCAATACAATTTACATATTAAATAACACTATAATAGAATGATTTGATATAGTTTTAAACAGAAGAAAAAAGGGAAAAATTTCAGGTTACAAAACCCCTCCCCCCTGAACAAATTAAAAAAAAACAACAACACTTTTTCCAAACGGGTCAATGCAACGAATGTATTCAGTGACTAATTATGTCTAATCCTATTGCACAAATGGTCAGTGAAATTAAAAAAACCCAACTTTCACGATCACTGCCTCAAAGAAATAACACACGTTGGATTATTTTGGAATGCAAAGATGGTTCTTGCTACTTCAATACACAGAAAGTTGAATTCACATATCCACCACAAAGAAAAAAAAAACTATGACAGAGTTGAAACTAGAAAAAAATTAGCTTTATATGAAAATATAAAATTCTATGATTATATACCATAGATACAAAGTTCCCAGAAGATGCTTATCCAAGCAACAAAATATTTACAGTTTTAATGATTTTAGCTATTTCAAAATGAAGTGAAAGAAACATGAATCGACACGAAGGCTGAGTTTTTTTGTTTTTTTTTTTTAGAAACAATGGCTGCTTGCTAGTTTCAAATGTCCTAACAAAAAAGGAGTCACTACCCCAAATGTTGGAGAGTTGCGACATTTTATAAAATCGACTGTCTCCTTTTCTGGAGATGTTTATTTCTTAAAACTCAAGATATTTTTCTTGAAATTAATTATCCTCTGTAGAAAATGCTTCCCTTTGCAAATATTTAACAAAAATACTAAAAACAGTTTAACAGCTAAGACAAAGTAGAGGCCAAATATCATTATTACAGTTCCCTCCTATTGGTAGCATGCCTTCTTTCTAGAGATTAAGTAAAGCCAGTATTGTATGTTAAATGGCAACGAAGGGCAAGCGCAAAGGGGTAAGTGAAATTACAGCTTTAAAAAAAAAAAAAAAAAAGCAGGCATTTTCCCTTCATATAAAAAGTCACTGGCACCATTTGAACATAAACTTTAGGAGACAGGAGTTGAAAATGTATTTTCCAGTATAACTGCTAAATTCTTAAGACAAACTACATTTTGATTATTATTTCTTAAATTATGATGAACTTGGGTTTCTGTTTCTAAATTTTTTGCTTAGAATTAGTAATACGTATCTTTGGTAAATTGGTATCTATATTTTAATTTTTAAATACAGTATATATGCATTTAAGAAAAAATTCATAACAAGGCAGTTGTGCTGTGTCATTATAAAACAATTAAGGTTATTTGTTGATTTCAGTATGTCACTCTGGGCTATAAACTGCAACAGCCAGACCTTACATGCCATAGCCTTCTCTGACCTTGCTGGACTCTTCAACTTGAAATAAGACTCTAAAAAGCTCCAAGGCATACAAATTAGGAAAACCAATTCAGCTAATCTTAATCATCTCAAATTTCAGACGTTAATTTTTTTTTTTTTTTTTTTTTTTTACTATGAAAGATGATATTGTGGTTTTGGATGCAAGAAAGAGTTCTCTCGATGGCAGTAAGATGTCTTTTTTCTGATGTCCAGCATGGCCACTTCTGATCATTGCAATTCACTTTTGAGTGATGTGTGTGCATTGTTTACCTAGAGCTACATTCATACACCCCAAGTTAATTTTTATAAAATAGCACACATTAATTTGCAATCGCTGTCTTTCCTGCTGCGTGCAGGGGGCAGTAAACCTTGTTATGCAGTTAAGCAACATGCCTCTGTCTCAAAGAAAAGGCCATCTTTGAAACACTCTCTGGAAAGATGCAAGCGTGTATCTGCCAATAACAAATGAAGAGTAATAGGGTACACTCTGGTCTAAGTGAGGAACTGCCCTGTCTTCAGTGAAGTGTGTTTGGTTCACTTTGGCAGGATGGGTAAATAGCAGTTGCTCATCGCTCAGCGGGTCAGGATTTGTAGACTTTGGTTCAGGCCTGCGGTAGACACTCAGTGAACGTCTAAGCCTTCCTTGTAATGTTTCTATTCTATTCACTGGTTCTCTCTCTTTACCGTGATTCTGATACTCATCTAAGAGATGGTCACAGAATTGGACAGTAAGTGAATTGAGCCCTCTGTAAACAGCACAGAAGGGAATACTTGCCATGTGTCTTCTAATCAGTGTTTGTTTTTATTAAGAAAAAATTACGGAGGGACCACAAACCCCACCTTGAACGTTGCTTCCCAAAGTCAAGTCCATTGTGCCATCTACTGAAAAGAGCTCGTATCAGTCCTGCCTACAACGGAAGTAACCTACTTAACTGACCAACATGGTTTAGCCCTTGCCACGGTCTGAAACCTTTCCTGATTTCCCTCAGCCACCTGGCAGTTGTGGTGTTGCTTGCTTAAGTATTAGGTGGAATGTCTTTGTGTCCCCTCTGATGGGAGCAGAGGGGTGGTAAAGGTGTCTGTGTCCCTGGCACATACCATTTAGCAAACTTGGCTCACTTTGCATCTTTTCTCAGCCTAGCCCACACGGTTCATTAACAGTGGACTATCCTGTGTGGCTGAAATCTATGTGATGAAAAGATGAGATGGACCCTGGCAAGCTACGTATGAAAACTCTGCTCAACTGGCTTGTGCGTCAGAACTCCTGGGCTTGGCCTGGAGCCTGTCTCTCCTTCGCAGCTTGGGGCCTTCAGCTCCTCTCTGACAGGCTTCATAGAAAGCCACCTCAAGATAAGCAGCATCTCAGTGCTGGTTATCATGAATGTTTCAGTGCCTATCCAGACAGTATGATAGTAACCAGTGTGGACTTTTTGTTGAAGTTTATTGACATAAAAAAAAACAAAAACCCAAAACCCTTTTCTTTCTAACAGGCCCAGTTCTGGTGATGGCTTCACTTCTGACAGACGTTGTCCCTGAAAAGCAAATATGCAGCAGAGGAAGCAGATCTGAGTAAGGAGCTTATTTTTCTAACTGATGCTCCTGATTTTCCCATGATGCACTGCAGGGTGAACACAGCTCCAAGAGGTCACCTCCTTGGTTGGGCTCTGTAATGATGAGCAGCCTCTCTTATGGAAGTGAATCTGTTGTTCCTAAGCCTAGACTACACAGAAGCACACAACGTTGTCTCCTCCTTTTAAAAACTATTTGAAAATGTCACTATCCCCTTTTACTCAAGATTCTGATTTTCTCTAAGTCAGACTTATCCCTGTGTGGGAGTCTGGATAGTCCCAAGACTCTTGCTAATATGGTATTTTCAACTTAATCCTAAACAGAAGAATGTATACAATTATGAGATTTATTGTGAAACATTTGGCACAAAAGGAAAGAAAAGAATGTTAGCTATATAGGTAGTTTTTTTTTTATTAGATCGATATATGAGTAATAGGAATATCTTAGAGGACTAGTTTCAAAATTACACACCTGCAGAAATTCTCATTATTCCACCTGCTGTGAGGTATGGCATTAGAAACTGTGAAGCAGTAATGGAGGCTTCACTAAAGGGTTTCATGACTGGAGGTGTGTGAAATATTGCCATTTCTCTTTTGTAAAAGATGGCCCTGACTTTGGGGTGTTGCTATTTCAGAGGCAAAATGGAAATAACACACACTGTCCACATAGCTACTGTGAAAACCGTAATACAGAGATATCCTTTATTTTGACACAGTTGGGCATTTTTTTTTAAAGCTATGAATATAAGTTTGTAACTAATAAGTGATGTTCACATGAAACAACTCTTAAACCTTCTCATTTCTTAATGGACATCTTCACCATCGTAAATGGAACTCTTTCAAGGCCGTGAGGTTGGCAGACCTTTTTAGTAGCTCCCCTAAACCTGCTATTCTCTAAAAGGATAAATGTTCATCCACTCCGTTAAAATACAGAAGGCATTCAGTATTCAACAGTGCCTTAAAACAAAACAAAACAAAACAAACAGGACAGGAGGACTGAGGAAAAGTACAGCATTGCCTGCTAGTAGAATGCAACTACTTGAGCAATAATAATAATGATTAAGAAAAATCAAGATTCACTGTCCTAACAAAGACCTTCACTGTACTGAATTAAAAAGTAGCGTGTATGCGGTCATGGAATGTCACATCAGGGCTCGCTTTAGTATTAGATTATAGGCAGTAACACTGATCATATAGTGCAAACTAGGTAAGATCGCGTTTCACCGTGAGAAATGAACAGAGGTGCAAATGCTCAGTAGGATACCATTAAGACATAAAATGGCAAAAAATAAATATCAAAACTTTTATCAGTGTAAAAAAGTAACTGGGTTATTGTTATAACCTAGAGTCTGGCAAAAAAGGCCTCAAAAAAGTTCTCAGTCTTCAGAAGGTTTACAAATGAAGTGCCCTTGCAGGGTCCCGATCACACCAGAGACTCCATGCTCTCGGCAGGGTCCGATTCATCTGCAATCAGAACAGCACCGTTTTTGTCCGCCGTCATGGGACCATTTCCGTTCTCTTTAGTGCTGACCAAGCTGAGCATTGCTTTATAGACAAACTGGTATTGTTCCTGTAAAACAAGAGGGAGACACTTTGAGCCAAAGGACAGCTTCATCACTTCGCCTCAGGTGGAAATGCCGACTCAAACTGTGACTGTGGAAAACAGACTAGAGAAACAGGAGTATGTGTTCATGCCAAGAAACGTCACAAAGAATCACTGGAATCCTTTATAATCCAGACCTACTCCTTCTTCGTGTCCTTTTGATCTCTGCTACCTTGGAATGAATTCTCAGTGTCGACAGGCCACTGAGGTAACAGGATACCCGTATTTTATAACCTGAGAATGCTATACTCTGGAAAACAGTTTCTCAACCTTAGCATTTTTGACATTTGGCCTAGATAATTCTTTATTGTGGAGGGCTGTCTTTTTTAGAAAAATCAATTAATTTTTTGAATTGAGGTACATCCGTTACAGTGTGTCAATTTCTAGTGCACAGCACAATGTCCCAGTCATGCAGATATATACATATATTCATTTTCATATTCTTTTTCATTAAAAGTTTTTATAAAATATTGAATATAGTTCCCTGTGCTATACAGAAGAAATTTGTTTTTTTAAATCTATTTTTATATGTAGTGGTTAACATTTGCAAATCTTAAAAGTCCCAAGCATTTTGTGGAAGGCTGTCTTAGGCGCTGTAGGACCTTTAGCAGCATCCTGGGCTCTACTCACTTAACTCCATCCCCACTTGTGACAATCAAAAAAAGTCTCCAGACATTGCTGAACATCCTTTAGGGGGCAAAATCACCCCCAGGTAAGAACCACTGTTGTAAAGGGCGAGCCGGAGTTTCAACTGATGTTGTACAGGGTTCACAAATAAGCAGAGTACTTACAATGTCTGTGAATACTCCAGGCCTCATAAGATTGATCATTTTTGCAACCTGGAAAACATCCACGGCATTTTCGTTCTCCAGCTGCTGGGACAAGGTGGTCAGGGCACACAGCATTCCTGCTGAAACTGCGCCGTACCTTGGGGAGGAAAAAAAAAATCGATTTCAGATTCACTAAACGACTGAATACACTGGAATGAAATTACCATCACATGTGTACATGGAAGGGAAGCAGACTGTATAGAACACAAAAGTGAATGGAATGCGGGGCAAGGGGAGAGACTGAGAGGTGAGCACACAGACGACATTTGCTGAGTGTGAAATTTCTCAGACTGGCTTTACCAGACGTTTAGCTTGGTACCTTCCATGAAGTGAGAAGTTCAAACTCAAGACTTGGGAGGGCTGTTCGATTTGATGTTGGGGACGAGGTGGGTGATACAATAGGAAAAATAGTATTTGAGAATTTTAACTAGAGGTTATTGGACAAGTAGAAAAGTGGTGGAAGGCTCTGGAAAAAATGTGTTCTAACGATCCCAAGCAGCTAAACTGAACTTCCAGAATATGAATAAAAATGGAAATATGTGGTTAAAAATGCAGTCAGAGAATTCTGAAACCGAGTTTCATATTTAGTAATTATTTCTGGCACTGAAGTGGAACTTTCCAAATATGAGCACCTTCTATAAAATTCTTGGAAAAATATGGTTCTCTTTGCTTCACACCCCGACACAAAAAAAAAACGCTGAGCAGGGTAGCACTTTTTCATCAGGCCAGGTTGGCATCTCCAGTTTTTCCCGGAACCTGTGATGGCACATAGTTTCCATCTTAGTGACGAGAAAACAGATGGACTAAATGAATTGTTCAAGGTGGTGTTGCTGGCTGGTAGTAGAAATGAGACTGGAATTTAGATGCTTTGTGTCCACTGTTCTGTTAAAAACGATTAAATAGGCAGTTTCTAAATGTACTGTTATGTGAAATAAAAACATTACAGAGAATACAGAGACGATTAGCATGGCCCCTGTGATGCAAATAAGGCCGACTTCTCCCTAACCATCACGCCCACTTCAGAGCTAACTTGTCTAAGGGAAAAACTGTTAGCCGTTGAGGTACAGCCTTCCCAGAGTTAGGAATGTGGGAAGACGTCAGTCAAGCTCATGGTTTCATCTGCCGCACGCACGCCCGACCTCCTCGTTTCCCCACGGGTGGCCGTTTATGTTGTTTGTCCTTGTGCACGAGCGGAGCGGTGCAGAGGGGCCCGGTACCCCGCGTAGTAGTAGTCCCAGATGGACCCATTTTCAGTTCCAAAGATGCCGCCGTATTTCTCTCCCAAGTGGCTGTTACCTGTCTGCACTCCTCCCAACAAGAGAATACTTGCTTCTCTTCATCATTTCCAAGTCTGGCTTCGGCCAAGCTGAGGGGTGAAGAGTGGATTTTCCAGCTGCTTTAACTTGCCTTTCCTTGATGACCAGGGGAGTTGAACGTCTTCTGTGTTTATTGACTATCTGTATTTCCTCTTCTGAAATTGCGTATGAATGTATCTTGGCCATTTTTCTATTAGGTCTGTCCCTTTTAAATGAATTTATTGGAGTTCTTTTGTATTTTCTGTCTTGCAAGTATGTTTTCCAGTCTCTTGTTTCTCTTAACATTGTGATCGTTTGTTAAGCTGACGTGTAGCTTAGATGTCATCAAATTTACTGATCTTTTTTGTTCTGGCTTCTTTTGAAACTTGTTTGAGAATGCTTTCTCTAACCCACTAATTATAATGTATTCTGCTCCATTTTTCTGTTTAATTTTTTACATTTAATTGTTTAATTCCTTGGACTCTTATTCTTGTTTTGATGTAAGGCTGGAGTCTGACTTTAGTTCCTATAGTTACGGATGACCACTTGTCCCCGTGGTTAATTGCATAGTCTCGTCTTTCCTCACTGATGTGACTTGCATTTTTTTATCATACACTAAATTCTCATATACACAGGCCTGTTTCTGAACTGCTTTGGCCCTTAAATCTGCTTATTTTTTATACTGTATTTCCCCGCATTCGTTTAAATTCCTATAGGTGTTTAAATAAGTCATAATTGCTTTATTAGGTATTGTCTTGGCTGCCTCTACATTTATTGTTTCACTTTCCAAAAATGTTTTATAGAAGTGTAGTTGATTTACAGTGTTAGTTTCAGGTGTTCAGTGAAGTGATTCAGTTACACATATACCTACATAAATGTTTTTTCTTTCCAGATTCTTTTCCATTGTATGTTATTACACGAAACTGAATATAGTTCCCTGTGTTATACAGTAGGTCCTTGTTATACACAGTAACGTGCGTCTGTTAATCCCTAAGCCCTAAATTAAAAACTGTGGACTGCTTCCCAAATTGGTGTGTTATCCTTGTGCAAGGGCCATGCTCATCTTCTCTGTACTGTTTGAATTTTATTATGTGTGCTGCTGAAACGAGCACTGCGCTTTTTTTGTACTTCAAACATATGTATTTTCATTTTCCACTTGTATGCGTATTTCCATAGACCTCCACCCTTCTACGCCGTCCTGTCCTGTTTCACGTTAATTGTGACACTGGCCTGTCAAGGAGCACGAAAAGGTTTGCTGGGGCTTTGGTTAGGCTGCACTGAATATACAGACAGACGTGAGGAAATTAGTATCTTTGTGTTTTTCTGTTCATGAACATGATGTCTTTTCTGCATTTATTCAGGTCTTTTAAAAATAGATTTCACAGTTTTCTTCATAGTCTTTACCAATTTCATTTTGAATTCCTAGGTACCGTAGAGTTTCTGTTACTCTGAAGAATGGCCTCTTTTATGACATACTGTTTGGTTTCAGCTGATATATAGGGAAGTTACTGCCTTTTCACACGGTGAACTTGCACCCAGCCACGCAGCACTCTTTTTAAGTTCTAATAATTTGTGGATTCTCCTGGAACTTGGCTACATCTTTATCTGCCAATAATGCCACTCCTATCTCTTTCGAACTTTTATTCTTCTTCCGTCTTTTGCTTTTTACTGCATCGGCTAGGATATCAATAGATTTTGCATTCTGACATTGTGAAGAGGTATCGTATTGTGTTCGGTAATGGTGAAGTTTCCAAGTTTTTAATATTGAATAAAAATACTTGCTGTTGGCTTCTGAGAAGTAACATTGATGAAGATAGAGAGGATGCTTCTGACTTCTGGTTTGCTAAGAGTGTTTCCTTTTGGGGATAGGGACTGTGAGTGGGTGTTATTTTATTGTATGCTTTCCAATGTTTATTGATTTTTTTTTAAACAGAAATTCCTTTCATAGTATCCTGAATTTACTGAGAGATTTTTTTGGTACCATTTAACTACTTGTATATTCCTAGGATAAATCGTACTTTTTCATGATGTATGTCATTCTTTTAATGTAACACACTGGGCTTTATCTGACAGTGTTTTATTTAGACCTTGGCACCCATACTCAAGTAAGTAACACTGGCCTATCTTTTTCTTAATCAAGGTTACATTAAATCTTCTCTGTCTTATTCTGTGTGTTCAAATGCGGTCCAAACTCAGTGGGTCTTCACAGTTTGAAAACTCATCCTTATATTGAGTTTGTAGTAACCACTGACGTGCGCTGTGCTCTGGGTGCCAGGCGCTCTTACAGGTTCCAGTGTGACCCTCAGAATCAGCCGATGCTGTAGTGCGGTTATTACCCGCATTTGGGGTTGAAGAGGCAGGGCACATCCAGGTGAAGTGGCCGGCCAGGGTCTCACAGCCGGGGAGCCTGGAGCTTATGTGTGAGCCGATACGCGTCAGTGGCTGGGAACAGAGACAGTATATGCCGTGTGTCCACCAGGTATCATTTATTACGATTAGGGAGTCTTAAAATTTATTTCTGTAGAGCTGTAGTTTTAAATGTGTTATTTGTTTTAAAATATTTCTATTTTTAAGCTTTGATTAAAGAAAATGTCAAACATACACACAGGATAGTAACTCCCACAGAGCTGTCGCTTAGTTAGAACAACTATCAGCTCGTAGCCAGTCTTGTTTCATGCCTGCTTCCTCCCCGTGGATTTTGAAGCAAATCGCAGGTATTCTTTTAATAAGTTATAATAAAACTCTAAAAGATAAGAACTTAAATAAACATAATAATCACACCTAAGCAAATTTTAACAATTTTTAAAACGTTTGAGAACTATAGATAAGTGGTAGATTTTTTTTTCTTCCCAATGATAAATAAATTATGCCTTCTCTATTTTTTTCCTTCACCATTTCCCCAAAGTTGTATTTTTGGCTAGACTTTAATCTGTTTCCTCCTTGCCCCCCATACCATTACTGTTTGATTTTATGTCTTAATTCCCTGTACTTTTTATGGATTTATCTGGTTCTTTTTGTGGCTTCTTGAGTTGAAACTTACTTTATTTTTAACCTTTTCTCCAATATATGCAGCTCAGATTATACATTTTTTTCTCTAAGTGTAGTTTGACTACATCCTACCAGGTTTTGAAATGCAGTGCGCCTCCATCATTTTTTTAAAAATTTTATTTATTTATTTGGGGGGAGGTAATTAGGTTTATTTATTTATGTTTAGAGGAAGTACTAGGAATTGAACCCAGGACCTTGTGCATGCTAAGCATGCACCCTACCACTGAGCTATACCCTCCCCCCATCATTTACTTTTAAGAAACCGTAATTACTATTTTTATTACATCTGTACCCCATGAATTAAATTTAATCTAAGCATAAGGGGACTTCAGTGTCTGTCTATAAGGATCTGGGGCCTCATTTTCATTGTTGGTTTCTCATATAATGCACTGTAATCAATGAATGCGGTCTTGTAAGGTAAGAGTTTTGGGGGAATGTATACAAATTCCACTTATGGTCAGTTTTTATAAACAAAGCTTTTGTGTTTGAAGAGATTATATGGTCATCCCTGGATTCACTTCTTAGAGAATCTCAGTCATCCTTACCTTTTTGTCAGCTGTTACTCCTTCCTCTTTCATCTCTTTTCTCTCTCCGTGGACCTCGTAAACATCTACTTCCATGAGTCTGATTTTGTCCACTCTACTAACAGCCCATCTCTTACTGTTTCCATTTCTTAACCTCTAATTTAGTCCTGTTTCATAATACATGTTTTTAATTCGTCTCATACAGTTTTCCTTGAGCTCTCTGAGCATATTATTTTAAAACCCTATCATGATTGCTTTGTTAACCCTGATTTAATGTATTTTTTGTTCTAGTTCATTATGTTGTCTTTCCTCAGATTCTAGACTGAACTGAGTTTACTTTCTCACTTTAGAATAGCTAGTTTTTTTCTTTTCCCCCCAATTACTCATATTGACTTTTTTTAAAAGAGGAAGATTTTAACCTTTTAACTTTTGCTTAATCTGTTCTAGTGAAACTGTTTTTTTCTTTTCCCCTCAGCTCTTTCTTCGAGCTCACTGTAGCCATCAGATAGGATTCAGTGAGGAATGATGTATTTTATTATGCAGTGTGCACTGCACGGGGAGTTCCCCTGGCCTTTCCTTGGGTTGCCCTTCCTGTATTTAGCCTCTCTTAAGGACCTAAATGAAAAGGAAGTACAGTAGGACTTTCAACATGACTAGAAACTAGGTCAAGTCAACCAAACGCACAGATGCTTTAAAGTATCAGTCTTTAAAGACAGCCAAAAAAATAGAAAAAAAAAATACAGGCAGGCTACTCTCTTTGGGAAGTTTAGGAATTAAGTAGGATTGAAGGATGTTTGTCAGGTTTCATGCATTTGCACTTAAAACCACAGGGACTTGGTGAAAAAGTGACACAGGTAATTTATAACTTAGTTACAAAAATAAATAAGGGTAAGATATCAATTCACTGGGTTTGATAGTTTGCCAGTTTCTCAAAGGGCCCTGTTGAGAACAATACTTAAGCAGTGCTGTGAAAATGTATTTTCATCTCCTGTCTATGCCTCAGAGAAAAGTACTTCAGTTTCCTGATGGTCAGTAATGGTTCTAAGTGGCTTGTCTATATTCGTTTTAAAACACATTGGGGTTCCTTGCATTGTTAGGGTGTATCATACCTACGGCCGTTTAATTATACTTTCTACTATTTCATATAGTGAGAGAGATCTTTGTTTTGCTTTTACGATGTTTTAAAAATCATAACCAAGAACGCGGTCCAGAGTCAGCACGTGTCACTGTGCAGGAAGTGACGCTTCCCTCAGGAATCAGGAGGGCAAAAAGGGAAACAGAGTCAGAGCTTGAATGCGCATCCATCCTGGGGCATAACGGAACACAAAAACCACAGGACTTCAAGAGATGGAAACTTCGGAAGTGGATGCGAAGATAAAGAAGGGGAGAAAAAAAACACCCCACAGCCTGAAGACACGAGGGAGACGAGCACAGGAGACCCGGCTGTGAAAGCCGCTGGGAGGCGTGTCAACCCCGGGATCAGAGGGATGTGACCGCGGCCAGTGCCGGCTCCCGGGCTTGTCACCTGGGCTGTGGCACTGCGCTCCGCGCTTTTCACTCGGTCCGCTACTCAGGAGGGTCCTGCACTTAGTTTAGTGCTCTGGTGCTGCCATCTGGAAATTGTTAATTCTTAATTTTTGAGCAAGTGTTCCTGCATTTTCATTAACGCTGGACCCCACACGTTATGTAGCCGGTCCTGGCTTTGACACGTACTAACCAGACGTGTACACGGGCCCTATTCCTTACCTTTAGAGGCCCTGTTTTCTCATACATGAAGTGGGGGGTCCTAAAATGACCCCCAATGTTTGAGGATTACTTGAGGAACTGAAGAGTTAGGATTTGAGGGCGCCTTTGCAACCGTTGGTACAGAAGGCAGTCCGTGTACTCTGGCATTTCCTATGGACTGTCTCAGGACAAGTAAAATGCACATTTATTGAAGGAGATTTGCTTATTTGGATCATATCAGTGTTTGCTGCACCAGGCATCAGAACTGAGAGAATGTTACAACCCAAAACCATGCAAGCGCACATCCCGTTAGCTGTCGGTGGGGATGTCATCCCGCTGCCACGTAGCTCTGGGAAAGGCCAGCACGTGCTCAAGACAGAACAAGAGTGTCCGCAGTAGTATGAAAAGAGCTGTGTGCTCTCGGATCTCCCGGTAGGGCTTGGAGACCCCACTTCCCAACCAGGAGTCTTCGAGATCACACTGAGAAACGCTGAAGTAAGTTAGCCCACCATGGCATCCAGGGTGGTGCGAGACAGCTCTCCAGAGCAAATAATTAACACAAGGTATCTGCACAAGAAACTAGCCTTCGTTCCGCGTGTAGAGGCCTAATCTAGTGTTGGCTCATAAAACTGTAAGAACCATGGCTGTGTTCCATACTTCTGTAGGAACGTAGACTCTGTTTAAAATTTGACAGTAATGACACAGACCAGCCTCCGGCCAGAACTGTGTTGAACAGACGAGCAAGCAAAGGATGCTGTGAATAAAGCAGTCTGCCCTTAAGCTGCACCTGTCCTCAGACAGAATCCGTTTACTTTTTGGTGAGGAAGTTTATCCTTAGATCATTTTACCTAGAACCTTCAACCTCTGGGCACATAGCTGTGAAGACCAGTTATCACGAAGTGTGCAAAGTTCAACTCCTGGACTTTGAGTTGAAGCACTGAAGCTTTCTTTACAAGCCTGCCCACTTCTATTTTTGACAGGTTAAAAAAAAAAACCTTTGGAAATTGGTTTTACGGTTCACAAATGAATACAAGCTGGTAAGATAACACCATACAAAATGAAAAGCAAGGCTCTCTGGGGAAAGGTCATATAAGGGTATGTGTCCTTAATGATGGGGTAAGTCATCTTGATTTGAAGCACGGTACCCATTCGTACCAGTATTTACCCAGCACCCACTACGTGCCCGGCAGTGGGCGTCACCCTCTGGAGACGGGGACGAGTAAGTCACCACTGCTGGTCTCTGCAGTGTGGGGTGACAGTCCTGTGAACAAGTGGTTACGATAGGATGTGATAAACAGGAACGGCCTTGGTAAAGACGTGCTGTGTGTGGATGATCACCTCCGGGGTGAGTTAGAGACGGGTTCAAAGAGAATGACTCCTGCAGTGTGTGCTGAATGAAAGGGCACTCAGAGAAAGACAGTATTTGCTGGGGCCAGGTGGGCTGCGGAGGACGGGGATGAGAGCCGGAGAAGTAAACTTGGACCAGGCCGAAGACTGCGAAAAGTGTACTGAGAGAGTGGGGTAGTGTAGACAAGAGCCGGTGGCCAGTCAGCTGTGGAGGCGAGGGGCACACAGAAGGGACTCTGATGCGTTTCTGGTCTGTACAACTCAGTGGATGGGAGCAGGCTGGGAGGATGAGGAGTCTGGGTTGACAGATGGTAAATCTGGGGTGTCGGCAGGCCATCAGAAGGTAAGATGGACCCTGAAAGGTAACTGGCCTTCAGCGTGCTGCACGAGAGCGAGCAACTATTTAAAAATTTCAAATTTGTTTGATGTAGAAAACTAATTTCCATGCAATCACTTATCTCTTAAAGATGGTGGATAAATGAATGAACATCTATCTTTAGGTGGCTTTTAAGCCAGCTCAACTGTATGGTACGTGAAGATCCACTAGTTTAGTTTAGGAATAATTTGCTCTTTTCTTTATTTAGGCCTGAGAACAAGGTACATGTGATTAATTCCAGAGGAGACATATTCAGCAGGTAGCCTGAAATAAAAATCGCTGAATAAGACAGTATGGAGAAAGGAATCACACAGCTCTGTTCAGATTGTTGAAGTAGCTGGTGATTGCCTTTCCTAGCTGCCTCTCTGACCGCAAGACAGACCCTGGGAGTGCTCCTGTCAGAGAAGCGAAACGGGAGCAACATTAGAATGTGAATTCCAAGAGGTTCTTGAAAAGCTAACCCAGATCAGTCGGGGGGGGGGGGGGGGGACGGGACTCTAGAAGCAGCCCCAGCTTTATGCTCTAACTGCATAATATGCTTCAGTTTCACGGACTAGCAGCAACTACCCAGTTATTTTGAGGTTTTGTGTGTGTTATTTAAACACTGCTGGTGGCTGTCACGTTTCCAGGGGTCTTACTTAGGGATTTCACTAACCTTAATTCGTCATCTAATGAAGAAGTAGGTCAACATTTTGAAACAGACCATCGAAGTCTTTGGAGGGAGCCAGTAACACGGCTGGCTTCAAATAGAGGACTTGGATCTGAGGGGAAGGCGCTGACCTAGGCCCAAAGTCTTTGTTCACTTAGACTGTTACAGCGATCGTTCCAGGAACACAAAAGACCGGAACAATAAGGTTTACCGTGAAATGTATTAATATCTATGCTACCAGAGCAGCTGGTAACGGAATGAACATAATGGATGCCCTAAAAAGTTGCTGACCAAGGGAGCTAGCTTGGAACTGAAATAGAGATGAGGGGGTGTAACTGGTGCTATCGGCTGGATGTCTGTGAGTCTAAACTGCGTGGGATTACGCACCTGACTTGCAGGTCGATTCCCACTCTGAAGTCTGACTCCAGAGATTCATATTCCATACAGGGCATCTATACCTTAAGGTAGATATCATATTCATATACCATAAGTGTATCTGTACAATCCGTATCATATCTATGAGCCTTTCCTTCTCATTAAAGGGGAAGTGGGCTGAGTTTGAACTCCATTTGGATACTCAGACGCTGAGTCAGGAGTAAGTTACTTTGTTCTCTTTGAGATTCATAGGCTTTACCTTTTAAACCCCCAAAGGTTGTGCTGTCAACTTCAAGACACACTGTAAGGGGGAGGGTATAGCTCAGTGGTCGAGTGTGTGCTTAGCATCCCTGAGGGTCTGGGTTCAATCCCCAGTACTGCCACTTAAAAAATAAATAAATAAATAAATCTAGTTTACCCCCTTCCCCCCCCCCAAAAGACACACTGTAAACTATAAATGTTATCATTAATAATAGTAACTTTTCCACTATGAATCAGCTAAACTATATTTTAAAAGGTTTCTTCCGTAATAAGCATTTGCTAAAATTCAATGTGAGGATTTAAAATAACTTAATATAAATGATTACATGTAAATTAGTGTAAATATAAAAATGTACATTAAGAATGAACTGTTTCATTTACATTATTGAAACAGAAAACCTCCGAAAGACAGCATGGGACTGCATCTTGGAGGGCTAAGCACTGTCACCTGTCTAGAAGCCCGCCCACCAGGAGAGCCGGAGGCCTTGGAAGCATCTGACGAATTAAAATGCGATGAGGACGACAATGACCTTGTACGTGTACATGTTAGAAATGACCTGGAACTGTCACAAGCTGACAGGGAGAAGGGTCCTGAAAGCTGGCTCCCTGCCCCTCTCCTACAGCCATGCAGGGAGAAAAGCAAGGAGGAGAGGCATACTCATCGTGCACGATGGTGGGGCCGTCCCTGGTTAAGGCCTCTTCCTTGATGACGTTGATCAGCTCGAAGGTGCTGCTGATGGGGGCGTCCGGGTTGGGCCACTTGGGACACTGGAAGTGCCGGACCTCCAGGACGTAGTCATCCTGCAAGCAGCGCAGCACAGGTCAGCCCCCCGCCCCGGGGCCGGCACAGCCCCGGGCTAGTGGCCGGCACTCGCTCCCGCGGGCGTCTAGGTGACTGAGGGACACGGGAGCCACCTAGGTCTGTAAGAAAATACCAGGGAGGTCTGCCTGCCACTAAAAAACGGAGGTCGTGGGAGTGACAGAGTCTGGTTTTGTTCAGGGGAAGAGTTCAAGGGACAACAAATTATAGGAGACTTTATATCCTACTCTGTCTTATCTAGAAAAATAAAGGGAAAGAAACCAAACAAGGAAGGGGCGAGGAGGTCACTATTTAAATTACTGATACACGACAGCTCCCCTGTTGTCTATGCCCATAAGAAGGGAGTTAATTATCAAAGGGTTATTTACTGAAGAAAAAAAGTCTTCGTAGTACCATCTCTGCAGCACATTTCAGGGCTTACATTTCTGCAGGCAGAGAAAATATTGAACTCTAGCGCATTGTTTCTGTAATTAGGGCAACGGGCCCATTTGTGTGCCTGCTCAGTCAGAGGAAGTGTGACATTGCATCTTTCCAGCTGGGAAAAGCAACTATTTGATGGAAGCAAAACAAGTCGTACTCAAATTAAGTCGTACTCGGATCCCCGGGCCCGTCGGAGGGCGGTGAGTGAGTCCGTTATCGCGCAGACGGAAGGCGCGGGGCCCGGGGGCGGCTGGGACCGCGCTGTGACGGTACCTGTGTCGCTTCCAGGATAAAGTCGTGGATGATGATCTGCTCCTCGTTTGAGAGGCACAGTCTGTCTTTGCTGATCAGGGTGACGGTAAAGGCCTCACAGTTCATGGATTCTTCTCGACTTGGCCAGTACACAAACTCGTCTTCAGCCTGCGGGAGCCGAGAATCAGAAAGAGAAAGAGAAAAACTCCTCTGCAGTGCCGTCAACTGTTTGCTTTTGGTTTTTCTTGCCCGATGATTTCTTATGTTTGTCATTTCCCATACCTCTCAAAGCAGCTTTTAAGTGACATTACATCCCTGTGTAATTGTGCTGCGTTCAGTGCTTGCTCTGTTACTGTAAAATATGCTTAATAGTACCTCTTACCTAGTGCCCTGCACCTGTCCAACAACCAAAAATGCTCCCTCTGGGGGCTGTATGAGCCCGAGCCGCGAAATGCTCTGTAATACAATGGTCATAGCAAAAAGAAAACAAAAAGGAGACAGGGTCTGGGTCCATTAATGTTACTTCACAACTGCTTGAACCACGAAGATACACTAATTATTGCTTCCTGTGCATTATGTTGGTAACTAATAGTTGAGCTGAATCAGCATTTTGCAAAGGACTTTCCTGAACATTATCTTATGTAATTTGTACAGTGTACTAGTGAGGTAAGGGATTTCTGTTTATTTAATCTGTCTGTCTTTATAGATGAGAACACAAGCACTCACGCAGACAAGTCCATAAAAAAGCATGTTGGCTGTAAGTTGGCTTCTTAAAAGGAAAATTAATCAGTCAATGTTAGATTTCAAAAGCGGGTAACACAAAGTCTTTCAGCCTTGAATCAGGCCAGCTTTAAATGTGCATCTATTTTAAGATTAAGTAAATATTCCATAACAGATAGAAACTCCTATACATAAGCTAGATAACCAACAAGGGCCTACTGTACAGCACAGGGGACTATGGTCAGTAATAACCTCTAATGGAAAACGATGTGGAAAAAAAAAAAACAAAAAACCGAATCACTTAGCTGTACACCTGAAACTAAGACAATAGTGTAAATCAGCTATACTTCAATTATAAAAATCATCATTCGGGCTTGGTACTTGGATGCTATGAAAAGGTTAACTGCTGCATCCCGCGGGCTGGAGACTGTGAGAAACAGAGTAATTAGGACGAGCCCTCCCCCGCTGCGCCTTTTTCCTCCTCAGGTCAAATGGCATATTTCAGTTTGGCTGTAATACGTAGATTTCAATGGGAATTTTCCTGAAAAGGCTTAGATACTCCTAATGAAGTCAGAAATAGTTCTGAATAATGTTCAAAACAAAGAAGGCTGTGTTTACTCTTCCATTGTTGCATTAGAAATGAGCCAACAGTCCAGTAAGACTTATCACCCTTTCAAGTTTCAATATAGCTTATTATTGCCAAGCACATTTTTATTTTTAAAGCTCAGCATAAGGAGAAACAGATTAGCAATTGGGTTTAGTCTATACAAAAGAAGTCTCTAAGTGTCTTGGGTTTTAATCTATTTTGTCCAAGGAAATGGAATTAGAGCCCTTTTAATAGATATTAAAGACATAATGATGCACAAGGCCTCTAAATTTAACCAGTATACACAGACTACACACACGATTGGATCTGATTCTGAATAAATTCATCTAGCTCAGCCTTAATTTCTATCTCTGAAAAGTGAGACAAAAGAAATTGCACACCTCAAAGCACTGTTTTGATAACATGAACTGGAAATTATCTGATTGGCTTGAAGACTGCCCAAGAAACGTTAGTGATGGAAGAAGCAGCGAGAACTTTTGAATCCAGATAGTAAACTAGGGAGTAACTGAGCCTCCTGACAGACTATGACAAAGAATTGCTACTTCTTAATTCAGTAGGAGCTCTGGTCTCACAGTAAACGCTGCTTACAGGTAGGGCACAGGGGCCGAGGCACCAGTGACCAGCGGGTTCACAGAAGCATGGTCTTGTAAAGTTGCAGTAGTAATAAGTAGTGAAGCAACCAAAACCCCAGAGACAGTGTCTTCAGGAAAAACCACGCACTGAGGAATGTGACTTTCCGCCCCAGAGCCATGAGTGCAGACACGCACGATCCCAGCCGAGCCTCCCTCGGCCTCAGACCCTGAGATGACGGGGCCGGCCTGCATCCTCACCGGCCGCAGAACACGTGTTGACTTCCTTGGTCCAGTCCCCCACTGTCGTCCCTGTACAAATGAGCCCACGGGTAGATGCTTTCGGTGACTGTCCTCTGCTAAGTGAGGCTCACAAAACACTGACTCATCCAACAAATGCACGCTTTAACAACCCTAAATGCCTCCAATTTCCATATGCCACGCAGAATAGACCCCTATTGCCAGCTAATTTGAAAATTTACACTCCAGTTTTTAGCCTAAGAATCTCAACTTTGTTGCCATTCTATCACACAGAAGCAGTCTTGGTATTCTGAAGCTGGAGCAAAAAGCGACAAAGTGAAGTTCCTACTGACTGGGCACACAGTCAAATGCATGTCATCAGGACTAGGGGTTCAATCACAGGCTGTTCTTTCCTGATTAAAACACTCGCTACTCTGACACTCATGGCGGCAGATCGGTTTTGTTTTTGTTTTTACTCTGTGGTCTTGCATATCCTCCCAGTCACTTTCGAAGACCCAACTCACGCTGCAACTTTAAGAATGAAGTGAGGGCTCAGCACAAACGCTGATTTCTATAAACCTGCTCGCCCTTCTCTTCCGGGGTCGAGAGACCTCAGTAGGGAAGGACCGGAAGGAGGAAGAAGAGGTAGGAGCTAAGTCCAGGTTTGGAAGAGTCGCATTAATTTGCAACCAGAAAGCCTTATCTCCTTCCCTGTGATGGATGTGGCCTGCCTATGGGGTGTGTGTGGGAGGCGATAATGATACATTATTAGCCCTTTTTAAAAAATATATTTTTTGAAGTACTGTCAGTTTACACGTTTGTGTCGATTTCTGGCGCACAGCACGACACTTCAGTCACAAAGGAACATACACACGTTCGTTCTCCTGTTCTTCACCCCAGGCTACTACAAGGCATTGAGTATGGTTTCCTGTGCTACACAGTATAAACCTGTTTTTCGGATTTGGTGAGAATCTGCCTGTATTTCGAAACAAGAGACCCTCTGCCAGTGTTCAGTGGGTGTTCTGTGCGATTCAGAGGGTTTGCAGATGTCATCCTTGGTGTATTTGTGGGAGAGGGCGAGCAGTGAGTCTCTTGGCTCCATCCCCCATTATCAGTACTTTGGATATTTTTTTGGGGGGAGCTGGGGCACATCTCTATGATGTGGGGTGGGACAAACACAGTAGTAAAATGAGACCTGGGATTCAGGCTCAGATCCTGGCTCTGGTTCCTGGTACGTGCCCCTGGGCTGGTGACTACCCCTTAGTTTTCTCAGCTACTAGGTAGACGGGAGGTCCCTTGTCATAAAGTTGTAGAGAGGATTCAATGAGTTCATACCTGTGAAAACACAGTTATACTCGATAAATGCTAGCCACTGTTACTCGTTTTTCACCATGACACCCAGCAACTAGGGGGTCGGCTCGGGTCATCATCAGTGCAGCTGGTAAAAGGGCCCCCGGCAGCGCCTCCTCCCGCAGCGCCACGCACGGTACAGCTGAGGGCGGGTAGCAGCAGCATTAGAAACCCAGTGGTGGACCGTACGGGGTCAGTGGCGGTGAGACTGTGCAAGGAACCCGTGCAGACGTCAAAGCTGAGACGTGCCCGTTCCCTCCCTGGCGCGTGCCGGCACCGCAGCCCTGTCGCGAGCTAAGCGGTGCCTGGGGCCGCACGGGCTCGTTAATACACAGCAGATGTGCGCTGCTTACCAAGCTCTGGTTGTCTGGCAGCATGACAATGATCTGCGCGTTATGATCCCAGATCATTCGCCAGAAATCTTTCGTGGTGTGCGGCAGAGGATGCTGGGTTATAATAAATTCGTTGCTCCTGTAGTAGCCCTGTGGTTAGAAAGACAAAAAAACCCCCAGTGACTATGAGAGTTTTCGTCTAACTCTGCAGTAGTGAAATAAATTCATGAAGCAGTAAGACCAGCCCTGTTCTGACCTCCCTGAAATAATCGAAAAAGGCATTCAGTGCCTTTGGCTAATTTTTAGATGTACTTCTGCTGACACGAATAGACAATTTTCTGTCCACGTCCAGTTGACTTCTGCTTACCCCTACTGTTCTTACATTACAGTAATTTCAGCATTTAGTCCAAGACTCGGTGGGTGAAATTAGCATAAAGTATTTTCTTAATTTGAGCATTTCTGTATCCCCACTGATGAGGTACTTTTGTCAGAGGTCTCTGGATACAGAAATGTCTCTTATGTTGATATTACACATCGAGAAATTATTTGAAAAAGGAAAGTCTCAGAGATGGTATCTGCTCTTCAGCACCTTTCAGTTTACTTGAGTTTATTTCTAATGAGCTGTTGACTCTCACCATGATATAAGAAGCGTTAATGTAGTCCGTTCCTTTCATTCCAGGCAACGGTGCGAGGCCCACGCGAGCTCGCTCGGCTGTTACATGGAGAAACGAGAACACATTTGCCTCGTTACAAACACGAGCAACAGTGCTGTCTGAGATTTACTTGTTGAATAATATGTCCCCTTGGGTCCCCTTTCTTTTTAAGACTTACCTATGTTTTTACCCAAGCTCCAGCGTTACCAGCTAAGGCAGAACGTGAAAGGAAATTTGGCTGCACGTTCCCATAAGGACACACGCATTACAGGAATAACTTTGTTGTTTGGGAGAGGTCTTCCCACCAGATCACTGAGAGAATCCTCTGTGCAGAGATGACAGAGGGTTTCATAATTTTTGACCCTGGTTTGATATGCCTACGATGATACCAACATAGTGCGCTGTGCTTTTTTGCCATCCCTTTACCCGTGTCTGTCCCCTCCGGAAGGGCCTAGAAAGTACTGGCCTTTTCTCCACAGAGACCATCTCTCCAGTGGTCCCCCGTGCCTCTGACTGCAGCCTTCGCACACAGTCCCCTGCTGCGACCCGAGTTACTCACACAGCAGTGTCGTGGTCTCAATGGCCAGAATAATTGAATAATGTAGTTCCACTTATGCAGATTAATCCAGGAGTCTAGGTATTAAAAGAGCATTAAAGCTGCAGGGACAGCGACTCGACTTTTTTCTTTCTAAGGTAGACCCTGGTCTAACTCTTGAATGTCAAGGTGAAAAGAAGCTAGATTCCACGTCCCAGAGATGCGGCAGCTGGCCGGTGCCGAGAGGCACCCCCCTCCTGCTTTAGTTGTCCCGAGCATGCCCTTCCCCCTGGGTAGCAGCTGCCTCTGTACACATGCAGTCAATTCAGTAAGAAAAGGCAGGCAGTCCAGGCGGACCGCCGGGAAGAGCTTACACGGCACGACTGAGGAGTTCCTGTTCTTTTCTTTGTTGCACTCTTTCTGCGCACTGAAGCATTCCACGTATTTTGCGTTGCACTGTGTCACCAGCTGAAACAGAAGCCGTGTTTGAGTCTTCTTTCAAAGGGTTAAAACTGTGGCTTTGCTAAATCACCAACTCACTGTGGCAATCATTTTTCTGCATATACATACGTAATAAATCATTGTGTTGTGTACACCCTCAACCATGTCTCCATCAAGCTGGGATAAACAGCAAAACCAGAAGAAAGATATACTTGGTAGCAGGTGCCTGGCGAGCTGGAGGAGGTGCCAGTAATCTATCTGTCCTTGTATTTTGGGGGGCCGGGGGGGCCCCAGCAGAGCACAGGGGAGTGGGCTCCTCGTGCCGATGCTTCGTAACTTCTGTCTAGTGACCTGGGTGGGGTTTAAGCTTCTGATTCTAGTTTTGCTTTTTTTTTTTTTCTATTTTAGTTCTAAAGTGGTTAGTGCCTACAAAGGAACACAGTACTTGGTTTCCAATGAACTGATTTCTTTGATGGATTTTTTTTTTTAAAGTATGTATAGACAAATGTTGCAGAAACAAAAAAGGCAGAATATTAACAAATAATGGTACTTAATATTTTTTAAGAATTCATACTGAACATTCAAAAAGAGACACTTATGTCCTCCCTTTTAATTGTCTTAAATGGTTTTTAGAGTAGCTAGGGCGTTAGATAAGGAGAGCCAGACATTTTAAACTGTTATCGCTGAACTCGGTGACAATAATCTATTTTTCGTTTCACATCATTTGTTATCATTTGGTTGAGAGTTTCACTGCTGTCAGCTGGGACTCAAAGGAAGGTTTCGGAGTCTATGGATGGTTTTACCATGAAGACTCAAGACGGCAGGGATTCATCTCCTTCTTTCCATCCCGATACAAGATGAACAATTACATGTAGAAAAATGTGCAAAAGAGCCCCATTTTGAAAGTCTCAGGAGCAAGCAATACAGAGGAAAGCACGTAGTAGCTGGAGATGGCTGAGTTCCTGAGCATAATGACCTGGTATTTCTTACAGTCTCTTTTTCCGCCTTTATGTCACTCGGTGTCACATAAACCTTACGTGCCTTTCCCACTTCTTCACGCCCCCATCAAAGGAAAAGAACCACCACTTGGGGGACAATTAACTTTGGTCTAGTTTCCTTCAGGAACTCTTTTCTGTGGTTTCTAAATTATCAGCTAGGCATGGCTTTCAAAGAGCTTGGCTTTGGGGGATAAGATGTCAACAAGCAGCCATTTTTCCTGAGGGGAGGACAGATTAGTTCTGAGAAAATCCAGAGGCTACTTTTTGGACCAGAATGACTGGTTCAAAGCATTGTGTCACTGCGGTCGGGGCTGAGTCTTCTGTCCAGACAGCACTGAAGTGCCCACAAGACAGTAGCATACCGCACTATGCGCTCGGCCCCCAGCACTTCCTACGTAGGTGGACACCTGACTCTCCCACGTGCCGCACCGCAGGGGTGCACGTTCCTGCAAAGCACACATGGCCCTCCACCCCAATCCAGGCATTTCTGTCCTTCCTTGCTTTTTTAGCAAAGAGATGTACTCAGAGCATTACCTTGAATTGTTTTTCCAGTCGTGTCTTTCCTCCGACTCCTGGTATGAGGATGCTGTTAACGTAGCTGTGCAACTGACTGGAAGATACTTCCGTCTCCTTTCCAAGAATGGCTTCCAACAAGGCATCGTGGATGAAAACGTACTGCTCCTGAAAGTACATGGCACTCACTGAGGGGAGGAGGGCACGAAGGAAGAACCAGGCTCGCTCGGCTCAGTAAGGACGTGTCCTGTCACAGAGGTCGCAGGCATGTTGAGAGATCTGTCCCTTTTCTCCTGAGACTGAATCCCCTGTGCAGGGAAGAGGAACCCCTTTGCCAGCCCCGAGATTCCAAGCTTTCCTATAGTGTCTGTAAGGCTCCCCTTGTCAGGTGAGGAGTAGGCCAGCCTCTCTCAGGTGATGACTCTGAATGTTCTTCAGATCTTCAGTAAGATCAGGTGGAGCCTGATGTTACTTACTTACTTACAGGAGGTGAGCCAGCTTACTCCCTGAGCAGGGGAGTGAAAGGTGAGTGTGGGGAAAGGAAGGTAAGTAGAGAGAGGTGGTAGGCTAGGGGTAGAGTGTAGGCCTAGCATAGTGAAGGTAGCAGGTTCGATTCCAGGGACAGGAGTAGGAGAGTAGGAGAGTAGGAGAGTAGGAGAGTAGGAGAGTAGGAGAGTAGGAGAGTAGGAGAGTAGGAGAGTAGGAGAGTAGGAGAGTAGGAGAGTAGGAGAGTAGGAGAGTAGGAGAGTAGGAGAGTAGGAGAGTAGGAGAGTAGGAGAGTAGGAGAGTAGGAGAGTAGGAGAGTAGGAGAGTAGGAGAGTAGGAGAGTAGGAGAGTAGGAGAGTAGGAGAGTAGGAGAGTAGGAGAGTAGGAGAGTAGGAGAGTAGGAGAGTAGGAGAGTAGGAGAGTAGGAGAGTAGGAGAGTAGGAGAGTAGGAGAGTAGGAGAGTAGGAGAGTAGGAGAGTAGGAGAGTAGGAGAGTAGGAGAGTAGGAGAGTAGGAGAGTAGGAGAGTAGGAGAGTAGGAGAGTAGGAGAGTAGGAGAGTAGGAGAGTAGGAGAGTAGGAGAGTAGGAGAGTAGGAGAGTAGGAGAGTAGGAGAGTAGGAGAGTAGGAGAGTAGGAGAGTAGGAGAGTAGGAGAGTAGGAGAGTAGGAGAGTAGGAGAGTAGGAGAGTAGGAGAGTAGGAGAGTAGGAGAGTAGGAGAGTAGGAGAGTAGGAGAGTAGGAGAGTAGGAGAGTAGGAGAGTAGGAGAGTAGGAGAGTAGGAGAGTAGGAGAGTAGGAGAGTAGGAGAGTAGGAGAGTAGGAGAGTAGGAGAGTAGGAGAGTAGGAGAGTAGGAGAGTAGGAGAGTAGGAGAGTAGGAGAGTAGGAGAGTAGGAGAGTAGGAGAGTAGGAGAGTAGGAGAGTAGGAGAGTAGGAGAGTAGGAGAGTAGGAGAGTAGGAGAGTAGGAGAGTAGGAGAGTAGGAGAGTAGGAGAGTAGGAGAGTAGGAGAGTAGGAGAGTAGGAGAGTAGGAGAGTAGGAGAGTAGGAGAGTAGGAGAGTAGGAGAGTAGGAGAGTAGGAGAGTAGGAGAGTAGGAGAGTAGGAGAGTAGGAGAGTAGGAGAGTAGGAGAGTAGGAGAGTAGGAGAGTAGGAGAGTAGGAGAGTAGGAGAGTAGGAGAGTAGGAGAGTAGGAGAGTAGGAGAGTAGGAGAGTAGGAGAGTAGGAGAGTAGGAGAGTAGGAGAGTAGGAGAGTAGGAGAGTAGGAGAGTAGGAGAGTAGGAGAGTAGGAGAGTAGGAGAGTAGGAGAGTAGGAGAGTAGGAGAGTAGGAGAGTAGGAGAGTAGGAGAGTAGGAGAGTAGGAGAGTAGGAGAGTAGGAGAGTAGGAGAGTAGGAGAGTAGGAGAGTAGGAGAGTAGGAGAGTAGGAGAGTAGGAGAGTAGGAGAGTAGGAGAGTAGGAGAGTAGGAGAGTAGGAGAGTAGGAGAGTAGGAGAGTAGGAGAGTAGGAGAGTAGGAGAGTAGGAGAGTAGGAGAGTAGGAGAGTAGGAGAGTAGGAGAGTAGGAGAGTAGGAGAGTAGGAGAGTAGGAGAGTAGGAGAGTAGGAGAGTAGGAGAGTAGGAGAGTAGGAGAGTAGGAGAGTAGGAGAGTAGGAGAGTAGGAGAGTAGGAGAGTAGGAGAGTAGGAGAGTAGGAGAGTAGGAGAGTAGGAGAGTAGGAGAGTAGGAGAGTAGGAGAGTAGGAGAGTAGGAGAGTAGGAGAGTAGGAGAGTAGGAGAGTAGGAGAGTAGGAGAGTAGGAGAGTAGGAGAGTAGGAGAGTAGGAGAGTAGGAGAGTAGGAGAGTAGGAGAGTAGGAGAGTAGGAGAGTAGGAGAGTAGGAGAGTAGGAGAGTAGGAGAGTAGGAGAGTAGGAGAGTAGGAGAGTAGGAGAGTAGGAGAGTAGGAGAGTAGGAGAGTAGGAGAGTAGGAGAGTAGGAGAGTAGGAGAGTAGGAGAGTAGGAGAGTAGGAGAGTAGGAGAGTAGGAGAGTAGGAGAGTAGGAGAGTAGGAGAGTAGGAGAGTAGGAGAGTAGGAGAGTAGGAGAGTAGGAGAGTAGGAGAGTAGGAGAGTAGGAGAGTAGGAGAGTAGGAGAGTAGGAGAGTAGGAGAGTAGGAGAGTAGGAGAGTAGGAGAGTAGGAGAGTAGGAGAGTAGGAGAGTAGGAGAGTAGGAGAGTAGGAGAGTAGGAGAGTAGGAGAGTAGGAGAGTAGGAGAGTAGGAGAGTAGGAGAGTAGGAGAGTAGGAGAGTAGGAGAGTAGGAGAGTAGGAGAGTAGGAGAGTAGGAGAGTAGGAGAGTAGGAGAGTAGGAGAGTAGGAGAGTAGGAGAGTAGGAGAGTAGGAGAGTAGGAGAGTAGGAGAGTAGGAGAGTAGGAGAGTAGGAGAGTAGGAGAGTAGGAGAGTAGGAGAGTAGGAGAGTAGGAGAGTAGGAGAGTAGGAGAGTAGGAGAGTAGGAGAGTAGGAGAGTAGGAGAGTAGGAGAGTAGGAGAGTAGGAGAGTAGGAGAGTAGGAGAGTAGGAGAGTAGGAGAGTAGGAGAGTAGGAGAGTAGGAGAGTAGGAGAGTAGGAGAGTAGGAGAGTAGGAGAGTAGGAGAGTAGGAGAGTAGGAGAGTAGGAGAGTAGGAGAGTAGGAGAGTAGGAGAGTAGGAGAGTAGGAGAGTAGGAGAGTAGGAGAGTAGGAGAGTAGGAGAGTAGGAGAGTAGGAGAGTAGGAGAGTAGGAGAGTAGGAGAGTAGGAGAGTAGGAGAGTAGGAGAGTAGGAGAGTAGGAGAGTAGGAGAGTAGGAGAGTAGGAGAGTAGGAGAGTAGGAGAGTAGGAGAGTAGGAGAGTAGGAGAGTAGGAGAGTAGGAGAGTAGGAGAGTAGGAGAGTAGGAGAGTAGGAGAGTAGGAGAGTAGGAGAGTAGGAGAGTAGGAGAGTAGGAGAGTAGGAGAGTAGGAGAGTAGGAGGCTCCCCCTCACCTCCGTCTGGACGAGGTAGTTGCGCTGCGTCCTGATGTGCTTCAGGAAGCCCAGCACGTTGACTGTGCTCTTGTCTCTGATCTGGTGCAGCATGCTGTCTATCACGATGTAGGTGCCCGTCCTGCCCACGCCGGCGCTGGAAGAGAGGGCCGCAGTCACCTCGCACACCGGCTGTCGCCTCGTGCACCACGGACTGGAAAGCTCCTCATCTAAATGTCTAGGGAGCTTTGGCACTAACCGTGCTGTTCTAGTCTCTCCTAAGCCCGGTGTAGAAACAGCGCCCACCTGCAAGTTCTGGCCTCCGACTCCCATTCCCTGACTGTTTAAGGAAACGGAACCAGCTCGGAAGAGCCGGGTCCGGCGGGGCTGAGGAAGCTTTTGGCAGAACCCCCCCCCCCGACCCCGCCCTCTCGCACAACTCTGCTGATACCCAAGCTCTCTGTTAAGACTTTCACCTTGATCTTAATGATTCTAAGTGGGTTCGCAAGAATGTACAGTTCTAAGTGACTTTAAACAGAAGACTGGTTCCAGCTTGTGCGAAGGACTCGCTCAGTGGAATCGTGCTGTGAGAGCAGCCCGA
The DNA here is from genome assembly GCF_036321535.1 of Camelus dromedarius. Taxonomy (NCBI): domain Eukaryota; kingdom Metazoa; phylum Chordata; class Mammalia; order Artiodactyla; family Camelidae; genus Camelus; species Camelus dromedarius. The sequence goes on from NC_087452.1 coordinate 23,932,887, forward strand.
CAGAAACGCTGAGAAAAGGCTGGGCAGCTACGGAACGCCCATCCCAGACTAAGACCGTGTGAACGCCAAGGTGAAAGAAACCAAGACGTAGAAACGAAACACAATACAAGCACTCTTAAGAAATCACCTACAGTTATTTCAGCTAGCTGAGGGAAAACAGGCTTCACAAGGGCTTTTAAAAAGCCATTTTATAGATCATGTATGAGCTGGAATCCCTGCAAACATAAAGCAGTTACTTGGAGAAACCCTACAGAAAAGCCATATTCAAAACCTCAAAATCTCTAGTGTTCAAAGTTCTACAGTTGTGTTGAAAAGGTCATTTTGTATGTTTGTGTGTGTGTGTGTGTATTAGGTTACTAGGAGCTGACAATTTCCCTACGCACAGTGGAGATTTTATCACTGATGGCACTATGAAGCCTGGAGATTCATTCTCTAAGAGCAGATGATTTCTTAACGTTAGGGGTATGGATAGTTACTTTCCGTAACCCCCTTTCCCCGCCCCCCGGGTCTCATGGGTCCCGGGCTCCAGGGCAAGTCCCAGGTTCCGAGTCAAACAGAGCAGCAGCAGGGCCACAGGCGTCCAGGGTCACGAGGCGCGCACCGCCGCTCCGCCCACTGGAAAAGCTGAAGCCCGGCTGGGGGGGGGGGGGGGGCCGACGCCCACCTGCAGTGCACCAGCACGGGGCCCATCTCCGGCGTCCGGGCTGCGGACGATCTCCTCACGAAGGTCAAGACCGGGAGGGCGTACTCGGGGACCCCCATGTCGGGCCACTGCGTGTAGTGGTACTGGATCACCACCCTCTCGTTCTGGCGCCCCTTGGGGTTTCCCTTCTGGCCCTAAGACAAAGGTGAAAAAAGAGGTCTTTAAAGCTGAGAGGGGGCATTCTGGATAAAAATCCTGTCAGGATGTCGAGAACATGACCTCTGACCTCGTTCACCCTGACTGCGGGAGCATGACCTCGCTGGACGTCTCTTAAGAAGAGAAAATGGTTGAAGACTGAACCAGGAATGAATGTTGAATATCAGTTTTCTAAGATTTGGAAGCATCCAGAGCACTTTGTAACTTGCCCCCAAGGCCTCCATTGCCTGACTTCCTGCCCCTGCTCCCCTGACCGTGGGTCGGCGCTCCTCCCCCCGCCCCCGGCCCCGTTCTCTGTCCACTGTCCGGGTGGGACCCTCAGCACCCAAGGGCTGGTGCTGCTCCGCACTCCCCAGGGAGTGTGGCCAGGAGCCTGAGTGCCAAATGTCCTTAAGCTCCAGACTCAGAGGCAGCCATCAATTTACCTGTCACTTTTATAAATGGATTTCTCAGAGTACTTGTCCTTTGAGTGGTTGAACTTTTTTTTTACATGTTAACTACTTTGGATGAAAAATTTCCCCCAATAGATCACTTCCTGGGATGGGTTTTCTCTTATTACTAATACCTCTAAAATTTAAAAAAAAAATTTGATGACTGTAGGTCGCTATTCAGTCGACACTGAAGCTTGTAGGGTGGTCAGCCCTGAGCTACACAGACCTGCGATGTCCTGATTCTTCTGTTCTCTCTCATCTTCCCTCATATCCAGTGACTACTTTTGTCCACTTGGCCGTGTGCAAAACACCTAAAGTTCCTATTTGACTTCCTTCTCGGACTTAAGCTGTTTCTAAAATAAAAGTTAAGCGGGCCATGTTTAAATACTTGAACTGTTTTCACGAGTGATGGCTTTATTCTCTTTCAGAATTAAGCCAGTTCACAGCTCTCTGATAGAGAACACAGATGAAAACCAAGCCACTAATTTTCATATGCTTCTGTCATTCTCAGGGAAAAAAAAAAGCTATACAAAGAAAGTACTGTTCACCTCGGATCACAAATGAACTTCAGAGCCACTGAAAATACATATAAAAATGTGACTACATGTGAATTCTTCTGGGACAAGGGGGTGACAGTTTTATTACCACACTCTCAAACATGTTCAAGACTGTAAAAAAAAATTAAAAACTAAGAACCACTGCTACAAACAACTGCCCTACCTAAGCCTCCGCAGAGTAGTAATACTTGTCAATGTCTTAATGACCACAGGTCTTGAGTTCAGTTACCGCAGTAGTGACCTGAGTCTCGAGGGGACAGGGGATTTTCCACAAGGGAAACTGAGATAACTTGAAAGCAGCATTTCCACAAGGTGTGACTCAGGATGTTATTAACCCTTCTCTACAGCACTGTTAAGTCACCTTAGGAAACACTACACATTTCTATCGGTTGCTTAACTCCAGCACTCTGGGTACCTGTGTTCGCTGTAAATTTCTAACGGGGAACCACGTATCAGGTGGCACTCATTACCCACACTTGCTAAATCACAGAATTTGCTTTTGGCAGGCATCCTGCACGGCTGGCATTCCTTGGAACACACTTTGGGAAACAGTGCTTTAAAGCTGTCAGAAAATTGGAATTCAAAAGCTCAATCAGCAACCAGATGCTGCCATATTTGCCGGTTACCAAAACCTCAGACGATCCCCCGCCCCCCAAATGAAGCCTTCTTCAGGAAGAGACTAAAGAACTCAGTCAGGCCAGTTAAATTCTATTATGTGCTTTGCCAATATCTTTCACACCATACATTGATGTCAATCAAAAGAGTTGTGAAAAAATGCTTCAAAAATACTTAAGAAAAAAACCCCCACCAAGTTGGTTACGAGAGTTGGCCTCGCTTGTACCGTAATTTTCATAGTAGTTTAAAAAGCGATGCCCTGGCAGCCGCCCCGCCCCTGCAGTACCTTCTTCACTTTTGTATTTCTGACGGAAAAACGACGAACCGTGTAGCAGGCGTGTACTTTTGTGCTCTTCAGAGTGACAATGATGTTTCCGTACTCCTCACTGTTCTCTGTTGGCCAGTACTGATCACATTTTCTCTGCGGAGGGGAAAAAAAAAGTTGTCAATTACAACTGCAATTTACACCACAATTTCACCGTTCATAACACGGTTTCAAGTGACAGTTTTAAAACACTGCTAATACTGCCACGTTGTTTTTGACCAAAAAAAAAAAAAAGGAAGGGATGGGCTGAAATCCTTTCAGGCAGACGTGGCCGCTGAAGAGGTCGATCCTGGGACACATGTGGCCAAGGTCAGCAAGGTCATTTGCAAAACTGGGCCTAGGATGTGTGATCACCTTTCCACACGTGATGCACTTAATAGAGGCGCTAAGAAAACAACCTGTGTGTCTGATCCTTGGGTAAGGTATGTCCAAAAGGGATTTTACGTATTCTCTGGAAGGCCAGGCTGTGTTCGCAGCTAAAGCAAGCCTCCTGGAACCGCGAGAGCCGTCGCGGTACAACTTGGGTCATCAAGGGCAGAACAGGGACTCCGGGGTCAAAGTGGAGCACTTGTGATTTCGAGTCATGAACCTGAGCCTCGACCCTGATTCCAGCCTAAATTAGCATCTAGCGTATGCTCATAATCCAGTAAATTCAAACCATCAGTCATCATCTTAAAAAAAAAAAAAAAAAAAAAAAGGTACTCTTACCGATGGCCAAGTCTTTACTCCCCCCATTCTGAACTATTAGCAGTTCCTGGACTACAGTTTCTTTCAATGTCCTGGCTTTTGTTCTTTCTAACCCCTGTTCTTGGGATGCCCCTCCTCTTTTCAAGCCTGTGTAACTCTCCTCTTCCTCCATTGCTCAAAATCTCACCTCAAATGTTAGCTCTTTTGAAAAAACTCTCTGTACTAGAGGACGCCTTCGTGTGTTTTACAGCATCCCCCTAATTACTGTCCTGTTCGCCTGGATCATCACACTTCATCCATTCTGATAAGCGCTTAGCTCACCTTCCTGGCAAGGAGGACATCGCGCATCTGTCTAACTCTTTAGGCCTGGGCAAAGCCCCCCCCACAGCAGGCGCTCCGTAAGTGCTTTTTGAATGAAGGTATATGATAAAGTCAAGAAGCTCTTACTCTTCCTTTTTCCACCAGGTTGGTAATCATGACAATGATGCCAGTGTTTTGTTCCCAAATCATCCTCCAGAAATCTTCAAACGTAGACTTTAAAGGCCCCTGGGTGGCGATGTAGGCTTTCGCTTTGTTGTAACCCTTCAAAGACGACACAGCACACAGTGAGATGGGAGCGGGGCCACAGACCAGGTCACAGTGCGAGTGCCTTTCCATACTCAGTACCAGGCTACGTTTTCCCGTGAAAGCTCTGTGTGGCATTAACACACATTCAACAGCCTCTGTGGCACTCTGCATTTATCAGAAATAGGTTTATAAAAACATTTCTGACTTACATCGACATAGTTTGCATTAATGTAGTCGCTGTGCTTAGAGTCTTTTCCTGGTAAAGGTCTTAACTTCACCCTACTGTGATCATCTATAAAGGGTAAGAAAAAAAAAAGCAAAAAAAACAAAATGTATAATTCAAACACTAGCAGCATTCCGAAGCACAAAACAAGGCAAAGAGGCAACACGGCATCTCTCAGAGTACCCCCGACAAAACACCTAAACATTCAAAGATGCAGCACTCAAGTCCATCTCCAAACTACAGGGACACTCCTACCCCACGCTCTGACCTGTCAGCGCCCAAAAAAAGCAAACTGAAGTCTTCCTTCGGTCATATAAAACCATTCAAAAGTTGCAACCCTTCAAAATCTTCTTCTCCTATATTTAAAAACCAATTTCCAAGGCCTTTGACAACCTATGACCCCCTCCCGTCCCCATTCATACAAATATAAAAAGGTGAATCTTGTATCAAGTCCAGCGCATCTGTTTTGAGGAGACGCCACCGCTCAATTCTGCTGGACTTCCCACCACCCCAACAGAACCTAAGTAAAGCAGGGAACCGGAGCTTGCTTGTAACAGTGGTCTCACTGTAGGAATCTCAAGTCCTCAGTCAGGATTAAAAACCCACTTAAACCTTCACCAATGAACAAAAGGTGGGTGGAGATATGTGCCTCCAGTTACCTGACAGAACGAGCTTGTATTTATAGGAACACAAATAAAAGGAAGCTGAGGTCGTAGTTTTATTTTTCCCCAGTTAGGAACAGAATGGCCAAAAGCCAGTTTACATTTCTGTTTATAGTCATGATCATAAAAGGCCAGCTCAGAAAGGAGTCCACTGAGTGGACTAACCTAGGCAAGACTGACCTCAGACTCCATCAGGCACTGTTTCAAAGCCCTCCGCCTTCCTGGACCTGTGACTTGCTTTGCTGTGCTGACAAACTCTCATAGACTACAGTGGACCTGAACAGGGGCTGCCTGACACAAATGAAAATATTCTCCTAAGGCATGTGGATCCAAACTGCAATGCCTTAGTAAACATTAAATTGTTCTTTCTCAGAGTGACACGAACACATACTCCTCAGGTTACAAAATTCACAGTTAATCAAAAAGGTAACAGGACTGGCTACAAAGATCATTATAGGAGGTGGCATCCATGTATACTGTGAAAGCTGTGATGGCTCCTGAGAGAAGACGCTTCTTACTTGGGTTCCTGGCACATTCACGGGCTACTTTTACTTGTTCTGTGACCTTCCCATGCTGTGCTTTGCTATACAAAGGCATTAACATATGGGGAGACCGTGGTGACAGGTGATGTACTGAGAATCTGACCAAGTAGCCAAGAGAACACCAAAACGCAACCCTCTGAACTTATTAACTTAAAACGACATCTAATTTGATTTTGTGAAAGTAAAACCTCAAATGAACCTGTGACATTAAAAACACATCTAACCAGAAATGGTGCTTTTCTAGCAAAACACCACGACCCTTCGGCACATCACACAGAAGTTCCTTTTTTCCCCTCCCTCTTCTCTGTCCCATACTTTTAGCCAAGGCAGTGAGGTCGCTAGAAGCAAAGGATGCTCTGGTGGAGAGGATGATGTGTGCAGACACATGCAAGGCACGTATGTGTGTATGTCTGCCTGACTTACATGGTCAGAAATGAAGTATGTGGATGGACAAGTCGTCACACTCTCAGGAAGGTGAGCCTTGACTGAGCTGGCCAACAAATACTGCCAGAGTCAGCCCATCCAAAGACCGGAGAGAAAGAAAGGTTTGACTCTTCTTCCTTGTTCTCTTTTTTCTCCTTCTCCTGAGTCTCTCAGACAACTGAAACAAATACTCTTGTTCCAAAATGACTTTTGGTTCTCTTAACATTCTTTCTGGAAGAGGTAAGACTGTATTCACAGATGACATGATCCTGTACATAGAAATCCTAAGCCCGTATGTGATGGGTCCACAGCTAACGTCATACTCAATGGTGAAGGGCCGAAAGCTTTTGCCCTAAGACCGAGACCAAGACAAGGATGTCCACTCTGGCCGTTTTTATATGTCATGGTATGGAAGTCCTAGCCAGAGCAGTTAGACAAGAAAAAGAAATAAAAGCATCCAAAGTATAAGGGAAGAAGTTAAAACTCACTGTTCGCAGATGACATGATATCATATACAGAAAACTCTAAAGACTCCACCAAAAATCTGTTAGAGCTACTGAGTGAATTCAGTAAAGTTGCAGGTACAAAAATCAGTGCATGAAAATCTGTTGAAATGTCTATACACGAATAATGAACTATCAGAAAGAGAAACTGAGAAAAGAATCCTATTTACAATCAAAGAGAATAAAACACCTAAGAACAAGTTTAACCAAGGAGGTGAAAGGCCTGTAAGTTGAAAACTGCGAGACATTAATGAAGGAAACCAAAGACGACACAAATAAATGGGAAGATATTCCACGCACATGGGTTGGAAGAATTAATACTGTTAACATGTCCACACCACCCAAGGGAATCAACATATTCAGTGCGATCCCTATCAAAATTCCCAGAGCATTTTCCACAGAGCTAGAACAAACAATCCTAAAATCTACATGGAATCACAAAAGACCCAGATTTACCAGGGCAATATTGAAGAAAAAGAACGAAGCTGGAGGAATAACTCTTAACTCTCCCAGACTTCAGACAATACTACAGAGCTACAGTAATCAGAAGAGTGTGGTATTGGCATAAAAACAGACATATGGATCAATGGAACAGAACAGAGAGCCCAGAAATAAACCCACAGGCTTATGGCCAATTAATCTTTGACAAGGGAGGCAGGAATACACAATGGAGTAAAGACAGTCTCTTCAGCAAGCAGTGTTGGGAAAACTGGACAGCAGCATGTACATCAATGAAGTTAGAACACCCCCTCACACCATGCACAAAAATAAGCTCAAAATGGTTAAAGACTTAAATATAAGACAAGACACACTAAATCTTCTAGAAGAGAACATAGGCAAGACATTCTCTGATGTAGACTGTAGCAATGTTCTCCTAAGGCAGTCTACCCAGGCAACAGAAATAAGAGCAAAAATCAACACGTTGGACCTAATTAAACTTATAAGCTTTGGCACAGCAACGGAAACCATAAGCAGAACAAAATGACAGGCTACAGGATGGGAGAAAATATTTGCACATGATGTGACCGACAGAGGCTTACTTTGCAGAATATATAAACAGCTCATACAACTTAATAACAACGACAACAACAGCAGCAAAAACCAATCCAAAAATGGGCAGAAGACCTAAACAAGGAATTCTCCAGTGAAGTCATACAAATGGCCAAGGAGCACATGAAAAAATGTTCAATATCACTAATTATCAGAGAAATGCAAATCAGAACTACTGAGATATCACCTCACACCGATCAGAATGGCCACCATTCAAAAGTCCATGAATGATAAATCCTTGAGAGGCTGTGGAGAAAAGGGAACCCTCCTCCACTGTTGGTGGGAATGCAGTTTGGTGCAGCCATTATGGAAAATAGTATCGGGATTCCTCAAAAAACTAAAAACAGACCTACCAGCAATCGATTTCGGGGTATATATCCCAAGGGAACTCTAATGTGAAAAGATGCATGCACCCCGATGTTCACAGCAGCACAATTTGCAAAAGCCAAGACATGGAAACAACTTAAATGTCCATCGACAGATGAGTAGATCAAGAAGCTGTGGTACACCTATACAATGGAAGACCACTCAGCCATAAAAAAGAATAAAATAATGCCATTTGCTGCAACATAGACAGACCTAGAGATCATCATTTTAATTGAAGTATGCCAGAAAAAGAAAGAAAAATACCATATGAGATCGTTCATATGTGGAATCTAAAAAGAAAGGACACTATAAAGTCATCTACAAAACAAACAGACTTGCAGACTTAGTAACAATCTTATGGTTACAGGGGAAAGGGTGTGGGAAGGGATACATTTGGGAGTTTGAGATTTGCAAATGTTAGCCACTATATACAAAAATACATTAAACGAAAAAAAAAAACAAGTTTCTTATGTAGAGCACAGAGAACTATATTCAGTATCTTGTAATAATCTTTAATGAGAAAAGAATATGAAAATGAATACATGCATGTATAGGCAAAAATATAGCCAATAAGACAAGTGAAAAACCAACTAGGTGTCCACGTAAGTTTATCGTGATGCCATGTTTCCTACTGATGCCTTTCTCTGTACTAAGCAGAGACACTCCAAATGATTCCACAGATCACATTTAAAACTGTTAATATCACAAATGACTCCACGTCAACCTGGTGAGATGAGGATAAACTCTGTGGACGGAGGGAACTCAACGTTAAGCCTCTCAGCTGTGATGTTTTCTGCGGCTGTGCAAGATGTTCCTTGGGGAAACCAGGTGAAGGGTGGACAGGCCTCCCTGTACATCAACTATACCTTCCTCTGAATCTATAATTATTTCTAAAGAAAATCTTGAAACAAAACAACAAAAAAAATAAAAACTTGTGCTTCAAAGGACACCATCAAAAAGTGAAAAGACAATGCACGGAACAGAAGGAAATATTTGCAAACCCGGTATCTGATAAAGGACTGCTGTCTGGTATGTATAAAGAACTCTTACAGCTCAACAAGAGAAAGACAGGTAATCCAAAAAAAAAAAAAAAAAAAAAAAGGGAACAAAAGATCTGAATAGACATTTCTCCAAAGAGGATACATAGGTGGCCAATCAAACCATGAAAAGGTGTTCAACATCACGAATCATTAGTGGCATGCAAATCAAAACCACAGTGAGGTACCACCTCACACTCATTAGGATGGCTAGGATCAAAGGAACAAAACTAACAAGTTATTAGCAAGGATGCAGAAACACTGGCACCTGCATATATTGCTGGTGGGATGTAAAACGGGGCAGCTGCTTTGGCAAACAGTTCGGCAGTCCTTCAGAACGTTAAACATCAAGTTACCATATGACCTAGCCATTCTAGACTTAGCATACAGCCAGGAGAACTGAAAAACATATCTAGACAGAACCTTGCACACGAACGTTCAGAGCAGCATTATTTATAATAGTCAAAAAGTAGAGACAACTCACATATCCATCAGATGATAAATGAATAAACAAAATGTGGTGTATCTACACAATGGAGCATTATTCAGCCGGACAAAGGGCATAGCTCCTATCAGTACATCTTAAAAACATCATGTCAAGTAGAAGCAGCCAGACACAAAAGACCACATACTGTATGACTGTGTTGATAGGAAATGTCCAGAACAGGCAAGCCCGGAGAGACAGAAAGTCGATAAGCAGTTCCTAGGGACATGGGAAAAGTAGGAGGTGGGAGTGAATGCTAATGGGTAAGGGGTTTCTGGCCGGGATGCTGAAAATGTTCTAAAATTGGATAGTGGTGATGGCTGTCCAACTCTGTGACTGTAATAAAAAAAAAAACCACTGAAAATTCACTTTAAATTCAAATTCTAATTAACTTAAAAATGGGTGCATTTTATATGGCATGTGAATTATACACCTCACCAATGTTTCATAAAAAAAACTATCTGCCATGGTGTGCAAATTTAAGTGGATCAATTTAAATGCACCGTGACATAAAACTATGTACTGTGTTCCTTATAGTGTACGTTAACCATAAACGCCTGGGCCCCTGCCCTTAATACTGAAGCACAGATTTTCTGCCAGTCACCTGAGCCCCAGTGTCCGTGACAAGTGGCATTCTGGCCACAGAAGCAGCCAGTCCTCCTAGGGTACCCCTGAGCCTGTAAGAACAACACCTGTTTGAGTCCTCAACTTCCAGGACACTCTTGACCCTGGAAATGTGTTGGACGGGACTAAGCACATGGGCCACAGGGACCCATAAACCAATTACCTAATCTTAGACTGCTTTGAAGTTCAGCTTCCGTGACTCAATTCGCATTACTTCTATTTGTATTGAAAGACTTGCCTCTCATTGGTTAGAAACAATGTCAAGACAGCCTCGTGACGTTAAATTTTGGTTCCCAGCATCGGTTATGAAATCACTTCATGTGAAAACAGAGAAGCTCAGAACATCTCCTTGCATCACCTGATTACCAGGCAGAGGTCTGCCAGAAAGATGAAGGGGGCAGAAAATGTGCCCTCTTCTTCGCAGACACTGTTGAAGACGGCCTAGCGAGAGGTTAACTTGCAAGTGTCGCTTTCTCTCGGCATCCTGATTCTCACTGCTTGCCTTACAGCTTACACCCAGCGTGAAGATTTAATTTCCTCGCAGCTGAAGACAGTTTAAAGTTTATTACTCACAGGCTAAAATGTTGATGTATCTGTTTTTGTGCTTGTTATCTGGATGATTGGAGTGTTCTGCAGTGATGTTCATGTCAGCCGTGCACCGCTGGACTTCCTAGTGAAGAAAACAAACACGAAGATTTCAAAGGCTTTTAGACACGCTTTAGAGGTTTACCAGTAAGGTCACAGAAAGAAAGGAACTATTTACATCCAAAAGCACAGAGTATTTACTCACTCCCTAGCCTCTGGCCACCGTTACCTCCCCAAACTCAACTTGCGAAATACAAAATAAAAGGATTTCATTCTTTACTAATTCATCGACCATCCACTTTATTCCGTATTATGACCTATGCGTGGGGATTACAAAGCAGTGTCTCTTTTTGAATATGTCACAGTCTGATGGGCGGGAAAAACAGGCACTAAGATGATGGCAGTCAAATGTGATTAACAGAAAAGAGGCCTGAAGAAACTGATGGAAGCAAAGAGGAAGTAAAGCTTTAGACAGGAGATCACTCTCCCAGGTCTTAAAGGCTGAACAGGAATATTCCACGCAGAAGAATCGTCTCCACCATGATTTTCAATATGCTGACAGTCCTTCCAGCCTCTTCTTGTTTCGTTTTGTTTTGATTTTTTTGTTTTCGGGGGAGGTGATTAGGTTTATTTACTCATTTATTTTAGTGCAGGTGCTGGGGAATGAGACTAGCACCTTGCGCGTGCTGAGCATGCGCTCTACCACTGAGCTATGCCCTCCCCGTTCCAGCCTCGTTTTGTAACTAACAGACTGCAAATTGACAATAAAGACCCAGTCCTGAAATGACATTAATGCAGAACCCACTCAGTTGTCGTATCTGACTCAAATACATGTGGCTCTGATGCGTTATTTGTTAACTCAAATTTTATGTACGTTATCCTTCTTTAGAAAAACAGCAGTGGGAGGAGCCACTCTCTCCAGCTAACCTTTGCCATGGATAGAAAAATCATTGTTAGCCTAATAGGAGGTTGCTAAAAAGCCACATTTTCCTACCCTGTCTGCCTCAAACCCCAGAAAATACTGGAGCCGACTTAATAAGGGAAGTCATTAGCAGCGCGCAGCTGCGACAGAGAGCAGGGGCAGCGACACAACGTTATCAGCAGAAGCGTCTTCCACGTGACAGATGTACCAGAGTTTACAAGCACGCAGACTTTCTTCATGAGGGACTGGCAACGGCAATTACGGGTGATTTCCACAGCATTTACGTCATGCATAATCAAACATGGAACTGGCTGGCTTTTTATATTCACAAAGCACAGAGAAGGGACTCACCGCCCTCAAACAACTTAACTAAGGTAGAAAAACACAGGGTCATCATCTAGTCAAAGAAACCACATTCACGGACATCTGATTCTCCGAGGCTGTATATTTAATTTTTCATCACTGTGGGCATTACCAGTTGTCCAAAAAATATTTTTTTATTACAATACTTAAGCTTTTCTTACTTGTACTGAATGTGATCAACTCTGATGTTTGCTATTCTATTTAAAATGGCTTATAACCTACGGTTTGGGAAACGCTGGTTTCAAGGGCCTGAGGAAGCCTTTGGCTCTTTTCTCTAACGTAGATGATAAAGCGTGAGCACAATGCATTGAGTCTGCCATCTTAACACGTCCAAGAACAGAAGGACTGCTAGCCGTACTCACATTTGGGGGACCTGCCTTTTAGAACTGCCTTGAAAGCCTGAGGCGCACCCTTTTGAGAAGTTCCAGGCGCAGAAATCCTTTGCAAATGCATTTGCGTTCTGGAGGACAGTAATTCATTCTGTCGACAAATCCACGAAATAGGCTGACGTGCTTCTGTTTCTGGGTTTGGAAGGCCGTACCTCTGGCAGGTACCTCTTCAGGGCTGAGGTGCTCAGATATCCTGTGCTGAGACTTCAGCCTTTAGGACTGTAGTTTGAGACTTGCTTCGTTTACTGACATGTTTTTCCCCCATTGTCTGCATCTGACCACACGCTATGGACTGAGGTTGGGCATCTATTACAGCATAATGCAATTGACCGGGACGGCTTGGGAGCAGCTGTCTGCACTGTGTGAAGCGGTCATTCAGTACGGCCAATCAGACCCTGCGTTATCTAAAACCCTTGGTCTGATCCGTTGCCTCTATTTCACTTTTCCAATTATGTGAATGGCAGAAAACAAAGAAGAGTCATAAATAATGTTAAATCTGATTTTATTAGAACCCAAGGGGCTTGCCTAGGGCCTTCCGATTTTGCCTCATGGATAATAAATGTCATCTGTAAAACCCTGCAGCCCTGCCCAGCTCATTTAGATGCTGACAATATCATTGGACCCTGGAGTGGCTTCTTTTCCATCAGAGCTGGCATTTCAGAGTTAATGTGATTTTCATAGGCGTTAAAACCCTTTGAAGTGACCCTGGCCACTAGAGTGTGTATAGTAACATTACTCTGCACTCTTGATAAACAGTTTTAAGAGATAAGTTTGTTTGTATTTCACTGTCCACATAACAGAGCTGAGGTTCTCAAAATGAGTATTCTGAGTTATGAACAGGCATATCGCCTCAGGAAAGAGCCAACGGAAAGCAAGAAATTTAAAAGGAAGTAAAACTTTAAAAAGGAACAAAAACACGAGAAGCTGATAAAAGAGTCAGAACTCCTAGAAGATGACCGACCGGCTCAGTCACCTCCCGCCTGGAGTTGCGGACGTTAAGAGGCTGTTGGAAGGGCACATGGAGGCTTCCTGTCCTCCCGGGCCGCAGCTCAATTTGGAAAAACAAAACAAAACAAAACACAATTCAACCACAACAGATCTAGGAATCTTTCCGATCACTTAGCTTCACAGTGAAGCACGATGAGAAGAAAATATTTGGGACCTGGTGACCAAGTGTTAGACCGAGTCTGCAGAACATTCTCAGAGTCTGGGCTCAGGCTGCCCACGGGTGTGCTCAGGGGACCGCGCCCCAGAGGACCGCGGAGCTCAGCTCATGACCCCCGCTGGGTGCGGGCGTGGTGCCGGACGCAGGGCCGGCCCTCACCGGGCCCGCGCGTGGCGTTCATCCTCCTGCCTCCGCTCTCCTCCGCCCCGGCTGCCAACTGCTGCCACGCTCACCTTCTTCAGATGCTGCTGGGACTGGCCTTTCCCTCAGCTGAGCTTTCAAGGTCTCACTCTGTCTCCCACCCTCTCCCTTCCCAGTGCCAGGCAGCTTTAACTCTACGGCCCTTGAAAAGACTGAACAGCCTCCTGGTCTTTGCTTCCGTGCCCTTTACCTGGCTAAGAATGCCTGTCCTCTCCCCGATTCGAACCCGTGTGGCTTCATTTCAATGACGGCCTTACCCTCCAGAAAACCAACCCGTCTTTGGAGATTATGTCACAACGCATCGTCCTGCAGCTGGTCTATAAGATAGAATTATTTTTCATGTACGATTTGTGGAACTGGACTAACACACCCTTTTCCTACTCTTCAGAAAAACCTCAATTTAACCAGCTATGATTATTTTCATGATAAGAGTTTTAAATGTTTTCCTTTAGGACATTTAAGACCCAAACTGGCGTTCTGGCCCAGAGGCTCAGGAAACTCGACAGGCATCATTTTCTGCCGTCCTGCAGGATAGAGCAGCCCTCTGTCCAGCAACTCCCAAACGTGTGTCTTCGGCAACACGAGAAATCCGCATCTCACATAAAGCCGCTGTGGCCGCTGGTTCCCTCGGTGCATGGGCTCAGGTGGACGAAGCTTGGTTCTCTTGATTTAAGATGAGCATCTGGCCCAAATTTAGCTCAGCTGGAGTTGACTGTAATGGACCCGGTTCCCCAAAGGATCTTGTCAAGGGGTGTTGGACCTCTGGCCTCATCTATGCACTCAGCCTTTCAATCTACGATGCTCCTGACCCCTGCCTATTAATTCTGTTGACCCACAGGGCATTTGGAGCTCCCCCTTTTTGGCAAGATTGTATTCTAGCATCATGCCTCTGGGAGCCACATGGATTATGACTGGAGAGGCTGGGGAAGTGTGAGGTTGAAGTCAGGTAAGGGAGCCAAGGGAACAGTCCCGGAACGCTGTCCTGAGACAAGGACTGATGTTATTTCCAGTGACTGCAAAGTCTGCTAGAGGTGTGACGTCCCCAGCTTTTACCAGCCTCCAAAACTCATCTGACAAGGATAAAAAGCTTGCTTTCAGTATCACTTCTAGACAAAGACTCGATGTTACCAGTGAATCGTTTCTCATTCTCCTCCAAGCAGCAAAGTTCTGAACATATGACAGCTATTCACCAAATTTTTTTTCTCCATTTCCATCCAAGATTTTAACACAAGACAGGGCAGAACAGAACTTTTGAGGGAATACCCAACCAAAGTCCACAGGAGCCTTTCTCCTCTGTACTCCTCCAGTGCTTCATTTCTGTATTTGCACTTTTTTGGCTTTGCCCTCTGTCTACTTGAGCTGTGTCCACTCTGCTCTTCCCTGGCCCCCACCAGACTGAACCCTTCTCTGTCCGATTCATCGATTCATCCTTGTACCTTATGCAATGTCCAGAGAGCAGCAGGTACTCAGCGACTGCAGGGTGAGTGGCTTTATCTCCCCTTAATGGCCAAATATTACCTGTTAAGCGGTTTTCTCTATAATCTTAAGATTCGCTCTTTGACTAGTTTCAGGCCTCAATTCAGAAGTTACGTAAGATTTCTAGAAATCAGATTCTCGGCCCTCTGGGAGGCCTCTAGACCATGAAGATTACATACTGGGCTCCTAGTTCTCTTAGGTGGGGGCTATTTATTTTGACTGCTCTCCTTTTTTTTTTTTTTTCCTGCGAAGGAACTCTGACTTTTTGGCCTGTCAGCTGCACGATCACTTTCAGACAGTCGCTGATCATCTTGGTTACTGCTTTTTGACTTTCGTTCACACGGGCCACGACTTACTTCAAGGGAGCCTGGAGGGCATCAAGGTTAAACGTGCGGGCTTGAGTCAGAAAGCCCTGGTCTTAAACCCTGCTGCTGCCACTGCGTAACTGAGCCAGCCAGTGCCTCGTTTCCTCACGGGTAAAGCTCCTCGTCGGTAAAACGGGGACAGTAAAACGGCAGGCACCTCATGGGGTGTTTCTGAGGAACGAGTGAGGTTATCCACGCAACAGTGCTAAGGGGATGCCGGCCGCCACTGTTCCACATAAAAGGATCTGGAAATCTGGACTTGAGGTTCCTACTCTCTTACCATCATGAAGGCTTTGTTTTAGTCTTGTTAAATTACATGAAATCTCATGTCCTGACCTCTTTTTTCTTTTTTTTTGATAGCCTGTTACTATCTCATTTCTACAACAGCCTTGATAGTTTCTTATATAGCCTGTTACTTTTCTTTTCTAAGCTGAGGTGCCAAAAAGGAATACGACCACTGCTGTAAAATACTTCAGATTTCCCCTAAATTTGAAGACGTCAGGATGTTAGTAAGTACCTGTACTGACTCATTTGACCCCCTTTACATTGCTGTCTGACTGATCTTTTGGGGAGAAAGGACATTCTTCCTCCTCTGAAAAGCCCTGATTGGAAACCTTTCAAACCAGGAGAGATTGTGAAATAACATCCCAAAGATACCAGCTACTAATACTTAAGCTACAGAGTTCATTCAGTGTAGGCGACAAAAAAGCTTCCAGCCACAGTATTTTCTGTAGGAGAGGAATAGGGTGCAGGTGCCCAGGATCTGTTAACCGGCATGATTCTGATGCAGCAAAGCCCATTTTAAGTCAGATCAAGTTTACAGAGGTGTAGCTGATTATTTTGAATAATTAAATGGTGTCAAAACCAGCTGTGATGAATAGCACTGGGGTCTCAAATCATAAATAATTGAGAAACTGGAGTTGCATTTGATCATCCTGATCAAATTCTGTTCTCTAGAGGATAAATGTTTGTCCTGAATACCATCAACATTGTTAAATGCCTCAATATTCTTGCTCAGTCATCCAGCCAGCAGTCAATTGAACTAAATCACTTGAACACCACACACATTCGCTGTCCTCATGAATACAAAATGCCTGACTTTAAACCACGTTCTTTGTAGTTGGATAGGCACCTTTTTTCGGTCAGCATCTAATAGCTGCATTAAACACTTGACATGTTTTTGTTTGGTCCATGAAACGTCAGACTTTGCAGAATAAATCAGAGGGGACCTTCTCTCTCCCATCTTTGCTTTGCTTCTGCCCAAGAAATAGAACAATAACAAACACAAAAGCTAGGAGAGAGACTTGATTTAAAACCAGTTGTCAATATAACTGCCTTTAGGATGGCCTTTGGGGACCCCAAATTTGCACAGAGATGGGGGCTTCTGGTCCTCTTTTTATTTCTCATGCTCCACGCGGAATGATCACACCTCCCAGCGGTGTAGCTCCTGGCTGGAGCGCTCAGCCTCCGTTACTCCGTCTGCCTCCCCCATCCCAGCTACCCTCCCACCCCCGCCCCGCACCAACTGCATAAAAGAGGTGGGCAGGTCAGCGCCATCACCACCGTTTCCATTTTCAAGTAGAAATGAGACAGAGAAAGGAATCGACTTCCCCACAAAGCTAGAAGACAGCTGAGCTGCCATGAAAACTTGGCCTCCTCGGCACAACTCTTGCTGCCAGAGATGTGCCTTAGTTAAGCGCCTCAGTGAAGAAAAGGGCAGTCTGTTTAATAGCTCCTCATTGACACCCTGTCACTGCTGAACTGGCACGGACCCCAGCGCTGGCAGGGTGGTGGCGCTGCTCTCTACCTTGCTTCCTGCACACCAGTGCTTAGAATCAGACGGCTGTGTCTCCTCTCCAAGGATTAATAATCACGAAAACAACAACGATCAACCTTTGCGTGGGCTTGACAGTTACCCCGGCACTTTCAAACATGTTACTCATTTGTTTTTTTTTACCAACTTTGGGGATGTAGGTGACATCAGTGCCATTTTTTAAAAGGAGGAAACTGGGGATCAGAGATGAAATGACTAGCTGGAGGATAAGAAAGATCACTGCTGGGGGAGCCAGCATCCCATTCCTCAGGCTCCCAACCTGCCGTCTCCACTGAAACACCTTGCGCGTCCCGGAAATGACGCGGAATCAGGAGCCCTGTCATCTGCATCATGACTGCTGTCCCGGTCAGAACGCAGGTGAAGGGGGATCTGACTTTGCCCCCGTTTTCACAGAACAGACCTTCAGGAACTGTGCAACCAACTCCCTTTCACCTCATTTTTACTGGGAAAAGATACGCCTGCTAAAACTCTAAGTGGAAGGAAAAGAAACGAGAATCAGTCCCCACCTCCCTCAGTTATTGTTTTTGGAATATGCTCATTTCAAGTTTACAAAAAAAAAAATCCCTGTAATCTGAGAGTTAGCTTTCTGGAGCTGAATTTCCCGTTCTGAAACGCACCTCAAAATCCTCGGAGAACCCGTGCTGGTCATTAGAATAGAGCTCACCGATGTGTTTCACAAACTGTTTCACAGGAATAGCTTCCATGTCATCTGTGGGAATAAAATAACATTCAGAGTCACACAGAACACTTCCATGAGACAAGTAACACTGGAAGGGGATTACCAAAGGCAAATATTTGGTTTTTGCGAAGAGTGATAAAATTCCATAATCTGAAGCAGACGTCCTCAAGGAAAGTCTTTAACATTTCTTTTACATTCGGGTCTCCTGATTTTGAGTGCCTCCAAGCTGGGTTAAATACGGTTTTTTAAAAAGGCCAGTAAAGAATTACCTTTTTTTTTTTTTTTTTAAATATTTAAGGCAATTTACATAGTGAAATCACCACGTCTTACTCCTAACTAAGATCCTGAACTTATTAAGGTTACTGATTTGTTAAGAAATTTGATCACAACCTAGGTTTTCAAGTAAATTGCTACTGAATGGGGTCCAGCTTGAAGCTGGAGCAGTTAAGTTCCATTTCCAATCCCTGAAGTCTTCAGCAATCTTCATAGGCAATTACAGATCGGTGCCATTGTACCAGCTGGCTTCGGGTGCAGTGTCATCTATGTTTAAGTGTTCACAATTTTAGTTCGAGACAGCTGTGTCTACACAATGCCAAATAACCCGTCTGATGGAATTAAGTGGATTTTTTTTTTTTTTTTTTTGGTGTTGACAGACTAGGTATAGATTCAGGAAAACGCTACCTTGCAATTAATTGACTTGGAGTGTTGTCACTTCAAAGGGGCATTTTCCACGCCTGAGCCCAAAGTGTGTTTTAAAACTCATTTACCCACATCCACTCTGCTACTTGGAGTTTCTGCCGTGAAACAGCCACACCCCGCAAACTGGAGCTCCCCAACCTCCTCCTTCCCCACTTCCTGCGACCCTCCCCCGCAAATATTTCCTTTTAAAAATACTCTGCTGAATTTGAGATAAACAACAGACATGACATTTACTTTATTCAGAGTGAAAGATCTTTGGCAAACGCACAAACATCTAAACTGCCACAGATGCTTTTCTTAGCAAAGGGTATGAAGATCTGTATGTGTAAATGAGGTCCTACTTTGGCAAGAATGTTATAGATCCAGGCCTGACAATCTGATTTCTCTTCATCTGGTGACAGTTAGCATTGACTATGTCATTCCTTCTCTACTTTCTTTCGAGAGAGCAAAGCTCTGGGGTGGCTTTCTGCATCTATTGACATTTTCAAACTTGAATCATTCTTCAGCGGAAAATAGCATCTCTTATATACGCTGTTTCAGGAAGGTGACTTATCAACGCCCATGATCCAAACTGCTTAGCGGAGAAATGTTACTTATCAAATAGGTGATGCTCAGGAGGCACAAATTCTCTCCCTGTGAGCAATTAAAGACCTAATCATTTTAATAGGCCACCTTATGAAATAAAATTGCCAAGTTATTTACAAATATTTCAGGACTGAAGATGTTCATGAATATGCAATCACTTTGCACGCCCAAGAAATCTATAGCTCCCATAATGATGTAACCGCCATTAACAGAGTGAGGCGAGCCAAACATGTTTCCCCAGAATATTTAGCAGAATGCACAGTTCAAGAAAAATTCCCCAAATTATCTGATCACCTCACTTCAAATGTTTAGAAGTAAGCAAATTCTACAATAATGATCAAGTGGCAAAAAAAAGATCTTAGGTTGAGTAAAGGATTAATGTAAATAAAATTGGAGCCTCTGTGAAAGATTACCCCAAGAATAAACTCATCTTTGGACAAGAGGCAAAATAAATAATACGGGACACAGCGTGGCTCCACGAACACTCCAGCACACAGACGGCAGGCACCTCTCTCCTACTTACTTAGAAATGAGAGACACAACACTGTCTCCAAGAGCAAACTAACATGATTAATAGTGTAATAGGTTGAGGGCGCCATTTATTATGTGACGACAGTTTACAACTGGCGATTCCCAATAAACTTTTGGTGCCATGATCAAGCATGCGGACTCTAGTTCAAAATAAGAAAAAACACGTCAGCTTTAGAGTCATTTCACTCTGCAAGGTACCAACCACAGTGTTTCAAAGGTCACAGCCCACCTCAAGTCATTAAAAAAATGCTTTGGGGTTAATGCTTTATTGTTTTTTCCCTGCAAAGTGTTCAACTGTTCTATCCAAGCGAATGCCACACATGCCCAGAAGTCGGCTGGCCTGCTCCCCCAAAGGCTGGATGCAGCAGAACCCCAGAGTTCAGGATGATAATCATGGAAATACACGACTCTCTGGTCTCTCCAGTTCGCTTCTTTATTCAAGGAAGTCTAACCACATCCCTCTGGGTTTCCAGGCACCACCAATAATGCCATAAAACTACCAGACTGTCAGACACACACACACACACGCTCCCATCAGCTACCTAGATAATACATGTCTTTCAATCAAGATAAATGAAACTGAGGGGTCGTAAATCTTTTTCCCTCAATATTAAGATGAATACAAGGCTATGGCTCATCAGAAGTCCTCTAGTTTCCCTCTCACATAGTTTTTCTATTACATTTCTCTCAACAGGAGCCAGATAATTACAAAATTATGTAACTAGCAGAAGGCCAAGCAATGCTAACAGCATCATAGACCTGATCTGCTCAATTTTTATCTGGAGAGACCCTGTGTGGTACGAGGACACTCATCTGGAAGATGTCATTTCCACCTGCATCCGCCTGCATTTCATGAACAAACGGAGAGACTCCAGCAGCACTGACTAGGTCCAGGCCCTCCTGGGCCTCTGACATGCATTAACCTGCACTCAGGCCTCCCAACAGCCCTAGGAGATAGGTACTATTTTCATTCTCATCTTACAGTTGAGAACACAAGCTGAGAAAGGTTCACTGCAGCCTGGTGTATGGCAGAGGAAGGCGGGCCACCGAAGAGGTCAAGAGCGCTCCGACTGGGAGAGAACAGGGGCATCGGGGTCAGAGAGAACGGGCAACCGGAACCACGGGGTGACGTGTTTACCGAGCACCTAGGACTCAGCCAGAGATCAGGGAGATGGTGTCTGCCCGAGGGCAGCATTTGTTACGAGGAACGTTAAGTGATGGCAAGAACAGTCTGTAAGTACATGGTGAAGACGTGTCAGAGGGATGGGTGCGATGACTTGGGTGGAAATAAATGTCACTGACACAGCGGTGATGGGGGAGATGCATCAAGAAAAGATGCGCTGGAATCAAAGTACAGATGTTTTCACTGACGACAGGTTGGATGCTAGACTGTGATGTTACGATGAAATGGTCTAATGGTAGGGTCGATAGAAATAAGAAGAAAGCCACCATTTGTTAAGCTTTCACTTGCTGCCAGAGACTGGGCTAAATGCTTTTCCTATGTTCATCTTCACCAGAACCAGGTGAAGAGGACACTGTTATCATCACGGTGCACGTAAGGAAACTGAGGCAAGTTGTCTAGCGGGACACAGTTACTAAGGGGCAGAGCTCAGATTTGAACCCTGTTGTATGAAGCTCAAAGCCTGGTGCCCCGATGCACTGGGACACACTGTCTTCATTCTCAAAGCTGAATTTTAAGGAAATTCCAAGGAATTTTAAGGAAATTTTAAGGAAAACCAAGGAATGAGAGTATCTAGGTGAATCTGATAAACTCTAACTTTATCATTTTGTGCCAATATTTTCACTTAGAGAGTTTTCAGATACCAAAGGTTTAAAGTGGGCAAAAATGGGACAACTACTGTTATCACTAAATCACTCCACTATAAGTGTGTCTGATACAGTCAGTTGAGGATCAGCACTGAGAAGTGGACTTTTTATTAAATCACAGTATTTACACTTTGTTCCAGGATTTTAGCCTTTTGTGGCTGGAATTAAATTCGGCATGGAAGAGGTCTTTTCTTTGGGTCAGTCCACAACAAAACACCCTTATGGACCATTTCTGATGAAGCCCACAGTTAGTCTCTGGTTTGCAGGTACGAAAAGCAGAGCATCGGAAGAGGGTGAACCCCTACGGAGAAGAGAGTATGGAAGTGAGAGATTCCAAGGAGGCAAAGAGCTGGGTAACGTTGACCTCAAATGCAAAACTGCAGGAACTGAAGAAAAATGCACGTGAATATAAAGAAAAGTTGCTTCTGAAATCTGTGGTTACGTCTCTGCTGTACTTGAATCTTCAGGGCCATTGGGGGACATCACCCAGGCTGTGGTCTCTGCTTCTCACCTCCTCACGTATCATGAATTTACTACCCCTTCATCTTCTTCTTCTTCTTCTTCTTTTTTTTTGTGGGGGGAGGTGATTAGGTTTTTATTTATTTTAATGGAGGTCCTGGGGCTTGAACCCAGGACCTCATGTATGCTAAGCATGAGCTCTACCACTTGAGCTACACCCCTCCCCCGCCCCCTCTTCATCTTAAGGAACAACAGATAAATAAATAGGGAAAAACTTAAGCTTCCGTGTCTGCAATGGTTGCTTTGATATTCAAAAAAAAAAAACCAAAAAAAAAAACCCCAAAAAACCCAGCACCGGGGGCTGTCCCTGCACATCAACCACAGGGGGCGCTGGAGAGCCCAGCCCAGCGCACTGCTGGGTGGTAGGGTCTTTTGCCTGTTACTCAGAACTGTGTAGCTGTTCTTATCAGCCACCACTGACAGAGTGCCTCCTGTGCAGCAGGCACCCAGAGGCAGCAGTGTGAGTGGAAAAAGCCAGAGCCAGTCCGCCTGGTGTTACAACTTCGCCTCTCTGTGATTCCCCTTCCTCGTCTCTAAAACGGGAGTAGTAACTACCTACTTCCTAGACCATTATGCAGAGCACACTAGACAACACAAATGCTTATAAGAGTGCACGGCGTCTAGTAAGTGCATAAAACTGTGGTTTACTATGAGGGGCTAATGGCTTTACATCCATGACCCTATGATTCAGGGGCTGTCATTACCCCCATTTTATGGATGGAGAAACTGTGGCTAAGAGAACCAAAGAACTTGGCGAGGGTCTCCTGTCAAGTGGTGGGGCCAGGCTGACCCCAAAGCTGGCTTTTTCCACTTCGTATGACCTCTCTAGACCTTAAATTGAACATACGTGCGTAGAGAGGGCAGAGAACCGGATAATACATTTAAAAGAAACTTCCCAACAACAACAACAAAAAAAGGGCTGAAGCAAATCGCTCTGACTTTAAGGGTAAGCTTCAGTTATTTGGAAAATCCACACTGGTGTTCTGGTCACCTTGATGATGGCGGGTAAATAAAGTTGTCATAGTATTTACCATCCTGCCGAGATGCTTCGCTGTGGGGTTGACTGGCTTAAGGTCTGTTTATGAGCATATCCCTGCTTGCTTACTCTGGCGGTGTGTGGGTACGTATGTAATTACTGTTTCAAGATTCCAGAGGGCCTTACATCACTTACTGCAACCAAGCTCTGTAAAGTTCATTTAAACCTTAGCGGTTCCCTCAACCCCATCCCAAATCCCAACCAAATCTATCTGAGGGCAGGGAGAACATATAAAACCCCAGCACAGTACTTGTGCTCAGACCTAACCTCTAACCCCAAATCCCATGACAGGGCCGTTACCGGGGACTGCTAACCGCCCCTCTAGTGGACAGACCTCAGTGTTGGGAACTCAGTCTCCTTTTTTGTCTGTCCCTTCGGCCTCGCAGAGGCCAAGTTCAGGCCTCTCTCTGGGCTTGATAATACCTGTGTTGACTTAGGAAGGTAATGCACGTAGGAAATAAAAGATTATCCAGATTTTAGTTCCTGAGTTAGGACAGGACAAAGAGATCTTTGTCTCAATCAGACTCTTTGGATGCAAAGAGTGTTGTGGAGATTGGAACATTTTATTTCCTGCCATAAAAAGAAATCTCTTTTCATTTATGAGACAATGAAGTCAATAAAGAAAGGGCTTCATTATCGTCAAAAGACCAATGAATCTCCTTTGGAGATAATCTCTATATAAATAAAATATGCCAAATAGGTTGGTTTAATCCCAAGGGTTTTAAACTGCATGTTTAAAACCCCTTTATATGCTGGCACCCTGCTGAAGCCAGTGACCTTCAAATTATTAAGATGTATTTTAACTGCTGGGAAGGCATGAATAATTTCTGGATTTCCAAGCTACTGGTTAGCGGCAACATTCTGTTTTGTAATGCTCTTATTAGAAAGTTAGATCTTCTAATTTCCAGAGACAAGCATTTATAAGGACATTTGTGTGCGACAATACGCACACTTGGAAAAGCCCCTTCATCATGCTCTGCACACAGGCTAATTTCATGAGCTGAGTTCTGATTTTAAAAAGCTATATACAATGAAAGTCTGAAAGAATAACTAATACAATACAGCAAATATAATTCGTAGATGACATATTGTATGTAATGCTTCTCTAATAATTGTAGCGGAAATACAATGCAAGCTTGCGCATTCAGAAGAATATCCCCAAGAAGGAACTCCTAGATTTTTCAAAGTACTTGTAGATGTTAAGAATAATACAAATCTTGAAGGACAGAAATCTGTGACCACTTCAACATCTTAGAAGATGGAAAGCTTATAAGGGGACTGACAGCTACGTTACTGCATTCAATTATCCTTTATCAGAGTTAACAATGGGAGACCAGTAACCATGGAACATTTGATGAAGGAAAAATCATCAGTGGAAAATATTAAAAGAGTCAAAGACCCTTTCATTCTCCAACGGAAGTCACGATTTGACTCATCTGGAAGAAAATCCCCTCACTTTTTCCACACATCGTACGTCATACGTGGAGCAGGTACCACAATTCAAAATTTACCTAATAAAAGACTTGATGTCATTTCTCTAGAGCTTGGAACGTGACCTCAAGAGCACCTCTCTCCTGCTGGATGGCACTCTCGCGTGACGAGCATTTCCATGCGGCTAACTACACTCAGCCACCACACTGGCTTTGGCGTGTCCACGTTTTACGTAAATGTAGGTGAGACCAGGAAAAAGAGGTCTTCAGTCGTACAAGACTGTTTTGGCCAACTAACCCGGAACACACCGAAGACTGTAAATTCCTACATTCCAAGTCAGCATTAGTAGAACTGCTAACTCAGAATTCCTCAAAAACTCCTATCAACTGCTGTCTCCAAGAGATGGGTATTAAAAGGTCTGCAAAGCCTTCCTTAACCGTTGGCCTATTTTATAACATTTTTTAAAAGTTGGTGTAACTCACTGATTCCACTGATGCTTTCAAGACCAGAGCTGTTTACTCGTGAATTAAGACCACGGCAGAATCACCCAAAAGTTGCTGATTTAGTATCTAAATCTATTCAACATTCAACATGTTTGTGAATTGCTCCCCAAGCCATTTAAATCACATAGACATACTTTTTTGCACAGGGACTGGAGGTACGGGTAGGTTGAGTCTTTTTCTTAGGAAGGAAGAGAATTAAAATGACTAGAAAACAAAGGTAAGAGGAGAGATGTTTTTGATATGGAGGAAGCTTCAACAGAAGAATGATGAAACTCTCTCCAGGAGGATGAAGGAGCATTTGATGGAAAAGCAAGCCATCAGCGCTGATCAAAGAAGGAACAGATACAGAACAACAACAGAAAAAATTAAAGAGAATATTCACATGTATTTGAAAATGCCTTAATTTAATGAAACAAAATCCAAATGAGGAGGCTGAAGCCTTGAGAGATCAGCACTGTCAGAGCAGCGCGCCAAGAGGGGGCACAGCCATTTCTAAGCATTTGTGCTTTGAAGTCACACAAGGGAATTCCAGTGCTGGCTCCACCATTTATCCCTGTAACCTCAGGCAAATTAAATGATGTCTCTCTGAGCCGCAGTTTCTTCATCTGTGAAATGGGGATGTTGACTGCATCTGTTTGCTTAAACTGTAGTGAAAATTAACATAAAGCATGCAGTTTTGATCAATAAATGCTCAATAAATATTAGGTGGTGGTGATGAGGTTTTCTGAAAAAGGTAAAGTGTAAAATCAGTTCTAGGATCAGAGTGTCCTACACATTTTACAGTGATGACCCAGGAGCCCTGCTGTACAACAGTCTGGTACCTGAATTTTTAATCTCACCCTGTTGCCCCCATTTTAAATCCGTACAATGGTTCAGTTTACTAGTTGTTGTCTGAAAATAGCTTTTAAAAAAATAATCAGTGATACCAAATGAGGGGTTCAAGTGAGAAAATAAGCTGATATATCTGGGGCCCAGCAGTCTTGTTTGTTAGGTTTCAAACACAGATAAACTACAAGTGAGATCTCGTGGGCAGAGAAAGTATTCCATATGAGCTCTGTGAATATCCTACTAGCTTTAGAAATAAAAACAATTAGGTAGTCCCTAAGGTGAATCACTCAAAATGATCCCAAGGCGGATTCCATTATAGGAAAGTAAAAAAAAAAAAAAAAAAAAAATCACGATTTCTAAAAAAAATTAGATTGACTTTTCTTACACAAGACATATCGTTATACGGCAGTAGCTGGAAGAAGTCTTCAGGATAAATACAATCACGGATTGTTAAAGCGAAATTACAAAATATTTCACCAATGGAACTGGTAAACAGGACTATGTAGTTTTGTTTAAGACAACTAAGAAACTGTGATCAAGTTGTAAGATTTTTAAAGAAAGGCCATGGCGAGTCCTTCTTCCCAGTTAAGTGAAGGAAGTTTTGGGTCTAGGCGCGCGCCCTCAGTTAAGGCTGCGCTGTCTACAAAAACCTGCGAACACCGTGGAAAAATAGTTTCACGTTGGGTTTCAGCAGGATAAGTCCTTTAACAGCACACTGCATTAAAGCAGCGTGTAAAGTAACTCACGTTTACTAATGTGTTACAACTCGTCAAGGATGCATCTGTTACGCCAGGTGAGGGACAACGGGACACCATGGCTTCCTCCATCAGTGGAGAACGTGAAGACATCTTCCTTCCATGTAATGATACCGCCAGTGGGTAAGAATCAGGAGAAACTCACACTTAAGGAAATGCCTTTGGGTTGTGAGTGTTAAACTTGGTGATTAAATAGGCTGCTGGGAACTGAGGCAGGAAACACGCAAAAGCGTTTCTGCTCTAAGACACCTTCTCAGAGGTGTGGCAAGGCAGGCACGGTTGATGGCACTGTCCGAGGATTCTGGGGAACTCAAAGTCCTGAAGCCCAGGCCAAAAAGCACGTGAGGCCGCTGCATCCAGTGGATGTGGTTTGGTGTTCGGGACAGTCTGAACCTGGGAACCGTGTAAATGCTCTGCTTGGCTGCTGGGATGAACAGTATCATGATTTGGGAAGGAAAGTTTCCACAGCTAACACTTTGGCTTATTTTATGGTTTCCAAAGTGCTTTTACGTGTACTGTCTCATGGGATTGTTAACCCCGCCTCACTTACAAGTAGGGCAGACACCCTGCTAACTTTTCAGATTCTGGAAACTAAGGCTCAGAGAGGCCAAGGCACTGACCAAAGGTTTCATGGTGGAAGCAGGGCGAGGTCCTAGGTTTTCCAATTCCTAATCCAGTGGGGAAAAAAAACCCTAAAAACTAAAAGACAGACCCAGAAGCGTCTCACCATTTAACCTTTTGAAATGGATTTCAACTGCCCCGCTACTCAACAGCTGTCTGTCAGTGGAATCAATTCAGAGGAGAGTGGCTCGCAGGCATTTTCCAGAGGTCAACACAAATTGTAGGGGATGCAAGAGGAGAGTGATTACGTACACGCTGCTGCCCACATCTGGGAAAGTCAACAAAACTTACCCCGTGTGGATGGAGGACTGATTCCTATCTGCCTCCTCTCAAAGGCAAGAGTGCAGTTTCCTTTACTGAGCAGCAAGGGCGGGGGTTAGCAGACAAGAACAAAGGTACCCCCAAACCTGGCCCATCTGTGTGGGAACTGTTCGGCTGCCACAAAATGAGCACCGGTAGGGTACTTGGCCAGAGACTTTTCTGCTACCCCTCTTGTTTCTGTGGGACAGCGGACCAGAATGGAGAGATCGTGGCTAAGTCCAGCCGTGTCTTATGACTTAACATATACAGGCATAAAGGGCCGATTAAGCCCCCCACCATAACCGCACCTGGAGAAGGTTTGCAAACAACAGAAGCACTCCTTGGTACTCAGAGAACGACTACACCTCTAGGCTTCACAGCTGTGGCCTTTTAAGAACCTTAAGGAAGATTTGCTGACATTCATTCCATGCATTCATTCATTCACTCTTTCATTTGTTCCGAGACTTAAAGAATGCCTACCATGTGCTAGGTGTTATTCTAACCACTTGCCTTTAGGAAGCTCTCACTCTACTTGGGGGGAGACCCCAAAGAAGCAAGTAAAATAATAAGGTGCCTTAGATGATGAAGAAAGCCATTCCGGAGAATGAGGTAGGCAAGTGCAATGGGGGACCGTGCTTAATAAAAGGAGTGCCTCTGTTTACAGCAGAGTAACATCCAGAGGATGGGTGTGTGAGATACCTGAAGACAGGTATTTGCAAGTACATAATGCGACCCAGAGGATGAATGTTCGAGTCTGGAAAAAAGGAAGGGGACGCCACATAAAAATGGTGGGAGCCATCTTCAAACCCCTCATGCTTCCCAGCACAGCGAACCCGCTACTGAACTTCTCACGTCTATGACGTTCGCCAGCTACCAGTGTGCGCCACCAGCACCCCCACCCCCGCCCCGGCCGGGACTGAGTGTCTGTACCAAACACAACGGAAATACCAAGCCCAGGGCCCTCGCCCTGGACCTCCACGCAAACAGCCTAAGAACCAACGCTTCCAGCACCGAGGCAAGTATTTTCAGAGTATCTTGAATCTTGGGAAAAAAAACTTTACAAAAAAAAGGATTGCAAATTGCAATTTTTTAAAAAGCAAGCACAAGCTGCCTATGAGAACATTCAGTCCAAGTGGATTGCAAAAATACCAAGTTTTCCCCTTTTTTCTACTGTTCCTTCCCTTCCCTGCGTGTGACTCTATCCTGCAAGAACTCAGGTATTTGCTCCTCTGAAAGATGATTTCATTACGTGGCAGACGTGTAAAGGGTCACAGATTTCATTCAGCTACCCTTAGTTAAGGCTCCCTCAGACCGGGCCAGCTTTAAAAGGCTGTAAAAACAATATTTTGTCACGGCTGTCACATAGCACTGAGGACAAAAGGGACAGACAGTTAGCCCAGTGGAAACAGGGGCGGGGTCTGACTTACCCGGAATTGGAATGATAGGAATACTTTCATTGGGGACCACCCGAGGTGAACTGCTATCTTCCACGTAGAAATGAGCTGTCTGAAAACATTTTCTGTGCAGGAAAGAGAAAAACACGCCAACGGTGAGAGCAGAGAAATAAATACGCTCCGTCTGAGTTCATCATCTTTCAGTTCTTTCACAGACTGTCCCAGCTTTAAATTTCACGCAGCACTGAGTGCAAACCCACGGGCAAGTAACAAGACACAAGCAAGACAATATGCAGCGTATGGGCAGAACCCCAAGGAGCTGGAGATGAGCCACCTTGCGTTACACTCTGCCCACCCTGAGAGTGAAAGGGGAAAGGCTTAGTTAACGAGCCACTCAGACACAGGAAAACTTGGCACGGACTGAGTAAACTGCTAGGATTATCCCACAGTGTTCCTAAATTCGACCTGCTTCACAGAAGAATTTGCTATTCTAAGCTCCCAGCACCAAGTTCAAACCACACCTCGAACCCCCTCAAAGGCGTCCCCCACCAGCCCAGACACACAACAGCACCACGTTGTCAGTGCTTAGCCAGGGTCCCCGGAACCCCAGACGGCTCCTGCAGGGGGTCAGAGGGCCTCCAGGGGCAAGCACTCAACACCCGAGGCCCTGGCCAGACAGCACTGGAGACGAGGACCCGACGCCCTCCAGGGTCATCGGCTTGTGTGGGGGCCTGTTTCGTTTTTACCTGGACTTCAGACAAAGCAGGGAGCACACACTGGTCATCACAGGACAGGCAGTGAACAGAAGAGCCATCGGCAGCTCACTCAGCCTCTCCTACTGATGCTGGCCGGCCCTCGGCTTTCCCGCAGCCACGTCACTGCTCAGTGCGGCCCTAATGAGCTGCCGGAAGCGCCGGCTGAATATTTAATGAGGCTGCTCAGCATGAATGGCTATTGTGACCAGAGCAGGGTCCCTGTTCATCTGGCGGAGGGGCTTCACAATAGCCGGCCCCGCTGCTGGGTCTTTCAGCCAGGCAGGCGGCATCCTCCTGGTGCTCGGTGCTCCTGGGATCCAGCCCGCTCCCCTGGCGTCTCCCACGGAGCCCCATTTATACATTCCAGCCTCGCTTCTTTGGGGGGCCTGATTCCACCCACTGGAGTAAGTCAACTTCTCCTCAGAGCCGTCTTTGCTCATCTGCTCGAGAGCACCCTGGGATGATCCTGCTGGGTGTACCGCGTTTCTAGGAGGGGGGCAGAGGGGTTGGAAAAATCATGGAACTCTAGAGAGTGCAGGGGATCTCGGTGGGAGGGAGGAGGGCTCCAAGTCACCCAGATCATTCCCCCTCAGCTTTACATGGAGCTGCTGTAACCAATCGAGTGTCACAGTGGTAAGTGTTTCCCTTCCAGCGGTGCCTGTGCTCAGGTGGAAAGCAGCTCCAACCAGCTGTACACCGGGCACCGCTCTAGACGCGATTGGCATGGCTGCTCCGTACCATGAGGGGGTCCTGAACACAAATCGCTTCCGCTCCTGGCACATGTCTCATGGGACTGCTCTTGCAGGTCACTGAACAATGATTTTTTTTCCTCTGATACTGCTTGGCATTTGTATAAATAATATAAGTTTTCATCACTCATTGTCTAGCTGCCTGTTCCTAAATGTGGATCGAGCAGTCAGTCAGTCAGTCTGACTTAAGCTATGTGGATATGAAATGCACAAAGTATTTTAGGGCTCTGGTGGCAACAGGATCTTCTACTGAATGTAAAATAACGGAAATCCACGTTAAAAAAAAAAAAACAATCCATGATTTTGATGTCTGATGTAATAGCTCCTTTCGGTTTCTAAGCTGGTCATCAAATGTTCTATTCTTGGGATTCCTCCGCCGACGCCCCTGCCCCCAATTTGCATAATTTCCAGAATGTAACATCAGGATCTGGACTTTCCCAACTGGCTTGAACCCTACCTGCCCAGCGTCACAGCTAAGGGAAATCTGCCTTTGTCAAGGTATTAGACCAGCGAGGTAACTGCAACCCAAAGAGGCACGTTCGACAGTGAAACAAACGGCACGCAACTGACCAGGTCAGACTTTAACGAAATGAAGAAGGAAAAAAAAAAGGGCGCAAAAATAGACGCCCCACAACAACAAAGAAATAACTATTCTATTTTTAAGACCATGATTACCCTACCTACTGAATATTTAAAATACAAGGCATTAGTAAAAAGAACCAGTATTGGCCAAGGTACTGTTAAGTCAGGTGACCTGGATGTGGTAGATTCTTTTTCTGGAACAAGAGAGGCCGACAGTTCACTGGTCTCTTAGTTACATGAAGAGCGAGAGGCGTCAAACCCACGTAAAATCACTGTCCCGTGCCCCACGCGCTGCTGTTTGATGATGGACTTTCTCTGGAGCAAAATGACTCTGGGATTGCCAGAGAAGAGCGTGGCACTGGGGATGCAGGTCAGAACCCTGGGGCTCACAGCTCCCTCCCCCTGCACCTTGATGCAGGTCACGTGGCCTCTCCTCCCACACGGGACTCGGGTGGGCACCTGACCATGGGACTTTGGGGGAAACACCTTCCCTTAAAGGTTTCAATACACCTAGCAGACATTTATTTGGCACCCACTGCACAGCAAGGAGCGTGCAGATAACACATTCTCTACAATTGCCTGGAAGCCTTCAAAACACTTCCTTTAAGGCTGGCCAAGCATTTAATTAAGCCATTTAGAAAGAATTATGTGTGGATGTAATCCACGATCTTTGCAGAAAAACTAGGAAATACAAATGAATAAAAAGGAAAAAATCAATTAAAATTACCCCTATCTTTCTCTTGGTAATCATCACTATTAATATTTTTGGGTATATCCTTCCTCACTTTTCTTCACTGACTGACTATTTCCTGACCACCAACAATGAAGGGCTGGGGGCAGAATGATAAACAAGACTGACCAGGTCTCTGCCCTAAGGGCACTTATGTTGTCTTGGGGAAATCAACAACAAACAAGTGAACAAGTAATAGTAAATAATCTAGAGCTATGAAGAAAATAAAACAGGAGGCGCTGATAACTGATGCAGGAGGTGAAGGCAGGGACCCCCCTGACGAGGCAGCCTCAGGGCTGAGAACCGAGTGAGGAGGACCAGCCACAGGAGGGTGTCTGAGAAGACTATTCTAGACAGATCAAGGAGCTGGTGAAACAGCCTTAGAGCAGAGTCAGTTGACATGTTGCAGGAAGCCAGACTTAAGAGCCGGGAAAGAGGTGGATCCAGAGCCAGGTCATGCCAGACCTGAGGACATAAGCTCCATGGGCGTCTGAGAGCAATGGAGAGCCAACTGAGGGCTTTAATCCGCCGACCTGAACAGCCTCACCGTGTATCGCCGTGAAGCGCTCGTTTCAGCTGCTGTGTGTGGTGTGTGGAGCTCAGAGCAGCAAGAGTGGAGCGAGGAGCCCTGGCAGGGGCTACCGCTGGGAGCTCACCCAAACGCTGACGGCCAAAGACAGTTTCCCTTTGTTTCTAACAAGATGAGATCATCCTGTACGTATCTCCGTGATAACAAATAAGAACTGTCACCTTCACATTAATGTCTGCTTCACCTTCCACTTCATGGATGCACTATGTTGTCAGGTATTTAATTTATTATCCCTTTAACTACTGACTGGGGGTCTACTTTGGACGAGGGACTCATCTAGGTGCGAGGCTGTTGTCACCTTTCCACCACCGCTGACCACACTGAGACAAGCCCTCTTGTGTGCACTTTCTACACTGTGGGTTTAATACTTGAAGCGCCTGGTGCAGAGGCGGATCACAGGACATTTTATTTTACTTACTCATTTCAGAGATGTCTCGAGAGTTTTTTTTTTTTTTTCCCCTTGACCTTCAGCAGGGTCCAGGAATAAAAAAGCAAAGGCAGTGATTTTGGAGAAGAGGAAAAGAAAACACAAGTGTAAATGCCTCTAAATGTCTCCACTGTGATGTGTTCGGAGAGGCAGTGTTGCCTTTAAGTCTGAGCTCAGGAAAATGGAGATAAAGTTTCTGAAAATGCCGGGCTGCATCACCAGGCACGCATTTTTGGTGTTCTGTCTGGGTCCAACCCGCCTGCAGGTTCCTGACTGTCAGATCCCTCCCTGAGTGAAACAGATTCTAGGCTCATCAAGGGCCGTTTTCTGAAATTACCTCTTCAGAGTGAGCATTTGTTTATGCCAGGACCTTAAAAAGGGGAAGCAATGAAGTGGATCATGTTTGGAATAAAAAAACACCTTTACAAGTTTGTAAGTACAAATTATGGTCCAATGGCTTCCTATCATGAACTTTGTTTTCACCTCTTCTGCCTTCCTTTCTTTCTTTCCTTCTTCGCTGCCCCCCCCCCAAACCCCATGTATCTGCTTTAAGGACTCAAAACAGATTTTATTTTTTTCTCCACTGACCCTGACTGGCTTTGTGATGCTCCAAATTAGTTATCTTTTACTTCTCCTCATCTACGTTTCAGGATGTATTTTCCTGACACTTTGAGGTTCCCAGTTTAGGTATTTAGGTCCATCTTAGCTTCAGAGGGTCCTGAAGTCAGACAGTCAGCTCCCCAATCTCTCTCTCTCTCTCTCTTAAACACACACACCCTACATACAACTGAAGTTTCAATCAAATGGTGTTTATCACCTGCCAGCACCTGTCTCCTCCTTGGCTTGGGCAGCTTTTAAAATCCCCGTGCTGGATGAGGCCCACGGCGGGTGATGCCAGCTGAGCAGGTCCAGGGGTGGGCACAGGCCCGGGTGTTCTGGAAAGACCCCCCCCACGCCCTGCCGCGAGCTTCTGTGTGACAGTCTCTGGTGAGGGACCCCTGCCAGAGAAAAACAGTTCCCAAGAATTTCCAGTGGTCTCACTCAGACAGCCCCCAAGAAATCAAACCATCCTGAATGGCAGCCACCTTAAAAATGCCCAGAGAAAACTCCAGAATTTAAAGGGTCCTCAACAACATGGTATTAAGAATTCAAGGATGTTAATGTGCTCATCTAAGAAGCAGAAAGAAAAACCGTGTTGTATGTACTTGAATAAAAAAATGAAAGGTATTCTGCTTTGTTTTCTGTTAGAATCTAAATTCTCAGAAATGGGATGGAATCCTCTCAGCTGGGGCCCAGTGTGCTGCCACTGCACTGAATGAAAGTCTTCTCAGAGCACAGAAAAAAAAAGCCTGATTTCTCAGATGTACGTTTTTCCTCCTTAAAACGACCTTTCAGGCCACCTTTGTGGACTGCTCTGCTTGTCTGTCAGCAGAATAAATTTTAGTTTCCATGAAGGAATTGAAGTTGTCAATATGAACTTCAATACTAAGCAGTTCATGATGCTCTGACGTCCTGAATTCTGAGCATCCTGCCACATGAACAAATTTGAAAACCGCTTCAGTTAAATCTGAAACCCACCCCCATGAAGAAAGTACCAAGGCAGAGTTACATCGCCCGTTCACTGAACACTCCCAGAGGGGAGCAAGAAAGAGACACCCACCCCAGTTTGCATGAGATACTTTTCCTCAGTTCAGCTCGAGGGGGGCATGGACCAGAATGAAAATGAAATGGGAGATGTGAGTCTGCTGGTCCCACTTCTCATGTGCCTCTCACACTGAGTGAGAGCTTACTGCTTCAAAGGGGTGTGTGTTTCATACAACACAGGCCCTGAACACAAGCCAAATGCTCCTGGTTCTTGAGCAAAGATGGTTAGCTATGCGCATCTCACAGTAAGTTCTAAGCAGCAAAATGAAAACAAGCTTTCTGTGTTGCTCTCCATCCATTCACCCCTTTTGAGAAAACCAATGTGGGCTTGTGCATTTTAAGACATCTAAGAAAGGCGTGACTGGAATTAAAGGATAACTTGCCACACCTTCTCCGGCAGCTGGTCAGATCCAAGTGGATCCTGGCGAGCAGTTCCTTGGTCCCAAGACCGCACTCCACAACCTGGGGTCCAGACCCAGCCACTGTCTGAAGGCCTGGTGGCAGGACTGTGCAGCTACGGGTCCGACACCTGGCTTCTAAAAAGCCCACGGACACTTGAAGCTTATGGTCCTGAACAATGGACCTGAGACTGCAATTTCGAAAACTAACTTTCCATCCTTTCGAAGAAGGTAGGTGTTTTGAAGAGAGACTTTCAAAAATCAAAAATTCTCCACTTGAGAAAGCACAGCACATGTCTAAGTACATCTTCTAGCTGGGGTGCCGGAGTACATCTTCTAGACTGAGATCTGTAAGCCATCGACGCCAATTCCCAGAGCTCCCCACCGAAACACACACTCTGTCAGCGCTGGACAGGCTGGTGTGTTTAATTGGCTCTCTTGACTAATGAAATATACGAACACACACACACACACCCTGCAGCTGCTCTGGCTGTGCTTTAGAGCTGTTAATAAATACTCAAGTTACAGAAGCTTCCTTCCTATTCAAACGAAATGACGCAATCTAGGAAGATAAGCAGAACTCACTAGATGCTCCCTCCTTCCCTCCCATTTCTTTCTAGGAATCTGACACATCCTAATGCACAACACCCAGAATGACCGAACTTCCGCAGAAAGGCTTTCCTTTCTGCAGCTCCTGTCTTCCCAGGGACCCGCTCAGAGAACCTCCGACGTGTCCCAACACCTTTCTTACTTCGGTGTCTTTCTGCCCCTCTGACGGGAAGCAGGGAATCATTTAGGCGATGGGTACTTTTCAAAAGCAGAGTGCTGCCCTCCAGTCCAGGGAGACTGACTGTTCTAAGCGTCTGGAATTCCACTCAGCTCCTTTCTGTCTTGGAGCTTTTTTTTTTTATTTTTTTGGACTGAATGTTTTATTTCAACAGACATCCCTGGTTTAAAAAAAAAAAAGTAGGTGGAGGGAGGGGTTCAGCATTTCATCACACTGAACAGGGAACAAAATTCCTGTCCAAGAACTCAGAGCCCCTTCTGAAGCATCACGTGAGTCTTCACTAGCTCCAAGACAGAAAGGAGCTGAATCAATCAATCTTTCTTTCTTTCTTCCTTTTCTTTTCTTTCTTTCTTTCTCCCTTCCTTTCTTTCCTTTCTTCCTTTCTTGTTTCATAGTGGACTTTATCGGGAAAAATTAGCGTAAAAAACATTCAAATTCATGAAGTTTAAATAAGATGGTAAAATTGTACCTTGTAGCCACAGTAATTGCTACAGTGATCACAAAGAAGGTTAACTCTCCTCCAAAGGCCGGCACCCAGGCCTGCGGACAGGAGAGGGGGTCCTGAGGTCTCTAGACACCTGGGTCTGAAACGCACATCTCTTCGGCAAGCTTGAGATGGCGCCCTGGTCCCATCCGCGGTCCTTGGCTTAGAGCAACACCTCCCTCGGCATCACTATGACTGATGGGGCAAGGGCCGGAGCAGGGGCACAACACAATTTCTAGACTCCATTCAGAGAGCCAGGATTACGAAAGAACCAAATATTGATATATGGGGATTAGAAACCAAGTCACTGTCTTTAAATTAAGCTCAATGGTTTCATAATCACATTGGAGTGACAAGGAGTTTGTCAGCGGCGTTCAGCTCAAAATGCTAATTGCAGGCTAGAATGGGCAGTTGGCTGAGCTGCTGCTGAATATTAATTAAGTAATCTTGACTGATTTATATACTGCCCTCATTTAAATTTACCGTGGCATGCCACTAATAATCCCGTTTATTCTCTTGCTGTCAAGTACAGAAATCATGTTAATATTTACTTTTGTAAATGGAGCTGTTGTAGTAAACTGTGTACGAATAAGAGCCACTTATAAATACAAAGTGGGAACACATTCGCATGCCTTCAAGGGAGATGATCGAGGGCTACGTTAAAAAGACACGGATTGATTTATTAGGGGAAAATGTTTCAAGAAATCGAAGTGACAAGGACAACAATAGGAGGAAAAGGCCGTGGGCATCATTGCGCTTTTCCTCAAAGGGGACGGTCTGCTAGCAGTAACTCAGGGGTCCCGGCTTGGAAATGGGCCCGTTGTAAATTCTGAGCTGAGATGTTGCAGATGCAACCACTCACTCGCGGGTCGTTTCCCTGACTGGAGGTTAAATGACTGTTGGTGCAACTCAGTTTATACTTGTGATATCTTTTCAGGACGGGATCTTCCAGAAACAAGAATTCAAAGCTGTGCGTCTCATTTGCATAGTCTCCAAACCATCACAGGGACGTGGGATCAGACAAGTACCCATGTACTTCGGGGATAATTTACATCAGGGCTGTCCCGGAAACCCTGAGACACACGGCTGTCATACCTTGGATAGTAAGTGGGGCTTGCCAGGTGTTGAGGGGGAGAGGATGGGAGGAAGGGAAGAGAAAAGCAAACAAAACCATGTTGAGGATTGATGAGAACATGTTTCAAGATATTTTGGCTCTCACATGGGTAGGAGAGATGTCCCATTCAACTCTGGTTACAGCCGGAAGTGACAGAAATCTGATTTCTGCAGTGAGAATTTTATTGGAGGATGCAAACTGCTGGTAATGAACATCTTAGGAAGATGGGAGAAAGTTAACAAATTATATCCACGTAAGTGGTCTCAAGGCAACACACTTCCTGGCTAAACATTAAGTTTTGTCAAGAATCCCTTGCGAA